>NW_003852523.1:4179232-4180943 GCF_000181295.1 Otolemur garnettii
AAAAAAAAAAAAAAGAAGTGATTCCTGAAATACAGTCTAAAGATTCCATTTGAGAGTGGAGAAGGTTGGTGAAATCTCTGAAAAGTCCTGTTCGAGCCAACTCCCCTTCCCGCCAGGTCTGGGGGCTTCATCCCTCCCTTCTGGATTCTGGATCATGGCCTCAGCCAGAGAATCCCTGGGTGGAATAGCCAGCTCAGGAGCTAGCCCCATCCAAGACAGACAGAGGGGTCAGGACCCCCATATTGTTGGCTGTGGTGTGACTTAGGGTAGGCAGTGTCCAGAGACCACAGTGTCTGATTGACTGAAAGATGCCATTCTTATGAAACGTACCACCACTGTATGTCCCATGGACACGTTAAACTCTGAGATGCTGTGGGTGAGACATCTCCATCTTCAGGGTTGTGAGAGTGAGAAATAGGACAATGTGAAAATGATGCAGCAGACACGGTACCTGAACGTGTGACAGTAAGAACCCAGATGGGGCTCTGCTCATACGCGGCAGCCATGCCCCTGCTGAAAGTGATGTGTAAAAAGTAATAGATATGGCTCAGTGACCATAGCTCATTGGTTAGGGCATCAGCCACCTGCACCAGGGCTAGTGGGTCCGAAGCCAGCCCAGGTCTGCTAAACAACAATGACAACCTCAACAAAAAAATTGGTGTTGTGGCAGGTACCTATCATCCCAGCTACTTGGGAGGCTGAGGCAAGAGAATAGCTTGAGCCCAGGAGCTTGAGGTTGCTGTGAGCTATGAAACTACAACACTCTACCGAGGGGGACAAAGTGAGACTCAGTCTCAAAAAAAAAAAAAAAAGAAGGACTATCTGCATCAGACAAAGCCTTGCAACAAAAATAATCAGAAAATTCATATAAAATACAGGGATTTTAAAAATCTGATTAAAGGTACCAGCTCATATCACAACACAGCAAACCCGCCAGCTCCAGTGTATGTGGCTGGCGCCCTAACCGCTGAGCTACAGGTACCAAGCCTAGGTGAGTGTTTCTTAAATACTGATAAAGATGAAGTTAAGGTTGGGTTTAGTATAAGAGAATGAAACTATTTAGCAGTTATTTACAAGTTCTGGATTTAGAGGTTAAGATTTACATAATGAGAACAAACTTAGCACAGTTTTTAAGATAATACATAGTTCTAAGAGTTTCTATAGAATTGATTGAAAGTTCTGGATAATCGAAGTGAATATTCTTAAATACCAGTTGGGGTTGGGGCCACATGAGGTCATGTTATAGTTACATCACTTACTGGGAATTTTTTATTCAGGTTTACAGCAGGTAACGTTTAATGCTGTACAAATTTTCTAGTGTGGAAAATAGATAATTTTTGTTGAGTTTCAAGGTTTTAGAGCAAATGTGATAACTGTATATACTTCTATACTCTTTGGCTAGTTTCTTAATCTCATTTAGCAGATTACTTTAGTATAACAGTTATGTATTCTTTTATGAGCTGACATTACAGACGAGGTTGGGGTTTAATACAGGTGGGCCACAGCTGCTTTTTTCCTTGAACTTTTTTCTCTTTTCAATTTTTCTCTTTACTAAAGACAAATTATAAGTAGAACTTAGTTGCTAAAATCAGCTGAACTTTTAGTATACTGGGTTTGATTATTTGCATAAAGTGCAGCAAGAATAATTATTGACCATGTAGGCTTTCTTCTTTTTAAAATTCGCTTTGCTGGAACTTTTTTTTTTTTTTTT
>NW_003852523.1:4181666-4187648 GCF_000181295.1 Otolemur garnettii
AAAGTGACCTTCGTTACTTACCACAGATCACGAAATGTTACCAATGGGTATTTGGCCAGTTTTTTTCAAAGGGCTTTTTTTTTTTTTTTTTTTGGTCTTATAAAATTAACCCTAATTCCTTAACAACATCTCAACACCTCTGGAAATGCTATTCCAACTAAAGCCTTGGTAAAATAACCAGTGTTATTTCAGCTTCCAGTATGTGGCTGGAGCAAGCATGTTGACCATTTTAAAAGTTACTTTTGTCTTCTATGGGCTAGTGAAGTTTAGCTGTGAGAGTTTAGTTGGCTATGTAGCTTTTTATACATTGCTTGAAAAGCTACAAACAGCTTACAAAATAGAAAATGGTTTTTGTAGCTTCTTAAAAGGTAAGAATCTTTTTTCTTTGGCAAAGATTCAGTTTCCTAAATAATTTAAACAACAAAGTTACTACATTTTACAAATGAGGGACAATTTATGTAATGTAATACAAAACAGATTCTCATTGAACTTATGCAAATAACTGTACCATCAGAAATTAAGAATACTCACAAATAGCTTTTAAATTCCAGAGACATCAAGGAGAGAGAAAAAAAATATAAGTTTTAAATTCTGCTTATAAGTACATATATTGCTTGAAAAGCTGCAAATAGCTTGCAAGATAGAAAATGGCTTTCTTGACTTCTGGAAAACAGAACACAAAAAGAACTAGCAATATTTCAAACAAAAAGCCTTAACAAATCAGTCCAGTTCCACATAATTGATTTTTGTTTTTTTTGAAGTTAGATTAGCAATACTTATAGACATGTGAACTTTCCAATCAAAGTTCTAAAAGTCTGCTTTTCCTTTGAAGATATTAGAGATTTGATCAGTTTCTCTTAATATTTTTTGAAGGGGGCGGCACCTGTGGCTTAGTGAGGAGGGCGCCTGGTGGCAGGTTCAAACCCGGCCCCATACAAACTGCAACAACAACAACAAAAAATAGCTGGGCGTTGTGGTGCAGACTACTTTAGTCCCAGCTATTCAGGAGGCTGAGGCAAGAGAATTGCCTAAGCCCAAAAGGTGGAGGTTGCTATGAGCTGTGATGCCATGGCACTCTACTGAGGATGACAAAGTGAGACTCTGTCTCTAAAAAAAAAAAAGAAAGAAAGAAAAAAATATTTTTTTTTTTTGAAGGACAAACTTTGGATTAGTTAGAAAAATTTTTTGAGATGTATTAAAATATACAATAAGACAGACTAATATTTTACAATATTAGAATATACATATAAATATAATTTATAGGCTAGGCACCTGTAGCACAGTGGTTACAGCATCAGCCACATGCCCCGAGGCAGGTGGGTTCAAGCCTGGCCCAGACCAGCTAAACAACAATGGCAACTGCAACAAAAAAAATAGCTGAGCTTTGTGGTGGGTACCTGTAGTCCCAGCTACTTGGGAGGCTGAGGCAAGAGAATTGCTTAAGTCCAAGAGTTGAGGGTTGCTGTGAACTATGACGCTATAGCACTCTATGGAGGGCCACATAGTAAGATTCTGTGTCTCATATATATATAAATATAAAATTTATATAAGATTAACTACCATTTCATATTTGACAATGTTTCCTATATATGTTAAATATACCAAATAAATCTAATATGTCCTACAAAAAGACTAAATTTAGAGTTTTAGGTTTGGAAGGTTAATTTTTCTTTAAACAAGATTACAAGTTAAAAGATTTTCAAGGCAATATGTAGTTAACTGGATTACATGTTACAATGTTTCCTATATATGTTAAATATACCAATAAATCTAATATGTCTCTCCAAAAAGACTAAATTTAGAGTTTTGATTTTAGAAGGTTTGGAAGGTTAATTTTTCTCTAAACAAGATTACAAGTTAAAAGATTTTCAAGGCAATATGTAGTTAACTGGATTACATGTAAATTCCATTATAAACGTTCTCTTATGAGTTTCTATTTTTCTTTCTATATAATTTCTTTCACTTTCAAAAACTCATTTTTTACAAAATAGGATCACAGTGTACTACATAGTTAATTATTTACTTGGCTAGGGCGGTCCCTGTGGCTCAAAGGAGTAAGGTGCTAGCCCCCATATGCCTGAGGTAGTGGGTTCAAACCCAGCTCCGGCCAAAAAAAAAAAACTACAAAAAAAATTATTTACTTGGCTAGACTGACAATTAGAAGGTTTAAAAGGTAGCTTGCTGCCTGCGGCTCAAGTGGCTAAGGCGCCAGTGACATACACCTGAGCTGGCAGATTTGAATCCAGCCCAGGCGTGCCAAACAACAAGAACGGCTGCAACCAAAATATAGCTGGGCATTCTGGCGGACACCTGTAATCCCAGCTACTTGGGAGGTGGAGGCAGGAGAATCGCTTGAGCCCAGGAGTTGGAGGTTGCTGTGAGCTGTGATGCCAAAGCACTCTACCAAGGGTGACAGCTTGAGGCTCTGTCTCAAAAAAAATAAAAAAAAAGAAGGTTGAAAAGGTAAGAATCTTTTTTCTTTGACAAAGATTCAGTTTCCTAAATAATGTAAACAACAAAGTTATTACATTTTACAAATGAGGGACAGTTTATGTAATGTAATATTGATACAGGATTTTCTCAGTTTAGGGCCAGATAGGGATCGTTCCTATTTTTAGGCTCAGGTGAACTCAGAAATTTGATTTCCTATTTCTTTTCATAATTTACTTTTAGGCACAAGTGGGCTGGACCCTGCAGACAACACTCTTTAGATAAGTCCACAGTTGAATCTAGTAACTTTAGAAATACTACAGAGGTGGTAGTTTTGTAATTTTTAAATATTTGAATTTTAATAATAGGCTTAAAATTAATTTTATTTTAAAGGAAACCATCGTTGCCTGAACAATAAGTTTCTTGTTCAAAGTTTTCTATTTTTCTGGAGACATAGTTACAGCAGTTTCTCACAAGCTTTTTTATAAAATGCTTCAGTACAGTTTTTAGCGGGGTGGGTTTCTCCATGTTTTCTATTCTCTTCCCTCAGATAAACTACAGACAAGTTCCAGCTGGGATAAAAACTGAGCTACAGTTAGAGGCCACTCACATAATCGGTTCACCCTGTCAAGGGGGGGCATGAAAGCCCACCTATTGTTATTCAGTCTCTGTCAGTCTCCAAGCACTCATAGTACATAATTTCAACCCTCTTTTAAAAAAGAAAGATTGCTGGGAGGTTTTAAAGGGACAGTAAGCTTATTCTTTGGCACAAATTTAATGTTCAATACAATTGGGGTTTAAAAGGATCACTGGTTTTGGGGGCATACTTCTTACACCCAGTTGGCAGTCTGGACTGTTTTCTTTGGTCTGGGAAGTGAGATGGCTAAAAAATGGAGTAATTGTAAATAACAGTGGATCAAACAGTGATGTAGGGGGTGCTGACTGGAGTGTTCGGGCTTTTCCATTATCACCTGCCAGTCCTGATGATAGAGGAAGGGGTTAAAGGAGTCTTTGGGGGACCAGCCTACACTGAAGGTTGGCTATCTGAGCTTACAGAGAGTCCGAGACTTCCTTAGAAACTTTTTTTTTTTAGAGACAGAGTCTCACTTTGTCACCCTTGGTAGAATGCTGTAGAGTCACAGCTCACAGCAACCTCTGGGCTTAGGCAATTCTCTTGCCTCAGCCTCCCAAGTTGCTGGGACTACAGGTGCCCGCCACGACACCTGGCTATTTTTTTTGTTGTTGCAGTTTGGCCAGGGCTGGGTTTGAACCTGCCACCCTGGGGCCGGTGCCTGACTCACTGAGCCACAGCACCGCCCAGAAACTTTTTTTGAGAGAGAGTCTCACTATGTCACCCTGGGTAGGGTGCCGTGGCGTCACAGCTCATAGTAACCTCAAGCTCTTGGGCTTAAGTGATTCTCTTGCCTCAGCCTCCCAAGTAGCTGGGACTACAGGCGCCTGCCACAATGTCCAGCTATTTGTTGGTTGAAGTTGTCATGGTTGTTCGGCAGGCCAGGGCTGGGTTGAAACCCACCAGCTTTGGTGTATGTGGCTGGCGCCCTAGCTACTGAGCTACAGGCACTGAGCGGAGAAATTTGATTTTATATTTATTACTCTCATTTGTAAACAAAATATTTTTAAAATGCCTTAATAAATAACCCAGGGGGTATTTGGTTAAAAGAAGAGGAACCTATTTTAAAAGGACAAAGCATCTGTGAAACCCAGAGAGGCACAAAAGGCACACTGACAACACTACAGTGGATCAACCAAAAACTAGACTGATAACCAGAGAAATTAACTAGATTAGCCAGAGGGACTCAGACCAGGGACTTAAACAAGAGGGACCCAAACCAGAGAGACTTAAACCAGGGACCCAGACCAGAAGGACTGAAGGGCTGAAAGGACGTTAAGGCAGAGGATTAAGGATGGGATCCTTCACCTCCTTAGGCACTGGGAGGATGGGGTGGCCGCTTCGAAGGGGTTCTTGTTACTGAAACTGTAGTTCTTAGATGGAGAGAATAGGCACAGAGCCAAGCCAGGGGGTGGGGGGTTATTCACCAGTTGGGTTCCTACATCAATGGAAGGAAACTGATCAGGGTGGCCCAGGCTTTCCCGTGACTGCTTTCCAAACCTGTCAGCATAAGAAAGGATCAAAGGACCCCGAGGGAGCCCAGCCCACACCCAAGCCTGGCAACAGAGCAGAAGCACAAACTATAATATGTTAACTAAACATACAACATGGAATACAAATGAACAAAAGTATATGAATCTAAATTGTGCATTTGAGGCTGGGCTCCCCACTGGCATCCCAGTGTTCCTAGACGGGTGTTGATGCATGTCTCTGGGAGCCCCTGACAGGCCTCTAGCTTGGCATCCCAGGGTTCCTGTTTCTGACAGGCCAATAGCCCAGGAGTGCCTGGGCAGGAGGTTCCTGTCTTACAGGTTTATCGGACTAATCTCAGGTGTAACACTTGAGGTTAGAAATCAAAGTCCCTAGTTACCTGTTCTCTGAGCCCCAACTTCTCCGCGGCCTGAGGCCAAAGCACCAAAGCCTCGGTGGCCTTAGCATCCTATGGTCTTTGACAGGGCTGAGGCTCCCACCATCCAGTGTCTCTAGCGATGCGTGGCTTTACCGACACACACCTCTGAGAGCCTCTGACAAGCAGATAGCCCAGCAACTGGAGGTTCCTGTCCAAAGCTCCTGTCCCTTCAGCCTTCCCTCAGAGGTCCCTAAGGGCCCTACACAATTCACAACAAACAGTTATATATTTCCACAATAGTCCACAACACAAATAAGCACAACAAAAAAATGAACACAAGGGTGGTGCTGTGGCTCAAAGGAGTAGGGTGCCGGCCCCATGTGCCAGAGGTGAACCCAGCCCCGGCCACAAAAAACTGTGGAAAAAAAAAAATTGAACACAATAGTTACAGTAAATGTCTGCAGACATTAGCTAAAAATAGATGTTTAAATGGCTCATCTCCGGAGGTGGATTTAGGGGTGATCATCAGCCAGTCTCCTGAGGGCTCTGGGTCCTCCAGGGGCCCTAGAATGTTTCCAGTGGGTGCCTCACCTCAGAGGGACCACAGCCTGTCTTGGAGGCCTTCTGAGAATCGGCAGTGCCAGGGTCTGGAGGATCTCTCTGGGGCCTCCAAGTGTTGTGCCCAGGAGTTCCACAAAGCCCACACTGCCAAACAAGCCAAATTCATAGGAAAGTCCCTTTATTGAAAAGCCAGCTGGCAACTGCCTCAGTGTCCCAACATGGGGTTTCTCAGAGCAGCCCCGAGTGTTTAAGGCAGGCATCCTGAAACTGTGGCCCCGTGGGCCACATGCGGCCTGCCGGGTGTTTTTGCCACCGCTGCCTGTCCTGCTTAGCAGCTGACTCCTCCTGGGTCTGCAGTCCGGCCCTCCAGTGGTCTGAGGGACAGTAAATGGCCCCCTGTTTAAAATGTTTTAGGACCCTTGGTTTAAAGGGTCAGGTTTTTTTTTTTTTTTTTTTTTGACAGAGCCTCAAGCTGTCCCCCTGGGCAGAGTGCCGTGGCATTACAGCTCAC
>NW_003852523.1:4188575-4189948 GCF_000181295.1 Otolemur garnettii
AGCCTATTGTTTTGGGTTTTTTTATTTTATTTTTTTGAGATAGAGCCTCAAGCTATCGCCCTGGGTAGAGTGCTCTGGCATCACAGTTCACAGCAACCCTCAACTCTTGGGCTTAAGCAATTCTCTTGCCTCAGCCTCCCAAGTATCTGGGACTACAGGCACCCACGACAACACCCGGCTGTTTTTTGGTTGTAGTTGTCATTGTTTGGCAGGCCCAGGCTGGATTCAAACCCATCAGCTCTGGTGTATGTGGCTGGCACCTTAGCCACTTGAGCTACAGGTCCCACCCCCACTTGGTATTGTTTAAAGGTCAGTTCAGGGACAGTTGGCACCTCCCAGTCTGTTTCCCAGGGAGTTAGCCAAGCAAGAAACTGGGAGTGAACTAGAAGCAAGAAATCAATTAGTACTTTCTCATTTATCTTGGGGGTGAACTAGACTTATTTCATCTCTTTTTTTCTTAAAGCCTGCAGTTCAGAAATTTGCCAGGAGTTAACTGGCATTTTTCCATTATAACCTAGGCCTAACAGTCTTGCTCTTGCTTAGGCTGGTCTTGAACTTGTGAACTCAAGCAATCCACCCACCTGGTCCTCCCAAAGTCCTGGGGTTATAGGCATGAACTACCACACCTGGCCCTGGCACCAAAGTCTTACCTCAAGTACCAGCCAGGACCAGAGTAAGAGACTCTGATGGTCCCCAAGAGCACTGGCTTCAAAGGAATTACAGGAGGAGAGAGAGAGGGTAGCTGGAACTACGCAAATTAAGAAAGGATACCACACTAAAAAGAGGGTAGCTTTAGGTATATAAGAAGGAAAGATTTGAACAGAGGTTGGTGAGCCATTTCCACCAACCCTCAACGGTTAAGCTTTGTTTTAACTCTTTTTTTCTTCTTTTTTTGCAATTTTTGGTCGGGGCTGGGTTTGAACCCCCATCTCCAGCATATGGGGCCAGCGCCCTACTCCTTTGAGTCACAGGCACCACCCTATTTTAACTTTTGGAGAGCATTTCTGTGTCTTTCAATAAACTCTGAATACTCCAACATGGTGTGTACTCTATTTCATCCTGGTTTTCCTGTTGTGCCCGAAAATTATTCTCCCAAATAACCCCAACAGATGAATCCAAGATGCACTCTGATGTAAAAACCATGAGGTGAGGTTTTATTCAGACCGGTCTGGACTCCCCTAGCATGCAAGCCTAGGACAAGCCCCGAACTCGGGGTGGAGCAAGTTTTTATGGGGTACAGAAAGCAAGAAGGGGAGGAGGGTATGAGTACACTTTTGATTGGTGGTTGGTGATTTCATTAGTAAAGGAGGATTTGGATTGGTACAGGTGAGGGGTGGGGGAAGGCAGCAGGGAGTGGCTTGTAGGTTTTACTG
>NW_003852523.1:4191851-4195149 GCF_000181295.1 Otolemur garnettii
GTCCTGCAATATTTCTGATTCCCTGACTGGGAAGGCAGACCATTTGAGGAGCGTGCAGGCTCAGATGCACCGGGTTGTTGCCTCCAACCCTCTGGACACTCACGGGGATGGGAGGTCCCTGATCAGCCCGGGCGATGTGAACCACAGAGCACTTTAGGGATGGCAGTTTTGCATCCCTATGTGGAGGCCTTGACGGGGTGGAGACTGGACCCCTTGGGTAGTTCTTCAAGGAGTCAAACACCAGGAGGAACTAGCACTCAGGACCTGGCACCGGCACTAGAGATGTCTGAGGCAAGGTAGGACACTATATTTGAGTGGAAGAGGGGTCTGATCAATGCCTGGGTGTTACATCACTGACGGGATGGGTGGAGACATGAAACTGTGGGTGTGGTGTGACTGAGGCAGACACCGAGGGGGGTTCTGACTTCCCCTTACAGAGCTGAGGGGAGTGTTGTTTCCCAACCACAGTACCAGAGAACATCTTGCACAGCTAAGTGGCAGTTTGCGTGGGAAACCGAGGCTGCCCAGCTTAGGAAATGGGTTGGAACTGTGCGTGTGTGAGTGCTTGGAGACTGACGGAGATGGGTAACAACAGATAGGGATCTGGCCCCCACCTTCACAGGGTGAAACTGTTGCAGGAAGACGAGGCCCAACGGAGAGAAAGAGCAGCCAAACACCATAGTTATAAGAGGAAGGGCTTTATTCATTGGCTGGGAGCTTATGGCATAGATTTCCAAATGGCTGTGCTCCTCAACTGGCTTGATCTTTCCCTTTTTATTGACAGTCAAAAATTTCCACCCCACAGGTACCCTTCCCACTGGCCAGTTTGAATCAAGTGGGAGATGCTACTCCAGCCCCTACAGAACCACAGGATTTCACAGAACTTGGAAATTTCCAAGTTCCAGGCAGTTAAGCCTATAAATTCCCAAGAGCTGAGTCACCATGGAGAGGACCCTGCAGGTGCATCCTCATGGTCTCCCTGAGAAGACCTGTTCTCCCAGAACTCACCCCTCTCCGGTATCCTCTCTCAAAATGATTGTGTGACTGCCCCATGCCTATCCCCATTTTTACCGCATCTGTAATGTGTTTGTGGTTTGTCTGAGGGACAGAAATGGGAAACACATAGGAGATGCCCACCCTGTTGAGAACTGTGTTGAAGCATTTGAAGAAAAGGTTTACAGAAGACCATGCAGTAACTGTCTCCAGGGAGATTGAGAACTTTGTGTGAGCAGTAGTGACTCAAATGCCTTGTTGTTTAGGTGATTGTGTTATCCTTTAAGATAAAATTAGTTTTAAACCTGTTATTTGTCGGGGTCCTGCCCTGTGAGCAGGGTCCACTGAGACTTGTGGAAACTGGTGGTGACCAACTGAAGAAATATACAATTAGAAACGACAGTAAAGAAAGAGACATGGGACAGAGTAGAATTAAAGGTGGGAGCTCAGGGGTCCATTACCCTCTCATGGGATTCTGGCAATGGCCCAGAGTGTTTGCTCCACTCCGACTTTATTGAAGTCTGTATGCCCAGAGGGTAAGATGAGGGAGGGAACAAAGACACCAGCAGTTTCTCTGAGTGAGCATATCAGCTCCTATTATTATTATTAACCTTAAGGGTAGCCTTGAGAAACCTGAAATCTGAGCCTTGTATTGGGAGAGCCTCCCGCTTGAGATCACACAGCCAGATTTCTAGGGAGGTGTTAAACTCCACTAGTTCCCTGTGGAGTAAAGCACCACCAGGGTTAATCTCCTCTGAGGAATTGATGGGAGGGAGGCATTTTCCTCCCATCACCACCACAGAGGATCTTCCTCTGCTATAAGGGATCTAAGCTCTTCTGCCCATATCTCAGGGCTCCGGCTACTCCCTTGACCTCCGTCCCAGGCAAATGCAAATCTCCACAATGGATATCTGCTTTGCCTGTTTACTAGGCAGGAAATGACCCAGTTAATGTATCTTTCTAGGTCTTTGCCATAGCCTCTTCTATGACCATTTTTCCTCAGAGTGCTCACAGCCCCAGCAGGGTGTTTGTAAGCTGTGTCCCCAACTGGCTAGAATTTCAGAAAAGGCGGGAAGCTTGCTAGCAATGGCTGGCTTAAATGTAAACTAGCTGACTTTTCTTTGTTCACTCAGCTTACTTTTTAATTTTCCTCTTTTTCTGAGGGTTCTTTCCTTTACCAAGAATGGGATCTTTGTTCCCCATTCTCCCTGCAGTTATTAAAGTTCGAATGTTCTGCCACCTCTGTGATATTTCTAAATTTGCTACATTTGGCTGTGAACTTACATTCTTGATTTTAAGCCTCTGAATTCTAAAGTCTAGAGAGGTAGCTATGGTGAGGCATAAGAAACATGTCACCCCATACTTAGGCCAGGAGCTACAAGGTAGGCTAACCCACATGGCCCCTTCTTCCCTTCTCAAACTTTGCCCCTGGCTATTCTGAGAGAAAATGGATGTTCTGGTTTCCTGCTCTCTGTCATGAACTCTGTGCCTGGTAAATGAATTAAGGACACAGGTCCTGTCCTTGGTGGCCATCTTTGATGCCGTGTGGCCATGTGAGACTTAGGGGGACAATGAAAAGACATCAAAAATAATGCCTATGTTGTGTTTTCAGAACACTTTTTGGTAACTTAAAATCTTCAAGTCATATGTTATATTCAATGAAAAGTCTCTCGTTTGTAAAATGTAATAACTTGGATGTTTAGATTGGGAAACTGAGTCTTTGTCAAGGAATAGATTCTTGCTGTTTTTTGTTTGTTTGTTTGTTTTGTTTTGTTTTTTTGTTTTTGGCCAGGGCTGGGTTTGAACCCATCACCTCCGGCATATGGGGCCAGCGCCCTACTCCTTTGAGCCACAGGCGTGGCCCTAGATTCTTGCCTTTTAAACCTTCTTTCTAATTATCAGGTTAGCCAAACGAATAATTAACTTCATAGTAAATTGTGATCCTGTTTTACAAAAAGTGGTTTCCTAAGAGTAAGAAAAATTAGACTGAAAGAAAAATGGCATTAGGTAAAAAAGAATTTTATGTGGTAAATTTTGTCCTGAAACAGAATTGTTATTTAAGAAAGTGAAAGGCAGGGCAAACCAGAAAGTTTAGAATGTTTGTAAATTGTTTATGCAGGTTGAATTAGGCTCATAAAAGAAAATTCGTGAAGGAATTTGCATGTGATCCTGTTGCCTATGTATTGTCTTTACTATCTATTGGCTTGTAATCCTGTTTGAACAAACGTTTTATATTTGACAAACTTTCCAAAATCAAAGCTCTAAACTTGGTCTTTTTTTTTTTTTTTTTTTTTGAGACAGAGCC
>NW_003852523.1:4196224-4201818 GCF_000181295.1 Otolemur garnettii
AAAAAAAAAAATAAATAAAAATAAAAATAAATTAAATTAATTAATTTAATACATTTTACTTATTTATTTTTGCAGTTTTTTTGGCCAGGGCTGGGTTTGAACCTGCCTCCTCTGGCATATGGGGCAGGCACCCTAATCCTTTGAGCCACAGGTGCTGCCCAGTAAATTTTATTTATTAACAACAGACTAGAAGCAAATTTCCAGGACTTTAATTAGAAAGCTAACAAGTCCATGAGTATTGCTAACCTAACTTCAAACAGAACAGAACCCAGTTACATGGAACCAAGTTGATTTGTTACGGCTTTTGTTTGAAATACTGCTGATTGTTTCTGTGTTCTGTTTTCCAGAAGTCAAGAAAACCATTTTCTATCTTTCAAGCTATTTGTACCTTTCAGCAATGTATATACTTATGAGCAAAATTTAAAACATTTTTTTCTCTTTCCTTGGTTTCTCTAGAATTTGAAAACCATTGTAAGTATTCTTAATTTCTGACAATACAGTTAATTTGCATAAGTTGAGTAAGAATCTGTTTTGTTCTATAGGACATAATGAAAGGCACTGGTTATTTTACCAAGGTTTTGACTAGAATAGCATTTTCAGAGGTGTCCAGACTGCATTAAGGAATTAAGGTTGACTTTAAAAGACCAATAAAAAAGCCTTTTGGAAAGACTGGCCAGATGCCTCCTTAATAACATTTCCTTTTCTTTCTTTCTTTCTTTTTTTTTTTTTTGAGACAGAGCCTCTAGTTGTCAGCTCTGGGTAGAGTGCTGTCGCATCACAGCTCACAGCAACATCCAACTCTTAAGCAATTTTCTTGCCTCAGCCTCCCAAATAGCTGGGACTACAGGCACCCACCACATTGCCCAGCTATTTTTTGGTTGGAGTTGTCATTGTTGTTTGGCAGGCCCAGGTTGGATTTGAACCTGCCAGCTCTGGTGTATGTGCCTGGCTCCTTAGCCATTTGAGTTACAGGTGCCAAGCCCAATAACATTTCCTGATCTGTAGAGTAAAGAATGTTACTTTCCAACAGGCTTTCCAACAGGTCCAGGAATCCCAAGATAAAACCTGGGCTTGTGAGAGGCTTTCAAGTCTAACCCAGGATTCCTTTTCTTTATTTGAGACAGAATTTTATTTTGTCACCCTTGGTAGAGTGCCATGGCATCATAGCTCTCAGCAACCTCAAACTCCTGGGCTCAAGCAATTCTCTTGCCTCAATCCCAAGTAGCTGTGACTATTTGTAGAGACAGGGTCTGGCTCTTGCTCAGGCTGGTCTTGAACCTGTGAGCTTAGGCAATCCACCTGCCTTGGCCTGCCAGAGTGCTAGGATTACAGGTGTGAGCCACCACGCCTTGCCTTTTCTTTTCTTTTTTTTTTTTCTAACCCAAGATTCCTTATGGCAAACCCAATTTTAAAAGGAAGAAAAGCCTAGATGGTTAATAATTATTCTTGCTGCACTTTATGCAAATAATCAGACCCAGTATACTGAAAGTACAGTTTATTTTGGCAATTAAATTAGTTGTGCTATAATTTTTTTTTTTTTTTTTTAGTAAAGTGAGAAATTAGGGAGAGAAAAATGGTTCAAAAGGAAAAATACTGCAGGCCACCTGTATTAGATTCCAGCCTTGTCTGCAATGCCTGCTCATAGAATGAGACAGCTGTTTAACAAAACTGATTTGTTAAACAAGACTAAGAGACTAGCCAGGGTGGTGCCTGTGGCTCAGTGAGTAGGGCGCCAGCCCCATATGCTGAGGGTGGCAGGTTCAAACCCTGCCCCAGCCAAACTGCAACAAAAAATAGCTGGGCATTTGGGCGGGGGGCTGTAATCTCAGCTACTTGGGAGGCTGAGGCAAGAGAATCACCTGAGCCCAGGAGTTGGAGGTTGCTGTGAGCTGTGTGATACCACAGTACTCTACTGAGGGTGACAAGGTGAGACTCTGTCTCCTAAAAAAAGAGAGAGAGAGAGACTAGCCAAAAATATATAGAATTATATACAGTAGTTATATTTGCTCTGAACCTTTAAGGCTCAACAAAGGTTGCCTGTTAGCTAAACTGGAAAAATTTGTGCAGTATTAAATACTATCTGCGGTGTCTATATAGAACCTGAATTAAATGTTCCCAGTAAGTGGTGCAACATGGCCTCATAAGTGGCCCTACACCCAGCTGATGTTCCAGAATATTCACTTGAATTGCCCAGAACTTTGTATCAGTTCTGTAGGGGCTGTTAAAACTAGGTATTATCTTAAGAACTGTGCTAAGACTGTAAATAAGAATATTAATGTTCTCATTGTGCGAATCTTAGCCTCAAAATCCAGAACTTGTAGATATTTGTAGGAGACTGCTAAATGGTTTTACTCTCTTACCCTGGACCCAACCTTGACGTGGTCCCTGTCAGTGTAGGAAAACCAGAAAGCCACAAGCATATGCAAGGTGGCCAAGGTGATGCAGAAGCCAAATGAAAGCCCTGGGGATTTCTATGAAAGCCTGTGAAACATACAGACTGGCCAAACCATTGTATGAGGCCACAAGGGGGAGAAAAGGGGCCAATTGAGTAGAAATCCCACCAACCAAAAGCCTTCAAGAGGCTGAAAGAGGCCGAGCATGTGGCTCACACCTGTAATCCCAGCACTCTGGGAGGCCAAGGCAGGTGGATTGCTTGAGCTCACAGGTTTGAGACCAGTCTGAGCAAGAGAGAGACCCTGTCTCTAAAAATAGCCAGGCATTGTGATGGGCACCTGTATTCCCAGTTACTCGGGAGGCTGAGGCATGAGAATCACTTGAGCCCAAGAATTTGTGGTTGCTGTGAGCTATGATGTCCCAGCACTCTACTGAGGGTAATAAAAGTGAGACTCTATCTCAATTTAAAAGAAAAAAGAAAGAAAGAAAGAAAAAGCGGCCCAAGGAAGAACTGCAGGCAGCCCTGGCACTAGAACTCCCTGACCTGGCCAAGCCTTTTGAACTGTATGTATCAGTAAGAAATAGAAGAGCTGAGAGAATGCTCACCCAGAATGTAGAGTGCTGGGCAAGAACAGTTGCTTATCTCTCTAAGCAACTTGATGGGGTCTTGAAAGGATGACCCCTATGTCTAAGAACACTTGCAGACACTTCCATGCTGGTGTAAGAGGCTGACAAGTTGATTGTGGGACAAAACTTAAGAGTCTGGGTACCATACACAATGATCACTCTTATGAACACCAAAGGGCACCATGGGTTGACCAACTCTTGCCTCATCAGATGTCAAAGCTTACTGTGTAAAAATACAAGTTTGGTTGTAGAGGTTGTATGTATTAGGCCATGCCCTTAGGATAGAATAAAAAGGAAAATTAAGAAGCTTCTAGGGAGATACTTTTATATTCCCCTCTTGGCCACCCGTGCCAAGAAAGTCAGCAAGCACTGTGTGGCATGCAACCGACACAGTGTGAGACAGGGACCCTCCCTGCCTTCTACAGGGAAGCCCCTTTAGAAGATGTGCACAAGGATTACACTGAGTTGTCCAGATGTGGAGGAAACTGGTACTTACTAGTTCTGGTCTGCACATACTTGAGATAGATGGAAGCCTTCCCTACCAGGATAAAGAGGGCTCGTGTTGCCCAGAGAGATCATCCTATGGTTAAGGTTGCCAATCTGGATTGGATCTGATAATGGACTGTCCTTGTAACAGACATAGTGCAAATAATAGCCAAAGCCTTGAATATCATGGGCAAACTACCTGTGGCATATAGGCCTCAATGCTCGGGCAGAGTAGAGCACATGAGCAGAGCCATAAAAGCAGGAATCAGTAAACTCTGCAAAGTTTAATTGGGTACAGGCCTTGCCACTGGTCTTGTTCAATATTAAATGTACCCTTCTAAGAGGTCAGGGTACTTCCCTTTTGAGATAATGTGTGACAGGCCTCCACCAGTCCTCTGCAATTTACCAGGGATTCCTAAAAGAACAGGGAGAGACTGAATTCAAAGGCAGGTAGAAGCCCTCGGAAGAGCAGCAAAGAAGATCTCCACTTGGGGAAGTAACCATGTTCTGTTTAGTCTTTTGTGTCTGTACACCCTTCCTCTCCAAGGGATCAAGTCTAGGTCAAGGGTCAGAACTCACTCCCTCTCAAACCAAGGTGGAAGGGACCCTAAACCGTCATCCTGACCACACACACCCACAGCAGTAAAGGTGGAAGGCTTCAGCAGGCTGAAGAGAGCTTCACTGCCCCTGTGGGGAGCCAGACAGATCCAGCCAACCCCTGCCAGATCCGGCCAAACCCTGCCAGGTAACTTTTAAGGTGGTCAACATGCCCTGCTCCAACCACATACTGGGAGCTGGCTGGTCAATGCATGGCTGAAGCGTGGGGAAGTTCCTCACAGGACTTGTCTTAATTGGACTTTGGACTTTGGGGAAAAGGGAAGGAGGAATGTGATCTATGCACCCACATCTCTAAGAACAAAAGGTGGCTCTTACAGTTTTTGTGAAAGTGAAGATACCCAGAAGGGAACTCTCACTCATAATCAGACACAATACTCAACATGTGACACAGAGAAAGGTGGAAACCCATCTGTATATTACAACCCCACAGAGCCCCTCCCCAGTACAGTTAAGGCCTGGATAGCAGACCTGAGAGAAGTCACAGTCCCTGAAATCCCAATGCTAGTCCAGACCAGGGAAATCGGAAAGCCCAGCCAGGGGATGCTTAAGTTTAATGCCTGCACTGCAGCAGAAGGAACTACGGAAGAAACTATAAGACACATGAGAAGTATCTCAGTGCCTGAGATTTCATAGAAAAGAGGTGTCTGGTGGAATGTGAAGGTGAAAATGTATGGTAGAAGGCGCCTGAGACAGTGAGGACTGCAGCAAGAGAAGTATGGTGTTCAAAAAAAGAGTAGTGGAGACAGATTGCTCTATGGGTCAGTGTAACCCCTGGAGCTCGTCTTGTAAATTAATAACCAAGTAAGAGTCACATGACACATAGTAAAGAAAAACCTGGACATTGACCCATGCTTCGGTGCAGACTTGGATTATTCCCTGTCTCCTCTCACTAGTGTCAGGGCTATATGCTGGATAATCAAGACAGAGGTCAATCAGAAAAAAACAAAACAAAACTGTGTCACACTGTTCTATGTGAAGCACTACCTGCTCCTGCAGGAGCAAGCTCATAGTGAGACCCCAAATTAAAATATAGAGAGTCTCAAAAGGGGAGAATGAGAGAGGATACCCAGAAAAAGTAAGGTCTAAGACAGTGGTTCTCAACCTTCCTAATGCCGTGACCCTTTAATATAGTTCCTCATGTTGTGGTGACCCCCAACCATAAAATTATTTTTGTTGCTACTTCATAACTATAATTTTGCTACTGTTATGAATTGTAATGTAAATATCTGATATGCAGGATGTATTTTCATTGTTAGAAATACATTGTTAGATGTATTTCATTGTTGCCACCCACGGGTTGAGAACCACTGGTCTAAGAGAACAGAGGTCTTCTCAAGGAGACCCCAGGAATACACCTGTGAGGTCCTCCCCGTGGTGACTCGGCTCTTAGGAATTTGTAAACTTAACTTCCTGAGACCTGGAAACTAATGCCTGCTTCTGCTTCTGAAAAAGCCCATGGTTCTGTAAAA
>NW_003852523.1:4202094-4218164 GCF_000181295.1 Otolemur garnettii
CCGGGCTGGGGATTCGAACCCGCCACCTTAGGTGTACGTGGCTGGCGCCTTAGCCGGTTGAGCTATAGGCAACAAGCCGGGACCAGACTTTTTGACAGGAGGATAAAGAAGGAGAATGAGCTGGTCAGGGAGCGGGCCGTTTTGAATTCTTCAGTGCCATGGCTTCACTGGCTAAAACCCTTCCTCGGTTAAACACGGTATTTGGGAGTTCGTTCTCTCCACTGGGCCTTCCTGCAACAGAGAGTTCGTGGAAACACTGTCCTGGGTGAGGGTGGGATGAAGGATCCCGAAACTCCTTCTCCCTTGGGGACATCTTGGTGGGACCTTTTACCCTCCACACCCTGTCCTCCCAGATGGAGCTGAGTGAACCCTCCATTTGGCCATGACACCCTGACTGGCCTGTGGAAGCTCAGAAAGGACCTGTACTGGGGTGGGGGCTTGATTGGAGCCTCCCTGTGTCTGTGGCAAGCCAGGGTTCCCACCAGCCTGGAGGAGGTGGCAGTGAGAATAAGCTGGGAGGGGCAGGTGAGTGTGCCAGGCCACAGCACCTGGAGTGTCCACTGCGGTGAGAGCCGCTGCTCCTCCATGTGGACTTTACCTCACAGGGTCAGGGATGCCCTCAGGTAGTCTGGCCTGCTCCAGAGGTCTTTGCTCTGGTGTATCTGTTGCTTCCAGAAAGGGCCAGAAGGGACGGTGGCACCACAAAGACTTCAAAGCTAGGAGCACCTGGCATCCCCCACGACAGCCCTCAGCCCTGCCCAACCCACCTCTGACAAGGGACAACACAGCGGGGCCTCCTCTGAGCACTCACCCTCCCAGGCCTGGGAGGACCAGGACCTCTGTGGGACAGGGACCCAGGCTCTGCTACACAGGCCGAGGAGGTGTAGGGTGGGTGCCTGAGGGGTCAGGGTGTGAGCCAGCCCCAGTGCAGACAGGAGCAGGACCCACAGGGGACAGTACCGCCCCACCGCAGCACTAGCACACACGTCCCTCGTCCCTACCCAGGAGCACTGGGCACAAGACCTAGCAGCATCTTGGGTCATATGACCCTCCTGTGAAAGAAGCCAGACCCAATCCCACTAGTCTAGGGGTGATCCAAGGCGCCCAGAGGATCAAATATTTATTTATTTATTTTTGGAGACAGAGTCTCAAGCTATCACCCTGGGTGGAGTGCTGTGGCATCACAGCTCACAGCAACCTCAAACTCTTGGGCTTAAGCGATTCTCTTGCCTCAGCCTCTCAAGTAGCTGGTGCCCGTCACAATACTCAGCTATTGTTTTTTGGTTGCAATTGTCATTGTTATTTTGTAGCTGGCCCAGGCTGGGTTCAAATCCACCAGCTTCGGTGTACGTGGCCAGTGCCCTACCCTCTAAGCTACAGGCGCCCTCCAAAGGTTTAGATGTAAGATGAAAATTTCAAAGGTAGGCCAGGTGACGGCTTATGCCTATAATCCCAGCACCAAGGTTTGCTTGAGCTCAAGAGACTAGCCTGAGCAAGAGTGAGACCCTGTCTCTACTAAAAATAGAAAACCTAGCCAGGTGTTGTGGTGGGTGCTAGTAGTCCCAGCTACTCCAGAGACTAAGGCTGGAGGATATTCAAGCCCAAGAGTCTGAGGTTGCTGTGCTATGATGCCACAGCACTCTACCCAGGGTGAAAGAGTGAGACTCTATCTCAAACAAACAAATTAGAAAGATGCTAGAAAAAACTCCGGCAACATAGCTTCCTAATTGCTTAATGAGGAAAGGCCCAATAGCAGTGCCCAGGAAGCCCAGTAAGGAATAGGCTGATATGTAAAAACCCAAAATTTCTGCTTGACAAGAGTGACCTGAGCAACTCTGTGTGCTACCTCAAGAGTGCATAAATAATTACTTTAAAATAGTTCTCCACCTGAAGACAATGGTCCTGGCAGTTCAGGCCTGTAATCCCAGTACTCTGGGAGCTCACTTGAGCTCAAGAGTTTGAGACCAGCCTGAGCCAGACAGAGAAGACCCCATCTCTAAAAATAGTTGGGCAATGTTGAGGCAGGCACTGGTATTCCCAGCTACTTGGGAGGCTGAGGCAAGAGAATCACTTGAGCCCAAGAGTCTGAGGATGCTGTGAGCTGTGATGCCACAGCACTCTACTGAGGGTGACAAAGTGAGACTGTTTAATAAATAAATAAATAATTGAAGACAGTGCTCTCAATGTTATTTTACATGTATAGTATTCTAAATAAGCTCTAAATAAGTTTCATCAGTTCTGGAGGAAAGTTCTTAAATATTCACACATTCCTTCAAACGTTTTGTGTTTCAAAATCCTGTGGGACGGTGGCGCCTGTGGCTCAGTGGGGGAAGGCACCAGCCCCATGTACCATGGGTGGAGGGTTCAAACCTTGCCCTGGCCAAACTGCAACAAAAAACTAGCCAGGCATTGTGGCGGGCACCTGTAATCCCAGCTACTCAGGAGGCCAAGGCAAGAGAATCGCCTAAGCCCAAGAGCTGGAAGTTGCTTTGAGCTGTGACCCCACACCACTCTACCGAGGGCAATAAAGCGAGACTCTGTCTCTAAAAACGACAACAACAACAACAAAACAACATCCTATAGGAGTGATGCAAGCAGCAGAAAGGGCAAAGGGCACCCTGAGTGGGAGGAGCAGCGGCTCCCACTGTAATTCTAGAAGCTCTCAGAGCCACCGACCCACACCCAGGCCACCAATTCCTGATCAGCAGAGTTGGGTGGGTGGGTGGGGAGATACATGGCAGATGACAGCTGTTTCTGCAGCAGCCAGACAGATAGCAGAGCCAGCTGGGGAGAGCTCCTGAGCAGTCATGGGCGGCGCTGCAGGGATAAGTGCAGAGGTGCTGAAGCTCCCAGGTGTAGGGACAGGACAGGGCAGTGGGGAGGAGACCCATGGGGCCTTAGAGGCCCTCCCAGGAGCCAGGCCTCATTCTGAGTGTGGTGGTAGCCATGGGAGATGGGGGAAAGGATCAGAGTGCAGTTTGAGGGGTTCTCCCCTCAGGTGTCTGGGTAGAGAAGAGGCTGAAAGGCACAGGTGCAGGCAGAGAGAGCAGCAAGGTAGTGGCTGGCAAGGGCAGGGTGCCAGGTGGGCGGTGCAGAGCTCCCCTGCACACTGTAGAGTCCAATAACAGGATTTTGAATGGAGAGGAGAGTTGGGCAACTGCGGGTCCTGGCAGGGCCAGGCTGTAGTCCAGCCTATGAGACCACAGCCGGGCAGTGGCCTGCAGGAGGGAGGTAAAGCGGGTCATTTGGTGGCCCTGAAGCTGGGCCTGGAATTGACTTCGGGGGAGTGGGGAAAGTGCACTGCAGTCCCAACCCCTGCTGCTGAGCTACTCTCTGTCCTCTCATAATTTTAGTGTCTGGACCCCTGGAATCACAGCCACCCTGTCCTGCTCCACACTGGCCCAACCTCTCCATCCACAAACACCACGGGGGACAAGAACCCGGAACCTCCTTGGGAAATGGGCCAGGTCTCGCCAGCAAGGCCTATGACCCAGCTCTGCCCCTTCTTGTGGTTTCTGTTCTTAAAAATCCCACCATGTGGGGTGGGGCTTCTTAGCAGGTAGAGGCTGACGGGAGTCTGTGTCTCAGGGCCTGGCACGGCTGCAGTGGCAGAACCCAGCCTGCCCCCTGGGCAGCCTTAACTAGCAGCCTTGATATCCCCAAGTGGGACACCTCAGATATTCTCAAAGACCCTTAGGGCATCCCCATCTCATGGCCTGACTCAAGCCTTGACAGTTTGGAGTGTTCTGTCCACAGCATCCAGCCCACCCGTCTACATTGGCTCTGCAAACCCACTCTGCATCACCAGCAATTCTCTGCCAGGCAGGTTGTCTCTGCCAACAGACAGGACAGTTCTGGCAGGGAAGGGGGAGCAGAGACAACCACCATCCCCCCACCCCACCCTTGGCACAGGGCCACTGGTCTGAGTCTGAGGTTGGTCTCACCATGAACAAGGCCCTGCAGTGTACCCTCTGCCTCCCACTCTCCTGTCCTGAGTTTGCCACACTTCATACCAGGCGAATGCCTCCTTTCTGGTGGGCCTTCTCCCTGCAGGGACCCTGGCTGTCAACAGAGCCCACAGCAGGGGCAGCCCCCCGACCACCAGTCTGAGACTAGCTAAGGACCTGGCGGGGGCCCTGTGATTCTGTAGGGTGCTGTGATGGGGAGCACTCTGGACCTCTGCCCTCAGCCCTGTAGACCGGAGATGTCAGAGACACAGAGTGCCAGTGCCAGGAGGAAAGAGGAGCTGTGAGGGAGGTAGACAAGAGCTTTAAGGTAAGCAACTGGAGTTGGTGTGAAAACCACCCAACAAACAGGCCCGATTGAGGGCAGGCACACCACCCAGGGCCAGGACCCAGTCTCCTGGAAACAGTTCAGTGAACCAGATGACTGCACACCAGTCCTGCAAAGCCCCATGGGCAAATCCTGGTCTCAAAAAATGTCATTGTATTTTGTCTACTAAGTGCCATTATATGCAAGCTCAGAGAACTAAACTTGTGGAAGAAAATTATTATTGGGTGTATTATTGGGTGTATAATTTATGATTTATCTGTAGTTAGGAATTGTTAGTATTTAAGGTTTGAAACAACTAAACACCTGCACCTTGATAGTGGGTTAAACAACAGCTTTTTCTTTTTTGAGACACTCTCAGTCACCCTTGGCAGAATGTCATGGCGTCATAGTTCACAGCAACCTCAGACTCTTGGGCTCAAGTGATCCTCTTGAGTAACTGGGTTTACAGGTGCCTGCCTTGGGGGACTGATAAGTTTTCCATTTTTTTCTTCTACGTTCTTGAACTTTTGGGCTCAAACAATCCTCCCTTTGTTTAGGCTGGTCTTGAACTATTGGGTTTAAACAATCTTCCCGCAGAGTGGTGGGGGATTGAAGGAGGGAGACATTATATTCAGCACTGGGGAGCAGAAAACCCACCAACTCATGTGCTGGCTGCACTGGGACCTCCGTCCCACACACACGCAGAGGGTCTGCTGCACTGGGAAGTTCCTTTGTGAGGAAGAGAGGACCTACAGACTACTCAGGGGGGCCTCCCCAGCACAGGAGACTGCTGCCCCTGGGGAGGGGACCTGCTCCTGCAGGGTCTTCCCACCAGGTGGGGCTCTGCAGCAGCGTGTGGGCTGCTCCCACCACCCCTGCCGGCACAGAAGGCAGGACCACAAGACATAGGGCTGTCCTTGTCCTATGAGCAGGGAACAGTGTGCTGGAGTCTGGGCTGCCTTCTGTGGAGTCAGTCTGCTCTAGTGGTGCCTGACAGGTGGCTTCCCCCTTCCTGTGTAGACCCTTCGGCTACATTTACCCCACTAGAACGCAGGGGAGTAGGGACATGAGTGGGGCGGGGGACTGGGGACACCAGGTGAACCCCAGGATCAGCAGCATGGCCCACCGCCCCCATGCTGTCTTCTCAGAAGCTGTGCCAGCCCCCAGCTCAGTCGGTGGCAGGATGGAGTGACTGTCCTGCCTACCATCCTGGCCTTTGGCCATGCCCAGGGCCTTTCCTTCAGCTGCTGTGGGCCCCATGCTCTTGCTCACACCCAGCTCCCCCCACCAACTTCGCTGAACGTGCTGAGTGGTCCCTGCTTACCGCCATCTATCTTTCCAGGGTTCTTCTCTTTGGAAGGTCATTTGGCAGATTCTACTCAATATTTTAGATAAGCATCACACGCTGATGCTGAATTCAGGGTCTGGAAACTGCCCCCGGGGACCATCTGTACAGGAACAGAAATGACCACACACCTTATGAGGTGGAGACAGGCACCAAACGAGGCCTCCTGGGAAGCAGCAGCCCCAGCCAGGTATTCCGAAGGACCCCTGTGCTGGGTGCTGCCAGTGGGCCACTGGCACAGTTCAGCCTAGAGAGCGAGCAAGAACCAGTCAAGGATGCTGCCTGGTAGCTCGAGTTAGTCCTGTGCAGACATCAGCAGGAAGCCCACACCTGCAACCTCTTCCTTTCAAATCAGAATGCCAACTCCTTAAAGGATCCAAACCCAGCGTGTCCACCGCAGAGGAGACTGACAAGGTGCCAGGCATGAAGACCACTGTGCCTCGGGGGTCCTCACATTTTCCCCTTTCTGGATGGGGGTCTGCAACCTTCCTGTTCCTGAACATGGAGCCCAAAAGCAGCTGAGCACTGTATGCCTGGCTGTGAATGCTGACAGAGTGGCAGGCCCACTCTATGCAATGCAGACTAAGCCACGGAGCCCTGACACTAAAGGAGCCACACACAGTGGCTCAGAAGAGGACAGGCACCCAGGCGCCAGGCACTAGAGACTCCCAGGGCAGGAGGGCCTCTGAGCACATGCTAATGAGGTGTTTCAAAGAGGGGGACTGGGTGTGCCTCAGAGGCAACCCTGCCTCCCCCAGCCCAGTCCTCCATACCCACCACCAGAGGACAGTGGGGCAGATACCAAAGTGCCCTCCCAGGCAGGGCAGGACACCAGCCCCTGGTGTCATGCTGGCACTGACAGAAGAGCACACAACAGGCTGGGCTGCAGTAGGGGCATGGGGACAGGCTGGGATGCAGCCTGTTCCCTGCTGGCCACAGGCTGAAGTCTGGAGATGGCTGTGCAGCCGGCATCTCTGCGGTAAAGCCCTGCTGCCTCCCAGCTTCCCAAAGCAGAAACACAGGACACAGCGCACAGTGAACAAAAGCACCCATTAAATGGTTTTATTGGAAACTGGTTAAAAATTAAGGCACTCCAATTTTATGGTGTCCTTGAGATTACAGCTTTGTGGCTGCTCTTAGTACTAAATCAGAGAAATCCCAGGCACAGAACAGCCCACATTCAGAAGAGCAGTGTGGTTTTCTACACATACGACTGAATGAATACAAAGTTCACTAGAGTCTACTAGAAAGTTTTTATGAATAAACAGTAGAAAATCAGATTTTGAAGGCAGCTATAAAATACTTAGAAAATCTCTGTAATACTTTAAGTTACTACAAATGCCCAAGAAGTCAGACTAAAGAATGTTAGTTACGTTCTTAGTTTGTGAAAATTTCAGGATGAACTGTTAGTTCACGCCACAGTCACAGTTAAAAGGGCTCATCGGAGTGTGTGATGCTGGATCACAACAGTGACCGTCTATGAGCCTGATTCCTGCTGAGGATAGTTCCCTCTCAGCGTTGTCAAGGGTGTGAAAATGGAATGCATCACTTATTTTAGGTGCTGTCAACCTATTTTCCCAAAGCAAAACTTTTAAAAATTCAAAGCAATCTGGCAACTGGGACCATTCTCAAATCTGTTTTAGGTACAAATGCAGAGCTTTCCACACAGGAATGTCACTGTGTTTTGCTTTCCCTGCCATGAAGTGCTTGGTGCATTTACTGAAGTCACACACTTGATTTTAAGGAAACGCATTACATGACAGGCTCACCCCCGCAGGCACTCAGAGCACTGTCAGGGAGCTCTCAGAGAGGCTGACTCGGAAGGGGGAGCACTGGTAGCAGAGTGATCTCTCAGGGCAGGATACTTCCCAGCGCCTGCTGGGTGCTGGGTGCGGAGCCCTTGCTGACCCTGGGCATGCTGCATCCACGGTGCATGGCCCTCCCTAGAAGGGCTCATTAGTGGGCTAGCCCCTGCCCTCTCCTTGGGTAGAACTCCAGCACTGGTGATTCCAGAAAGCCTGATGGGCGGGTATGGGGATCTGCAACTTGTGCCAGACCCTGAGGGTGTCACCCAGGCTGGACAGAGAGCAGTGTCACTCTCCTCCTGCAATTGGTCTCACAGCAGCCCTCAGAGACAGGGCTGAAAACCACATTTATAATTCAAGTTTCTACTGGGAAAAAGATTTTCATGGTCTGTTAAAGATACAATTTTTAAAAGTTGTCCAATAACTTACATGAAAGTTTTTTTTTGTGAAATCTTTTAACTGGGGGTCGGGGGAGAGGAATCATTTAATCATTTAAAAGAATTAGGGTGATTTTACATATTCTTTGATGCTATTCCACACAGTTGAGGTTAGGAGGTGGGTCCCTACTAGAACCCCAAATGTGCTGGAACCCCACCTCATCAGCAAAAGCCACCTGAGTCAACACAGGTGTAGATTCAGACGGGATGGGCACACCAGGCCGTACACACACAGTACAGAGATGCTGTTCCTGGTTTTATGTGGAAATGATGAGAGACTGGTGAATTCTCCCCACAACAAAAGAAGAATGACTTTGACTTGTTACTGTGTGACGCTTCTCCGAGTGTGAAGCTTGTTAGTGGGCAGAAAGGAACTCAAGAGTTCTGCTGCCCGACAGAATGAACAGCAGCAGTGAGTTAGTGCTGTTAGGCTGCTTAGTTTGTGATGAGCTTATAAATCAAGGAAAGTAATTGAATAGGTACATTTCCTCCTCAGAAGAACAAAAACAAACCCCCCAAAGGTTTGCTGTCCCAAGTGACTACAGAAACAGAGATAACAGGAAACAGAACAGAAGGTCATAAGTTTTCAGGGACAAGAGACGGATTGTCCTTTCAAGGCACCTCCCCAAGCAGCCAGTTGTAAGGGACTGGCAGGTGCACAGTGTCAAGGTCGGTGTCAAGGTCAGGAGATGGGCAAGGATAGAGCCTCCCTGCTGGATGATGCTAAGGGTGCATACCACACGCAGCTCTGGATTGCTCTGGAGTGTGTCAGTTGTTTTCAAATCTAGCATATGGGTTTTCTTCTTTAAACAAACCTGTTTTGAAAAAAGAATAAACCTGAATTATAAATCCCTTCACTAAAACAACAAAATTTTAAAAAGCCATAAAGTTAACTAAGTCTGACACGAAGCCCTGCCAGGTGTTCTTTTTTTTTTTTTTTTGAGACAGAGTCTCACTTTGTCACCCTCCGTAAAGTGCCATAGTGTCACAGCTCACAGTAACCTCCAACTCTTGGGCTCAAGCCATTCTCTTGCCTCAGCCTCCTGAGTATCTGGGACTATAGGCACCCAGCACAACACATGCTATTTTTAGAGACAGGGTCTTGCTCTTACTCAGGCTGGTCTCAAACTTCTGAGCTCATGTGATCTGCCCGCCTTGGGCCTCCCAGTGTGCTAGGATTATAGGCGTGAGCGACCACGCCCGGCCACACACATTCTTTCTCTTTAAAAATCTATTTAATCTGCCAAAATTATCTGGAGCAATGCAACAAATCTCCTTTCTACAGGTTTTTTGGCAGAGGTGATGGGGGTGGGGGGAGATAACCATAACAGAGGGAGAGGCAGCAGGGAGGTGGAGAGGAAAGAACAGGATCACAGCCCTTTCTCACTTGTCAAAGGAGACCACAGGGGCCAGGCTTTAAGGGATGAGGCTCAATGTCAGTTTCAGTGACCAGCTATGAGACACAAAGGCCAGAAATGAGCAGCCTTGTCCAGCTCTACTTTTATTTAAAGGGGAAAACCAAAATCAAAGGAAAGGTTTTGCGAATGCACTGGTATTTGTATAATTCCAGAGTTTTCTCTAATGGAGAACTCCTGGGAATTCTTCCCCATCCTTGAGGCTTTCCAAAGTGCAAGCCACTCTGTATTTGTCATAAGCTGGCACAAAGAGATAATTTCATTAGTACGATTAAAGGGCCAACTTAAAAACCAGTGAGACACTCAGTCAGTGCACGATCCAGAAGACCAGCTCCACTGACAGTCCTTCCACACACTGGGGGCCCAAGCAGAGCCAAGGTCAAGCAGTTTTGTTTTGTTTTTAGAGACAGAGTTTTACTTTGTCGCCCTTGGTAGAGTGCCGTGGCGTCACAGCTCATGGCAACCTCCAGCTCCTGGGCCTAGGTGATTCTCTTGCCTCAGCCTCCTGAGCAGCTGGGATTACAGGTGCCCATCACAACGTCTGGCTATTTTTTGTTGCAGTTCGGCTGGGGGTTGGGCTCAAACCTGCTACCCTCAGTATATGGGGCCGGTGCCCTACTCACTGGGCCACAGCCACCACCCAGGT
Source organism: Otolemur garnettii (assembly GCF_000181295.1). Taxonomy (NCBI): domain Eukaryota; kingdom Metazoa; phylum Chordata; class Mammalia; order Primates; family Galagidae; genus Otolemur; species Otolemur garnettii. Next base: position 4,212,015 of record NW_003852523.1, read on the forward strand.
TGAGCAGTTTTAAACACTACTTGTGAGCCTGTGCCTTTTGTTTACCTTAATGCTAATCAGATGTGGAAAAGCTCTCCAGCCTGGCACAGACACACAATGGCCGATCCTGAACTGCACAAGCGTGCACTCAGTGAGGGGGGATGATGACATTGTGGAGCCCAGTCCCCATCTATGCCACACATACCAAAACACGGGACATGGAGGGCCAGCTCTGGGGAAGGAACAGCAAAGACAATCCTGAATTGGGGGCAGAACGGGCTCAAAGACAACAGCCTGACAACTTCAGAGATGCTCAGAAGCCAGCCACTGCCCAGGCACAAAGAGAACACTGCAGGGCAAGAGCACAGGAGGGCAGGCTCTGCCAGCAGCTGGACATCTAGCTCCCTCATAGCAGAGGAACTGGGGCCTAGGAGCAGCAGGAGAGCCTCACAGCTAGAGATGACCAGAGGCCTCAACAGACAGGGGAGGAACATCCCAGCCAGGGCAGAGCCAGCCCTGCACATACATACTCATCCAACAACGCCTGTCAGAAAGAGGTGACTGTTCAGTGCTGCTCCTGGGCTTTGCTCTAACGTGGTCTCCCCAGATGACTGTGACAAATCACAATGACATGATGTCCCTAGTGGGCAACACCCTAACATCCCACTAAAATGTGACAGTTCTTTATACAAAGGGGGACTCCAAAAGGAACATGCATTACAAAAAGATTTGGGGGCAGCACCTATGGTTCAGTGAGTAGGGTGCTGGCCCCATATACTGAGGGTGGCAAGTTCGAACCTGGCCCCTGCCAAACTACAACAACAAAAAAAAATAGCCAGGCGTTGAGGAGGGCGCCTGTAGTCCCAGCTACTCGGGAGGCTGGGGCAAAAGAATTGCCTAAGCCCAAGAGCTGGAGGTTGCTGTGAGCTGTGACACAACGGCACTCTACTGAGGGTGACAAAGTGAGGCTGTCTCTAAAAAAAAGATTTTGAACTTTTCCAGATCAGATTTAGCCTGTTAACATAGTGATTTGAAGTAAGTGCAGCAGGCTCAGTCCTGGAGATGCCCTGAGGCCCTGCAGCCACCAGGTCCAGACAGGGGAGGAGCCAGTTCCATCATACCTGGCACCATCACACAACCAAAAAACCTGCCCAGAAAACATCAATACTTTTTTTTTTTTTTTGGCTGGGGCTGGGTTTGAACTGGCTGCCTCCGGTATATGGGGCCGGCACCCTACTCCTTGAGCCACGGGTACCGCCCACACATCAATACTCTTTACGGACTTTTAATATCATGTAAGTAGGGGGAGTACAGATAGTTTAAAGTATATTTCCAATTCACTCCAATTAAATGAAAAGTTTACACTTGACACTCATGTCTATTCTGGCTATTTCAGAGTCTCCCCCTAGAATCTCCCCAAATAAAACCAAACAAGAACAACATCTAGAAGACACGGTGAGAGGAACTACAGCCTCAGTTTCTGTGACTTCTCTGAAAAAGGAATATCGCAGGCGACACTGAGATTGAGTACCACACACCCCATGGACAGAGGGGTGCACTCAGGACAAGGACAGGAGACTGGGGCACCAGCCTCATTAAGGCTCAAACAAGATGACAAACAGCTGCACACAGGCCATTCTGGAAGTTTTTATACTCTCTGAACAAACAAGCATCCAAGAAAGCACACGTGCTGAAGAAGTCCAGTGAGACGCAGGGCTCCTCATCTGGCTCTTGAGATGGCAGTGGAGCGAGCTGACCACAGCACCACCCGCAATGATGCTGAACCCACAGGACAGAACCTGCAGCCCAATCCTCAGCTGCATCTCACTTGGCATTAACGAGGACCAAGACAGCCTGGTGTCAAAGCCCAGCCCAACCGACTGAAAAGGAAACAATTCTTACCATATTTTTTTCTGATTTCATCATGTCTTGATTTCATCTCAGCTCGCCTAAGAAAGAAAGAAAGATTGTTAGTACCAAACTACAAAGTACAACATAACATGCCCTGCAGCCTCCTTCAGCAGAGGCTGCAAGATCCCTCCCGTGGCCTTCCCCCAGTTCCCGGAACGAGACAGGGTGGGGATAGGCTTGGCCATAGGGCCATATCCTTGTCAGGACAGGCAGGGCAGTGGCAAACAGTCTTTGCAGCTGCTCCAAAATATTGTCCTATTCTTTTCAACAAAAGTATAATTAAAATCCCAGTATTTTTAAAAAGTTTTTTCATATAAAGAAAATGCACTTTTAGGCTGGGCACCTGGGACCTAAGAAAATGCACTTTTAAGTCTCAAGCTAGATTCTGAAGATGGTTAGGAAAAGGTGATCATTAGCCTTTATTTAGTAGCACATGACCTCAAGGTGACCACATGGAAGGTCTGTCCAGCCTCCCTCTACCCTCACCAGCTGCCAGTCCCACAAATCAGCCCCTTAGTTCTTCCCTTTAACCAGGTGTGGATGACACAAGCCACCTCAACTGCCCCCAGGGCTGCCAGATGGCCCCTGCAACACATTCAGGACAGTGCTGTGTCAGAGACTGGTGGTGTTGGACCCAACTCAGCCACGGACAGATCCTGCCCAGGCTGTCGCCTCTTGAACCTTACTATAAATGCAAGGGGCTAGACTAACATCCTTCAAGGACTCCACCACTTTACAGTTATAACAAACAGCCATTAAACTGCAAACACAAATGTTTTGCCTGCCAGTTACCAGCAGCTGCAACCCTAGTTGCTCAACTGGAGGACATGGACAGGGGAGCACAAACAAGGGTGCCCACACGCACTTTCTCCTCACTTTCCTACAACCTGGAAATTCCACGGATACTGAACACATTCTTAATTTCTAAAAACTAAGAAAACTCAAGGCTTATTTCCATGGCCTTCCAAAACTTCCATGTGGGAGGCGGAGACCCCCACCTCTCCTCCTGCCGCATCCGCCGCTCTTCCCGCTCTCTCACTGCCTTCTCGTCACTCTTGTCCAGTTTCCGACTCCTTTTCCTCCGGCAGCAGCAGCAGCAGCAGCAGACGGCAACACCCAGGAGAATAGCTGCCCCCACCACTGACATGGTGATAATCAATGCCTCAAAGTTCACTGGAAAAGCAAGCATGCTGAGTTAGACCGACGTTAAGCATTAGAACCCGCCACTCTGGAGAATGATCTCAGAACACCCAGCTGCTGGCTCCAGGGTCTTGGAGAGCCCATGGCTGTGCCCCCGTAATAGGGTCCCAGGAGGGCTCTCTTGGAGTCTTTCTTTTTTTTTTTTTGAGACAAGAGTCTCACTTTATCGCCCTTGGTAGTGTGCCGTGGTGTCACAGCTCACAGCAACCTCCAACTTGTGGGCTTAGGCAATTTTCTTGCCTCAGCCTCCTGAGTAGTTGGGACCATATGCTCTGCAGTCTCCTTCAGCAGAGGCTGCAAGATCCCTCCTGTCGCAACAGGAGCCTACCACATCGCCCAACTATTTTTTGTTGCAGTTTGGCCAGGGCTAGGTTTAAACTCGCCACCCTCAGTATATGGGGCCGGCACCCTATCCATTGAGCCATAGGCACCGCCCGACTCTTGGAGTCTTTCAACCACATATACGGATAACTACAATGAACTGAAGTGATAAGACAGCTTTTCTCACTTGATATTGAAAAGATGTTTTTCATGCCTATAATCCTAGCACTCTGGGAGGCAAGGTGGATGGATAGTTTGAGCTCAAAAGTTGCAGAATAGTCTTAGCAAGAGACCCCGTCTCTAAAGATAGCCAGGTGTTTTGGTAGGCGACTACAGTCTTAGCTACTGAGGAAGGTGGATCACTTGAGCCCAGGAGTTTGAAGTTGCTGTGAGCTGTGACAACATAACACTCTACCCAGGGCGACAAAGTGAGACTGTGTCTTGAAAAAATAAAAAAAAAAAATAGGGAGGAGGAACAAGATGACAGCCGAGTAACAGCTTCCTTGCAACTGGGGAAGAGAAGACTCCAGGCATCTCTGGCTGGTGGGATCTGCCCAGAGACATCCCTTTGGGGACACAGGGAGTCAGCTAGAGACTTCTTGGACCCCATAAGGAGGAAAAAAGCAGTGGAGAACTGGCACGTGGTTGCGTGTGTTCATTTGGTCTAATCCCGCTGGCAGCTTTAAGTACAGCAGCAGTGAGACTGCAAACTGGAAAGGCCTTACCTGTGAGCGGTTTTTTTTTTTTTTGGACTTGGCACTCAGTTGATCTACCTTGGGAGAATTCAGGCAAGAGAGCGGAGGACTTTAAGCATCGTCTAGGGCCCCAGGCTAAGCCGCTGAGCCAGAGGGAGCTAATAGTGTTCGGTTGTGGGCCACGCAGAGCCATCATGGGAGAGAACTGCCATGGCAAACTCCACCCTCAGGGTCAGAGAGCAAGGATCGGGTGGGAGCAAGTAATCTAGTGACTGAGCAGCCTAAAGGTGGGGACTGAGACACCTTGCAGCCTTGGCCCTCAGGGGCATAGTGTGAGATCAGTTTTGGCACACTGGGTAAGTAGACAGCCACTTTAGGAGTGATCCCAGTGACAAACGCTTTCCTGGGAAAGCTTCTGCTTAGCCAAGGTTAACAGTTTAAAGTGTCTTTTAAGTAGGCTGAGGAGAGATTTAGGCTCTCAACGCTGCAGGGTTTGAGAAATCAGCAGAGGCCTCCAGTCTCCATCTCATACAGCTGTATCAGCGTTGTGATTAACATCTCATACCCCAGAAAATCACCTGTTACCCAGATAACATTCAGCAAGAGATATATACACATATACATACACTGCTTTGTTTGTTTTTAATTTAAACATTTTCCCTCTAAATTTTTCTTTTCTTTCTTCATTTTTCTAGTTTAAATATAATTTTCCATTGTTGCCTTCTTTAACAATTAGAACATCATTTCTGCTCAAGTTTCTACCCCTTATTTTTTTTTTTTTCCTGTAAAGTTTTCTGTTTGCGTGTTTTGGTTTGATTTATAGCATTTTTGTTTTTCCTCTCTACTTGGTGGAGGTGGGGTACTGTGTCCAAACAGGCTAGCAAAGAGCTGCAGACCTCAAGGAAACCACCCAACCCGGCACCCCCAGAGGTTAGGTCAAAGTACCCTACTGTACACCTACATTGCTCCTGTCTCCCTCTTTCTGTGCCTCTCTTCTTTTTGTCAGTATTCCCTTTTACTCACCCCCCTTTCCTTTCTCTTTTTTCTTTTCTTTTTTTTTCTTTTTTCCTTTCTTGCTCTTTAATCTTCTCATTCTTTTAGTCCTATACCAAAAGGACTCATTGAAGCCCTAGTCCAGAGGCATGGTAACTTAAAGAGCAAGAGGAAGTGAAAGGAAAATTAGGGCCAGGAAACAGATAAAAGAAAACACTCATGAGGAAGAACCAGCAGAAAAATCCTGGTGACATGATAAACCAGTCCAGAGCAACCCCCCAAGGGACCGTGAGGGAGCTACTGCAGAGGATCCCACCTCTAAAGAAATGTTAGAAATGACAGAAAGGGAATTTAGAATACAGAGGATGAAAACAATGGAAACAATGAAGGAAACTGCTGATAAAGTGGAAAATAACCAAGAGGAAATCCAAAAACAGAATCAAGTAAGAGATGAACGATATGAAGAATACAGAAAGGACATAGCAGAGCTGAATGAACTGAAGCAGTCAATTAGGGAACTTAAAGATGCAACAGAAAGTATCAACAACAGATTAGACTATGCAGAAGAAAGGGTCTCAGAGGTAGAGGATAAAGCTCTTGAGATAACTCAGATAGTTAAAGAGACAGAAAAGAAGAGACAGAAAGCAGAATGTTCACTGACAGAATTATGGGACTTTATGAAGCGTTCAAACATATGAGTTATAGGTATCCCAGAAGGAGAAGAGGAATGCCCCAGGGGAATGGAAGCTATACTAGAGAATATTATAAATGAAAATTTCCCAAATAGTACCAAAGATTCTGATACACTCCTTTCAGAGGGACTTCCAACCCCAGGTCACCTCAACTCTAACCAAGCTTCTCCAAGACACACTGTGATGAACCTGTCCAAAGTCAAGACAAAGGAAAAGATTCTGCAAGCTGCCAGGAGTAAGTACCAGTTGACCTACAGGGGCAAATCCATCAGGGTGACTGCAGACTTCTCTTTTTTTTCTTTTTTTTTGAGACAGAGCCTCAAGCTGTCCCCCTGGGTAGAGTGCCGGGGCATTACAGC
>NW_003852523.1:4218449-4220278 GCF_000181295.1 Otolemur garnettii
AGCCCAGAATTCTACATCCTGCTAAGCTAAGCTTTAAAATTGACAGAGAAATCAAATAATTTACTGATATACAAACATTGAGGAAATTCGCCACAATAAAGCCAGCCGTACAGGAAATACTTCAACCTGTTCTATACACTGACCATCACAATGGATCAACAGCAAAGTAAGAACTCAGAAATTAAATGACAGAACCTAACTTCCACAATGATGCAAAAGATAAAACTAAGCAATGGACTCTCATAAAATAAGATGAATAGAACACTAGGACACTTATCAATTATCTCAATAAATGTTAATGGCTTGAATTCCCCACTGAAAAGGCATAGATTGGCTGACTGGATTAAAAAACAGAAGCCATCCATTCTGTTGGATCAGAAAATTGATGAAACAAGGAGTTGGTTTTTTGAAAAAACGAATGAAATAGATAAATCTTTGGCCAGATTAACTAAAAATAGAAGAGTCAAATCTTTAGTAACCTCAATCTGAAGTGATGAAGGGGAAATAACAACTGATGCCACAAAGAGAGAAGAGATCTCTGAATACTACCAGAAACTCTATGCCCAGAAATTTTGACAATGGGAAGGAAATGGATCAATATTTGGAATCACACTCTCTCCCCAGACTTAGCCAGGAAGAAATAGACCTCCTCAACAGACCAATTTCAAGCACTGAAATTAAAGAAACAATAAAAAATCTTCCAACAAAAAAATGCCCTGGTCCAAATGGCTTCACACCAGAATTCTATCAAATCTTCAAGGAAGAGCTTATTCCCGTACTGCAGAAATTATTCCAAAAAATTAAGGAGGAAGAAATATTCCCCAACACGTTCTATGAAGCAAACATCACCCTGATAGTAAAACCAGGAAAAGACCCAACTAAAAAGGAGAACTTTAGAACAATTTCACTAATGAATATGGATACAAAAATTCTCAACAAAATCCTAGCCAATAGATTACAGCAGGGGTCCTCAAACTTTTTAAACAGGGGGCCAGTTCACTGTCCCTCAGACCGTTGGAGGACCGGACTGCAGGCCTGGGACGACTTGGCTGCTAAGCAGGACAGGAAGCAGCGGCAAAAACACCCGGCGGGCCAGATAAATGTCCTTGGTGGGCCACATGTGGCCGATGGGTCATAGTTTGAGGACGCCTGGATTACAGCCTGTGTAGGGTTCTGTGGCATCACAGCTCACAGCAACCTCAGACTCCTGAGTTTAAGTGATCCTCTTGCCTCAACCTCCTGAGTACCTGAGACAACAGGTACCTGCCATAACACCAGATTAATTTTTCTATTTTTAGTAGAGACAGGGTCTTGTTCTTGCTCAGGCTGGTCTTAAACTCTTGAGCTCAAATGATCTACCTGCCTTAGCTTCCCAAAGTATGAGGGTTACAGGTGTGAGCCACTGCATCTAGCCTTGTTTATTATTTAAATCAAAGTCCAAAATATTACAATCAGCCAGGCACTGTGGCTCATACCTGTAATCCTAGCAATCTCGGAGGTGGAGGCAGGAGGTTAGTTTGAACTTGGAAGTTCAAGAACAGCCTGTGCAAGAGCAAAACCCTCTCTCTACTAAACATAGAAAAATCAGCCAGGTGTCATAGCAGGCACCTGTAATCCCAGCTACTCAGAAGGCTGAGGCAGGAGGATCACCTGAGCCCAGGAGTTGGAGGCTGCAGTGAGCAATGATGATGCAACTGTACTCTAGTCCTGGTGACAGAGTAAGGTCCTGCTTCAAAAAAAAAAAGACTAGTACAGTTATTCCCAAGACAAATTTCTTTTAGGGCACACACTGACCATCAAAAGGAGTGACCCTAGAGAAGGCAACCAAG
>NW_003852523.1:4221625-4229195 GCF_000181295.1 Otolemur garnettii
AAATCAGGGATAAAATCTTCTGAGATGTGATTTAAAAAAAAAAAAAAAAAAAAGTAAATAAATAAAATATACGACAGTGCCTAAAAACTCGCACTTTCCCACCCTTGCACGCGGAGGATGTTCATGCTGGGGTGATAATCTTGAAGGTTGTCCCTCAGACTCACCAGGCCGCTTTCCCAGACACAAGACCATCACCACTCCCAGCCATCTCAATGGGAGTGACAGAGCTAATCCCACAGGTTTCCAGCAACTTTATGTTAACTGAGCAAATACTACAATTTTCAAAAGGGCACTGATTTTGTAAGAAGGAACTGGAAATGACTTACCCCAGCAAACGCCCCAGCGTGCAGAACTCAATTTACAAAGAGAACCAGGTGGCAAGATTTTTGTAACTGGGTAGTCCAAACATGCCTTGTTACTGTTACACCAGAGACACTGAAAGAAAACAGTGTTAATACCAACCCTCAGAAACCACAAAAACAAAGCATCTGATTGCCCAGGACCAAACCACCTCTTACGGCTGCTACTGCCACCCAGCATGGCCATCTCTCTTGGGTGGCTGTGATGGCCTTGTCCTCTTGGACTCACCCCAGGCTCATAATTACTCAGACCTCTTCCACAACTCACTGGGCCACAGCTTTGGGGCTCCATGATGCTCCTGAGAATTGCCAACCCCTGTTCTGCCAGGACCCCTTCCCCAGACACCTATATGGTTCTCTGCCACTTGAGCCAGCCTGCTTCACACTGGCCCTGTCTCCCTGCCCTCAGTACTCACTGCTCCACTGCAGCACCAGCCAACACACTGTGTACGTGCGCCATGTCAGGCAGGCACCTGTGCACTTCACTGGTGTAACCCAGAACACAGGACAGAGCCTGGCCCAGTGCAGGCACTCATTAAGCGTCTGCTGAATGGACTTCGGCAACCATGGTGATTGCTATTTTTAGAAAGGTCCCATGCATCCCACCTTTGATCGTTACAACTGTACTAAGTTGTTGCCAGCCGCTTAAAAGATAATGCAATTGATTCAGTAGCCATAGCACAGTAGTTATGGCACCAGCCACATATACGAGTGGCAGGTTCGAACCTGGCCCAGGCCAGCTAAACAACTACAACAAAAAAATAGCCGAGCATTGTGGTGGGCGCCTGTAGTCCCAGCTACTTGGGAGGCTGGAGCAAGAGAATCGCTTAAACCCAGGAGTGTGAGACTGCTGTGAGCTGTGATGCCATGGACTTCGAGGCATAGTGAGAATGTAACACAGTGAGACCATCTCAAAAGAAATAAAAATGATGATGCAATTAAGACTCAAAGGCATCTGGCCAGAAGTTGAGAGCTCCCATGGGAGCCCTTCAAGTGTTAGGGGTGAGGATGCAGTGGTGCAGAGACAGCACATCACACCTGTGGTATAGCAGCAGGGATGCTGGAGAGCACTTTGTGGGCAGACACTGTGGGCAACAGGAAATGCAGCCAAGTGACTCTGGAACTGCAGTTTCAGTGCACCTGACTCGCCAGCCAATGTGGGGACTTTGCCTGGTATTTTAAATCTTGGTATTAACAATGCTGTTGTTTTTAAAACAACCTCAAATACTTGGGCTCAAGTGATCCTCTTGCCTTAGCCTCCAGAGTAGCTGGGACTACAGGAGCCTGCCACAACTGCTGCCCAGTTGTTTTTTTTTTTTTTTAAAAGCCAAGGTCTTGCTTTTGCTTAGGCTGGTCTCGAACTCCTGGGCTCCCTCAGCCTCTCAAGTAGCTGGGACTTCAGATGCCTGCTACAAAGCCCAGCTATTTTTAGAGATGGGGGTCTCACTCTTGCTCAGGCTGGTCTCCAACTCCTAAGCTAAAGCAATCCACCCACTTTGGCCTCCTAGAGTGCCAGGTTTACAGTTCTAAGCCACTGTACCCTGCCTCATTATGCCTTATTTTATTTTTTTTTGAGACAGAGCCTCAAGCTATCCCCCTGGGTAGAGTGCCATGGCATCACAGCTCACAGCAACCTCCAACTCCTGGGCTCAAGCAAGTCTCCTGCCTCAGCCTCCCAAGTAGCTGGGACTACAGGCGCCCGCCACAACACCCGGCCATTTTTTGGTTGCAGCCGTCATTGTTGTTTGGCGGGCCTGGGCTGGATTCGAACCCACCACCTTAGGTGTATGTGGCTGGTACCTTAGCCACTTGAGCCACAGGCGCCGAGCCTTAATGCCTTATTTAAATGGCTTAGAACATAATATTTAAAATTGTATGTATTTTTTTTTTTTAGACAGAGTCTCACTCTTTCATCCTGGCTAGAGTGCAATGGATACCACAGCTCACATCAACTTCAAACTTTTGGGTTCAAGTGATCCTCTTGCCTCAGCCTTCAGAGTAGTAGTAGCTGGGACGATAGGTGCCTGTCACAACAACCAGTACTTTGTTTTTGTTTTATTTTTAGAGACAGGGTCTTGCTCTTGCTTGGGCTGGTCTCCAACTCCTGAGCTCAAGCAGTCTATCTGCCTTGGCCTCCCATAGTGCTGAGATTATAGATGTGAGCCACCACACCCGGCCGTATTTATTTATTTTCATATTTATGTATTTTTAATGAAGATGGGATCTTGCTAAGTTGCTCAGGCTGGTCTCCAACTGCTGGCCTCAAGTGATCCTCCTGCTTCACAAATAGCTGGGATTAGAGGTGCGTATCACCACGCCTGGCTACAGTGTAACCTAATAAACAGCAGTAAAATGCTGTCTATTTTGCCTATTTGGGAATATTTTCCATTTATGTCTGGGATTAACAATTTTTGGCTAGTTCTCCCTTTTCAAATAGCTCAAGATATAAATGTCTAACTTCCCATTTTGATATGACAATTTACCACAAACCTAAGAGCTCACTGTGAGGACATATTGCATTGTCTCTGGTGAGGTTTAGTTTGGTTTGTGGTTATATTTTTCTTTGGACAGGATGTTAAAATCTTTCTAAATTTTATTATTTTTATTTTTGTGTGTTTTTAATCAATGAAATAATATACAGGCAGCACCTAGGGGACAGTCTGCCATACCCTCTCTTCTACTCCAAGGCCTCCTAGGCACTTGGCATGCTTCTAGAATCCTTCCCTGGGCACTCAGGGACATTCGAGTCTGGGGCTGGCCACATGTTAGTTACTGTTCCTCTGCAGCAGCCTGACTTGCTCTGTCTGGGTTCAGAGCAGGAGTCAGGCCTTCAGATAAAATCTGCACCCACCCCTCCCACTGTGACCTGGGCAAGTCCCTTGGCCACCTTAACTGAGACTGATTTCATCATCACATCTAACCCAGGTGGAGAGGGCTTCACAGGGCAATGCAGCAAGCATGCTCTCTAGACTGCAAAGTGACATAAAACAGAGAGCTGTTTTTATGGCTGAAATGAATTCCAACAGAAAAATCCAGAGACCAAAAAGAAGCCCGTCATGAAAACACCACTCAAGCTGTGCACAATGGTTTACAGCAGTAACCCTAGTACTTTGGGAGGCTGAGGCAGGTGGGCTGCTTGAGCTCAGGAGTCTGAGACCAGTCTCAGCAAGAGCAAGACCCCCTTCTCTACTAAAAATAGAAAAATTAGCCAGGCGTTGTAGCAGAGGCCTGTAATCCCACTTACTTGGGAGGCTGAGGCAAGAGGATCTCTGGAGCCCAGGAGTTTGAGGTTGCTGTGAGCTAAGGTGTCCAAGACACTCTTGCCAGGGCAACAGAGAGAGACATTGTCTCAAACAAAAAGAAAATAAAATACCACCCATGAGGACTAGACCCACTTGAGCAAGTTCAACATTATCAATGACAAGATCTGAACGCTAGTCACCATGTGTCTCAAATTTTAATCAGCACATCAAGTACCCCTTTAAGTCCCACAAACTGACAAGATCTGTCTAAAGCTTATACTTCTCCATGGGTGAGAAATGTTTTTTTTTTTTTTACAAACATAGCTATTACCTTGGAGTGGAAACCACCTAATATATCTTTCCTGACTAGTCTCATGTCATCCACCCTCACTGTCAGGGAAAGCGAAACAGGCCCCACAGTTCTCAGTGCCCTATAAAGCCTGGAAGGGGTGGGGGCAGAGGCTTCCCTGGTATCTTAAGGCAAAGATACCACAGAACGCTGACTTTTGTCCTAATTGTTGTCACCCAACTGCTGGGCTATGCGCGAGTTTTCCCAGAGCATATGTAAGTGCTGCTGAGTCCAGCTCTCCACGCCATACACCTGTGCTGAGATCTGTGCTGTGGCTACTTCCCCACCACTGCTCCTAGACAGACAAGTGAACACTTGGGTCAGATCGCAGCACAGCTGCCTGGGAACAACCCTGACAAGTCTCTGGCCTGCTTTGTCAACAGGACTGGGAAACTTTGCTCCAGAATGGCTACTGTCTTGCTCAATGTTACACAGGGATAGAGAATTGGGGACGAAATCCAACCTTACTGGTTCAGTATTATGTTATTACTCGAGATGCTATGGACAGCGTCAGACCCAGTGGATGAGATGGCCTGTAAGCCACTGAACCAGCCCACCATGTTTCTGTGTGGAGAGCGAAGATAGGACTGTCTGCTTCAGCCCCTGACAGGTGAGGCCATGTCAAGGTTTACAGACAACCCAGTTCTTCTGCCTGTTAGGAAATCTGACCCTGCAGCTCTGAGCAGGGAGTGGGTGACAACACCTCCATGCTCTCAGCAAGTGTGGATGCAAGCCTTGCTCTACTCCCAGAGTTCTTGCTACCATGTCTCGGGGGCCCATCTCATAGACAAAGTCACAGCTCCTGCCCCTGACAGGCCTCTAAGGCCTAATGACTCCCCAGGAAAGGCCTAGTAGCAGGCTGACAGTCACCTAAAGCCCAGCCAACCTGACACCCCCCAACCAGTGCCCACACCCACCAGGCCTGGCCCACCCACACGCCTTACACTTCCTACACCTTACATTTCCCTCGCCTACTACAGAAATGAAGTTGCCAATGCTGATCGTGCAGGTGGTACCTACAGTTTTCATGGGAAGGTTTTACATGCCTGAGAAAGGCTAAAATAACATTTAATAACTATCAAATAAATACCTTTACAAATCCCAAATAGAAGAACCATTCAAGCACACAAGCAGCTTTGTGGGCTTAGTGCAGGGGTCCTCAAACTTTTTAAACAGGGGGCCAGTTCACTGTCCCTCAGACAGTTGGAGGGCTGGACTGAGGGCCCCAGGACGAGTCGGCTGCTAAGCAGGACAGGCAGCGCCGGCAAAAATACCCGGTGGGCTGGATAAATGTCCTTGGCGGCCCATATGTGGCCCGTGGGTTGTAGTTTGAGAACGTCTGGCTTAGAGAAAGCCATGTGCTCTTGGACGGCACTCAGATCAGCACACTGCTTACCGAGACGTTCTTCAGGCACTCCTCACAGGTTCTGTTTGTGTTCTGAGAACAACCTGCAAGGAAGACACAGAGACAAATAAACCACCAAGAAACCAGGTAATGTCAATATGACCTCATGAGGGCAGGGAAGGCATGAGAGAGGGAAACCTGAGATGCTCTGATTTGGAACTAACAGGATGACCATCCTCTCAAGCCTCTCCTGGCAACAAGCTTTCCTCAAGACATTTGTAACAAAGGCCAGGCATAAGGGCTCAGACCTGTAATCCTAGAATTCTGGGAGACTGCGGTGCGTAGACTGCCTGAGCTCAGCAGTTTTAGCCAGCCTGAGCAAGAACGAGACCCCCATCTCTTTAAAAAAAAGAAAAAAGTAACCAGGCATTGTGGCAGGCACCTGTAGTCCCAGTCACTTGGGAGGCTGAGGGAAGAGAGTCACTTGAGCCCAAAAGTTTGAGGATGCTGTGAGTGGTGACACTATGGCATTCTACCAAGGGGTGACAAAATGAGACTATTTGGAGCAAACATTCTAGAAGCCTGCTGTGAGCAGGGCACCAAGAAAGCAAACACATGGCTCCTACCTACAAAAGGCCTCTAGGAAGAGGAGGTTCCACACACAAAGGCTCTGTTTCCCATCTTCCCTCTACAGGTGACTACATGGCCATGTAACCACTAAGCACTAACCCACTGAGACCTTCCACTCATCAGCAGACACATTTTGGGAAGCCAAGAGCTTCCAAACAAGGCCACAGCAATGCCAGCAATGCTGTCAAGAAGCACACCCATTTTCAGACTGACCTACAGATCTCATGTATCAAAGCTGGTCTCAGCATCCTGGCTAGCCTCTACCAATCACACAGGACACACGGCACTACTATGGGAAGGGCTCAAACTCCAAACAGCTAACAGCTATGAAATGCATGCTAATCAGAAGTAGAGAGCTACTGCATAAATAAAGAATTTCCAACATGCTGATAAGCAGCTGCTGACTGCTCACTCCTCAACACCCTTTAAAGACATTTTGAAAAAAGCTCCGTGCACAGTATCACTGTCACCAGAGAAATGCAAATTAAAACTCCCAAGAGACACAACTATACACCTCCAGAATGGCTAAAATTAAAGAGAATCACAACAGCAAATGCTGGCAAGGATGTATAGCAACAGAACTCTCACACCATGCTGGTGAGGGCCAACTGGTTCAACCATTTGCAAAGAAAGGACTGTCAGCAGCTCGTAACTCAGCAATCCACTCAGGTAATCCATCCCTAAGAAAGGAGAACCCAGGTGCACCTAAAGACCTGCTGAGGAACATTCATAGCAGCTGTGTCTATAAAAGCCCCAAGCTGAAAACAGCCGACATCCCTCTGTAGGAGGATGGACAGACAGATTGGAATATTCCTACAATAGGATAGAGAATCAAGAACAGCAAACAGGCAGCTCTCAGCTGCAAGAGATTTTGTGAGAAAGAGGAGATTCTAAGCAAAGAGGCTATCTATCTTCCCTTTAGAGAAGGTGTGTGGCGTGGCCACATAATCACTAACACTATTCAGCCAAAAAAAAGAAATGAACTGGTCTATGTAAAACACAGATCAATCTAAAAATCACTGTGTGGAATGAAAAAGCCTCTATGGCCGTGGAAGAGCATGCTGCACATTTCCATGGCGACGCAGCTGCACAACAGCTAAAACCCATCTATGGGGGACGGGGGCAGACATGGCAGAGGGGTGGGGCCTGAACCTTCTGGATTGAGGGTCACTTCTAGGTCTGGATAGGGGTCGTAGCTACACAGATGTAACTTACTGAACAATACTCAAGTTTCCTGCATTCCATTGTATGAAAAATTTATCTCAAAAGAAAGATATGATAGTCACTGAACTCCAGTTACTGACACTGTGACCAACTAGCACACACAGAAGGCTGAACAGAAAAACACAGCAAAATGTGGCGACAAAGCCTCCATGGGGAGAGTGAGTGAGTGACTGAGTGTGTGTGCTACAAAGTGCACTACCTGTGCTGTCTGTGTAAAGGTTTTCTTTTCTTTTTTTTTTTTTTTTTTTTTTTTTTTTTTTTTTTTTTCCTTTTTTGAGACAGACTCTCACTTGGTCACTCTTGGTAGAGAGAGTGCTGTGGCATCTTAACCTCACGGCAACCTCAAACTCTTGGGTTCAGGTGATCCACTTGCCTCAGCCTCCTGAGTAGCTGGGACTACAGGCACCTACCACAATGCCCA
>NW_003852523.1:4229215-4232954 GCF_000181295.1 Otolemur garnettii
TTGTTTGGCGGGTCCGGGCTGGGGATTTGAACCCGCCACCTTAGGTGTACGTGGCTGGCGCCTTAGCCGGTTGAGCTATAGGCGCTGAGCCTGTGTGAAGGTTTTCATAATGTGCTGAGAAGAGCTTTAGTGTAAGCTACAATCTTACTCATTATGTTTACTGACAGGGACAATCCAGAGTAAACTGGCACTTTGAAATAGCTAGGGTCCTCCTATCCAACAATCTAGTTCTTCTGTATTCTGTTTTTCTAAATAAAACTCCATTTTAGGGCGGCGCCTGTGGCTCAAAGGAGTAGGGCACTGGCCCCATATGCTGAAGGTAGCAGGTTCAACCCCAGCCCCAGTCAGAAACTGCAAACAAACAAAAGACTCCGTTTTATTTGAAATGAAAGAACATTTTTGTCACATATTATGCTATCACAATTATTGCTAATTAGCACCCTTGTCTAGTAGTGTGCTATTCAGTCTGTGTTAAAGTTAATTTTAAACCACTTTATTTATTTTTTGAGACAGAGTCTCACTCGGTTACCTGGGGTAGAGTACATGGCATCACAGTTCACAACCTCAGACTCTCGGGCTCAAGCAATCCTTCTGCCTCAGCGTCCCTCATCACTGGGACTACAGGTGCCTACTGCAACACACAGCTAGTTTAAAAGGTGGGGCTCTTGCTCAGTCTGATCTTGAACTCTAGAGCTCAAACAATCCACTCCCAATCTCAGCCTCCCAAAGTGCTTGAATTACAGGCATAAGCCACTGAGCCCAGCCTTTAAACTATCTTAAATACTCAAAATGACAGATTTTATTCAGCCCCAGGAAGGTAAAGAAACTAACCACCACTGAAATGGCTCATTTCCTACAGCAGCGCTGTGCTGAGAGCAGCACCATTGACACCTTGGCACTGTGGGACAAAGGAGTCCCAGGTATGGTCGACAAAGGGCAAAGACGCCTGGAGTGGGTGTGATTAGGCACCATTATGAACTCTGAACTCTGGATAGCTGTGTTCATAGAACGGTGGCACGCAGTGGCAGAGGAGCACACTCAGCATCCAGGCCTTGGTTGTTCTGTGCTAAGAGGAGCCAGGGCGGTCTTGGAGAAATGGCTGATTCTAGAACCATAGCAAGGAAAGGACAAGGTGAGCTGCAGGCAGGTGCTATGCCTGAGAGTGGCACAGATTCCTGAGTAAATGGCAAGAGGACCTCAGAGCCAGCCTGGAACGGGGCTCCAGGGCCAAATCTGGGACGATTTAAACATCAAAATAAATGACAGGCAGGGCATTGTGGCTTCTATCTATAATTCTAGCACTTTGGGAGGCCAAGGCTGGAGGACTGCTCAAGGCCAAAAGTTCAAGACTAGGAAAGAAGAGGGAGAGCAGGGGAGGGGAAGGCAGGAGAGAGCAGGGGAGGGGAAGGCAGGAGAGAGGAGGAGAAGGCAGGGGAGAGCAGGGGAGGGGAAGGCAGGAGAGAGGAGGGGAGGGGAAGGCAGGAGAGAGGAGGGGAGGGGAAGGCAGGAGAGAGGAGGGGAGGGGAAGGCAGGAGAGAGGAGGGGAGAGGGACAAAGAAAGTCAGGGACTCCAATCCCCTTAATGAAATAGTCTGATTTTTATAGTGACAAAATAAAGATAAAGTCAACTTGGGCGGCACCTGTGGCTCAGTGAGTAGGGCGCCGGCCCCATATATCGAGGGTGGCAGGTTCAAACTCGGCCCTGGCTGAACTGCAACAAAAAATAGTTGGGCCTTGTGGCAGGCGCCTGTGGTCCCAGCTACTTGGGAAGCTGAGGCAAGAGAATCGCCTAAGCCAGGGGTCCTCAAACTTTTTAAACAGGGGGCCAGTTCACTGTCCCTTAGACCGTTTGAGGGCCAGACTGCGGGCCCCGGGATGAGTCGGATGCTAAGCAGAACAGGTAGAGGTGGCAGCAAAAACACCTGGTGGGCCAGATAAATGTCCTAGGCAGGCCACAGCCCAGGAGTTAAGAGGTTGCTGTGGGCAGTGTCACCCCACGGTACTCCACAGAGGGCGATAAAGTGAGGCTCTGTCTCTACCAAAAAAAAAAAAAGATAAAGCCAACTAGCTAACAGAAGAAATGGTTGGGCATAGTGGTTCACACCTATAATCTCAGCATTTTGGAGGCTGAGGCAGGAGGGGTGCTTGAGCTGAGGAGTTCAAGACCAGCCAGGGCAACACAGTGAGATCTTGTCTCTCTCTCACCGCCATCCCCACCCCACCTCCCACCCTCTGCAAATTTTAAGTTAGCAAGGTGCGGGAGCATGTACTTATAGTCCCATTTACTCAGGAGGCTGAGGCAGAAGAATCAACTGAGATCCAGGAGTTCCAGGCTACAGTAAGCTAGGATTGTGCCACTGCACTCCAGCCTGGGGGACAGAGCAAGATTTTGGTAACTGTATATTCCAGTTATGTAGAATGTTCTTGTCTTCAGGAGATACACCCTGAAGAATTTAGCAGTAAAGGCCCACATCAGTAACCTACTCTCAAATGAAATGGTTTGGTCAAAGTAACAAGCAATACAATTATAATTTGTCAATTTACAATAAAATTTTAAATATTAATAAAACACAAACAAGAGTATTATAAACTGAAAACCAAGCAGATCTGGGGGAGTGCTAAAGCAATGGAGCAAATGGTGAGCACAGACGGGACTCAGACTTCCCACTGCCCTCCCCTACCTTTGTGCAGCTTTGAGGTCTTTCCACATAACTCTGGGGAGGAAGGCACAGATGTGCCTCTCACACCCTTCCTTAAGTCCCTTTTGGAAAGATAGAAACAGGAAAGGATGCTTCTTTCCTCTCGGTCTAAGAGCGGACACAGGAGACATGGATGATGTAGTACAGAAGTCTATCAGGATTCTCCTTTTTAAAGCCTTTTTGGTCTCTAGTCTGTGCAAACTGAAAACTGAGCTCCAAGACACCATAAATCCATCCACCTTCAGGCTTTTAGATTATGGGCCAGTGTGAGTCAACAGATAGTCATGGAGGAAGAGGCAAGGGCAACTGCTCAATGTGTGTATCCACCATGTCACGAACAGGGTCGCGTTTCAATGTGGGGGAAACGTCAATGTCAAAAGCCTTCAAGGCTGGGAAAAAGATCATTCTGTCATAGCTCACAGCAACCTCAAGACTCTTGGGCTCAAGTAATCCTACTGATACAGCCTCCCTTACAGCTGGGACTATAGGCGCCCACCACAACACCCAGCTATTTTTAGAGATGGATTCTCACTCTTGCTCAGGCTGGTCTCAAACTCCTGAGCTCAGGCAATACACACACCTTGGCCTTCCAGCGTGCTAGGATTATAGGCGTGAGTCACTGCACTTGGCCTCCTAGTCTCACCTTTGAAAATACATCATTTTATAGGGTAAGAAAGGAAAGACATTAACATTAATTACTGCTTGGAACCAGGCAGTCACTCATCTCACTCATCTCATCGTGGGACATAGAAAACCATGGGCTGGAAAGCCAGAGAGAAGAAAAATGCTCTTGCATTTCTTAAGGCTAATACTGAACATGAATGCTTTCATTTCTGAGATCCTATGAATGTGAGGCTTCAATTTCAATTCTATTTTTCTTTTTCTCTTTCTCTCTCTCTCTTTTTTTTTAGATGGAGCCTCAAGCTATCCCCCTGGGTAGAGTGCCATAGCATTACAGCTCACAGCAACCTCCAACTCCTGGGCTCAAGCGAGTCTCCTGCCTCCGCCTCCCAAGTAGCTGGGACCACAGGCGCCCGCCA
>NW_003852523.1:4233089-4237315 GCF_000181295.1 Otolemur garnettii
TTTTCTTTTTTGAGACAGAGCCTCAAGCTATCCCCCTGGGTAGAGTGCCATGGCATCACAGCTCACAGCAACCTCCAACTCCTGGACTCAAGCGAGTCTCCTGCCTCAGCCTCTCAAGTAGCTGGGACCACAGGTGCCCTCCACAACGCCCGGCTATTTTATGGTTGCAGCCGTCATTGTTGTTTTGGCGGGCCCGGGCTGGATTCGAACTGGCCACCTTAGGTGTATGTGGCTGGCGCCTTAGCCACTTGCGCCACAGGCGCCGAGCCGATTCTATTTTTCAATTAAAGAACTTCCAGTGTCACTGATTTTGTAAATTAAAGGAAAACAAACAGAAAGTATTTTCATTGTCAGGATACACTAACCCAGGGTGACCCTTTAAGTGCTTTCCTAAACTTTCCAGAGGGTCAATAAATTCATTAAGCACAAAAGGACACACTAGCATATGTGTACTTTTTAAAAATAAGGCAAAAAGCCTGGGCATAGGGGCTTAGGCTTGTAATCCTAGTATTTTCGGAGACCAAGGCAGGGGAATTGCCGAGACCAGCATGAGCCAAGAGCAAGACCTCCATCTCTACAAAACATAGAAAAATAAGCCAGGTGTGGCTCATGCCTATAGAACCAGCTAGTCAGGAGGCTGAGGCAGGAGGATCACTTGAGCCCGGGAGTTTGAGGTTATAGTGAGCCATGATGATGTCACTGCACTCTAGTCCAGGTGACAAAGACCCTGTTTCAAACAAACAAACAAGGCAGCGAGTATATCACTCATTCTGTACCCATCACAAAACAATCTGCAGGGAGCAGTCCACCATGGACTGTGGTAGACCAAGTCCCTGAAAGGAGCACTGTGTCTACTCTGCACAGAAACGGGAACGGAGAGCACCTGCACTACCAATTCCAGACAAGAAAAGAAGGCAGGTGTTCATTTAGACCAGTGGTTCTCAACCTTCCTCATGCTGTGGCCTTTGCTGTGAACCGCTGATATAGACAAAAAGTCCTTGTCACCCTATTTCAGTAGAAAATAAAAGTGGTGAAGAGTGGTAGTATACATAAAAAATATGAACCAAATGTATACTGCAGCATTCTGTAAAACTTAGCCACATTTCTCAGGCTTTCTGAGGTGGGGCAGAAATACAGATTCCCCCTATAAATCAAGAGTCCCAGTGTAGGGAGCAGCTGGGGCGACCCCGCCCAGAGGCCCAGAGGTGGCCACCACTGGGCTCCTTAGGACTCCTCTGTAGAGTGCAGCAGACTGAGGTCATCGTCCCCCAGACGCTCTTGGATTGAGTCTAACCTCAACCCCAAACACAATGTGGGGGCTGAACACCCTATGAAGGCTTTTTAAATTTCATGAATTTCGTTCTAAAGATCTTCAATACACGGTGAGTTTCTAATGTTTCCCCTCCACCAAAACACACAAAAAGGGATTAAAAATTGTTGGCTCTCGATTTAGTGTGATTCATTCTTTAAATTCACACAGTATCCTTGTAAAGAAGACAAAGTGTTTTGAACATGAGTACTGTGCTCACACTGCTATGACAGGCAGTAAAAATCTCATATGAAGCAAATACTCTGCAGGAAAAGGCTCTCACTGCTCTGAGTAGTGCCTCCCTGAGGTAAATGCAGCCGCTGTCACACCTGCACAGTAAGCACCAAGGCATGACGTCACTCCTCCCACTTAAAGGTGTCCCGGGGAGAGAAGCTGCCCAGGCCTGCGTGATTACAAGTGGTGATCACAGCCTCCAACTACACCAGGAAGTGCTGTCCAGCTGGCACACTCAGTAGCACCACTGTCCGCTCACCTCACCATCTCTGTACCCTTAGGAAAACCAGAGCAGGAGAATCAGGGCAGCCACACAAAAAGCTCAGGGCTGCTTTCCGGACACACCCACTCTAATAGTGCAGCAAACACACCCCTGAGCCACTGATAATTCCTGTATCACTAACTCTGGCAAACAACCATTTGTTTGATGAAAAGTATTCACTGCACATTTATACTTAGAACTTAATTAAGCCAAAAGTTCCTTGTACTATTCAACTCCTTTAAACAAACTTCGAGACAGCAGCTTGTTAAGGTCACAAACACTAAGCACACCAGGAAGCAGGTAAGAAAAAACTGAAACAATCCTGCACTGGAATGAACATTCAATACAGCTGCAACCAGGACAGGAGCTTTGCTATGCTACAGTTAGAGACCCTGACTGAACCTGACTGAGTCTGGGCTGCCAAGAGTTGAGAAAATTATTAGCCCCTCCAGCTGAGCCCACGTCAGCCCTAAGGTCAGGACATTGAGGTTAAGGCGCTATTAAGTCATCATCTGGACACTCCATGCCATAAGCCAGCACCATACTTCTGAAGCAGGTCCAACTATGACATTCTCCAGCTTTACTTCCCACTAGTCCGGGACAGCCCCCCTCCAGAAATGTCCGTCTGGACTGCGTAGAAACTCAATCAATTCGCTTCAAAGCAGAAACTACAACATCCTTTTCGATAAAGCCTCTCCTTGCCTAAGGCATGAAATAACTGCAAGTACTCGCCGCCGTACTTAGAACGCCCGCGGGCGGCTGTAAGTCCACACCGCTGCGGCCCTCAGGGCGCGGAGCCCGGGGACAGGTAGCCGCCTCCAACCCACGCTTCCAGCTCGGGGTCTGAGCCCCGTCCACAGGGAGCGCTCTCTTGGGGTCGCAGTGAGACTAAAAGGGAGACCACAGGGTGCCTGGCCGCAGCCTTGGGGCCCTACACAGTCACGCGCGCAGAGTGGCCGCAGCAGCTGGACAAAGACAAAGGGTGGACACTTTTCTGCTGCCCGCTACACCCTTCCACCGCCCCGCGGCCCCGCCGGCCCCGGCGCCCTCACCCGCTGCGGGCGGCTCCTGCGTGGCGGCCGCCGGGATGAGCAGCAGGAGCAGCGCGGCGCTGCCGACGGGCAGCCCCCAGCACGGCGTCGGCCCGCGGGCCCCGCCAGGCGCCATGGTCGCTCCACAGATCAGTCAGTCAGGAATCCGCGAAGACTCCAACGCCAACCCAGCCCGTTTCTGCCCGGAAGAGCAGCGGCGCCGGAAGTGGGCTGGAGGGCGGGGCCAGGCGAGTGCGCAGCCGCAGGCTCTGGCTCGCTCCACCCCTCGTCACAGGCCCTCCTTCGGGCGTCTTTGCGGCTCATAGAGCCTGCGCAATGGGGCGGGCTTGGTAATAGCGATTGAGGCTTAGTGCTCCTACCCGGCAGGGCAACGAGTGTAAGCACTGCCCTGGGCCGAGCGTTTTGGGGGCAGAGCCTCACGGTGGCCTTGACCCTGAAGCGGAGCAGTGGTCCGGTGGTGTCCCCAGGCGCTGCTAATGCTACTCAGCAAAGGTCCCCTGGAAGAGGAGG
Organism: Otolemur garnettii; assembly: GCF_000181295.1. Taxonomy (NCBI): domain Eukaryota; kingdom Metazoa; phylum Chordata; class Mammalia; order Primates; family Galagidae; genus Otolemur; species Otolemur garnettii. The sequence goes on from NW_003852523.1 coordinate 4,236,457, forward strand.
AGGTGCCGCGCCGGGTCCGGGGCGCCCGCCTTCTGGGGCCAGAGCTCCAAGCGCTGGGCCGGGACCGCTTCCTTGAGGCCGCCCCCAAGCGTCCTCTAGGTGGTCGTAGAGGGTTTGGTTCTGAGTGCGCTTGAGAACGCTGAAATCGCTCTCAAAGTGGGCCTCGCCATGTGCTACGGAGCTGCCACCCTGGTTCCCGACAGGAGAGTGCTTCGCCCCTCCCTTGTCTCGCTCAGTAGACGCGGCCCCACAGTGATTCCACTGTTAGTGATCCCCCCTATGGTGACCCCTCACCGTGACACTCCCCAGTCACTGCCGCTGGGACCACTTCTCTTTGGGTTGGCCTTGCTCTTGGCCTGTCCACCCCCACCCCCACCCCCACCAAGGCTTAGGGCCCCTGGGTGTCAGACTCTGGTTCAGTATATTGAAGTTCAGTAGATAAATACTAAATACTGAATTATTTTTTTAGGCTACTTAAATGACAGAAATAACATACAGGTGTGAAAATAAACACAATTTAAAAGCTGTTGAACCCTCCCCCAAACATGTTAAGCCGTGAGGGAGAAGTGACTATGATCTGAGTCATGTGTTGTTAGGACTTCAGATTTTCAAATTATAGGTTGACTCACTTTCTTACAGTTTTTGTTCTGTACAGTGACTAGAGAGAATTAAATGACGTCAGGGACAGAAACCTCCAGCCTTCTTAGTTAATGATTCTTGTAGATTAACTTCCCTTTTGTTGTCCTGCTTTGCTTAGATCACATGGGATGGGAAAACCCATGACTATTACACCCTCAAGAACGCCAAACTTGGCTCGGCGCCTATAGCTCAACCGGCTAAGGCGCCAGCCACGTACACC
>NW_003852523.1:4237520-4248318 GCF_000181295.1 Otolemur garnettii
AAAAAAAAAAAAAAAGAACGCCAAACTTGCCATTCCCAAGAAGAAACGGTAGCCTGTAACTAAATTGCTGTAACTGTGCCAGCATTGTATGGGAAAAACGGTAATCCCACGAAAACTGTGTCTCTGCCTGGGTGATGAAACCTCAACTTCCCTACTTAGAAATGCTGTTTCTAAGAACGCCAATTCCTTAGGAGTTGGTGTTTCCAGATGGGCCATCCTCAAATTTTGCACTTGAATAAACTTACTTTTAGATTCTGAACCTCTTGAGTATTTTAGGTTGACACAGGAGTCTAAGTGCTTTCTTTTCAAGAAAAGCTTTCCATAGCCATAATTAAGTAGTAGAGTGAAGATTTGGGAATTGTTTAGTAGATTTAGGGATTGTTTGAGAATAAGAATCATCTCCTGTGCTTACTCTGATCCATCATTTGTGGCTGTCTAGACTGTCTTGGCTCAGTAGGAGCAGTGGTTGGATCGACTAGTGATGTCTGCCATGGGTGGGATACTTACCAAATGTGAAGTGTCTGCCACCTCTGCTCTGCAGTGCCTTGGCACAATTTACTGGGTCACGCTCTGTTGCTGCTGCACACCTACCTTGGGTGAGCACTGGGGCAGTGTGGCAGTGAGTTGTGCACCCCTCCCTCTGTTCCAGCATGCTGTGGTTCAGCCATGTGGCCCCTAAGTCGTCCCTACTTCCTTTCTCTAATAGGGCTTCAAAGTGGGTTGGATTTAACCTGCCCTCAACTCCAAGGCCAGTGGGGAAAGCATTAGTGAAGTCTCTGGCGAGGGGCACTGGGGGCCATTGTGTATTCCTGCTTTGTTCATCACCTCAACCAGCCCCAATACTACAGTTATGGAAAGCCAGACCCAAGGGTATGGACTGCCCAAGGTCACAGGGCCAGAAGAACGGCTCCTCAGGATCTGCAAAGCCCATAGACTGGGCTCAAAGCCCAACTCCACCAGCCCAACCTTTCTGACCTCAATCAAGTCATATGGCCCCAATAGGCTTCACTCCCCACAGCCCATCTCACAGTTGAGGAAGCAAAGCAGGTCATGTGATTGCACACAGAACTCACTAGTGGATGGTCTGTCCTGGCCCCATGTTAACTTTCCTGTTCTTCCCCATTAGGACAGCCCAAGCTAACACACCCCACAGTGCTAGGCAGGTCTCCTCAGCTCTGTTAGGAATGGTTTACCAGAATCCTATGCACAAGCCCGCTGCACACAAGACAACAGGTTGTTGGTGTATTTGTGTACTTGGCAAATGCTTAACCAGCATGTCTTCTGTTTTGCTCTGGCTCATTATAAAGTGATAAAGTTCATTCCTATCCATGTGCAGCTACAGAGGGCCCTTAATGGCCATAAACTGTGTCTCTGACCCATACCTTCCAATTAAAATACTTTACATCTTCATTGAGATCTTCTATTATATAAAAAGATGTTTAAAAGTCCATTTGCAGAAACAGTAAATACAAGCCTGGGCTTAGAATTACCCCCTGAAACATTTTTCTTTAATCCTAACAATGCAACCACATAATGCTAATTTAATGGTAATTGAAAGACATTAGGTATTTGTAAGCATTAACAACTCACGAAGACTCAGAATGCTACCACTTTTTAAAAAAATTTTATTTATTTTTTGAGACAGTCTCACTTTGATGGCCTTGGTAGAGTGCCATGGTGTCATCGTTCACAGCAACCTCAAACTCTTGGGCTCAAGTGATTCTCTTGTTTCTACCATGTTTCCCCCAAAATAAGACACTGTCTTATATTTACTTTTTCTCAAGAAGACACACTAGGGCTTATTTTCAGGGGATGTCTTATTTTGTATTAAGTATAATACAACAATCTACATTTATTCAAATACAGTTTAGTCATCTTCTTCTGGAACCTGACAGGGGGAGCCGACCTTGTTGGTGGGGCTGGCGCTAGTGATGTGTGAACTCCTTTCCCCTGACGGTTCGCCCCGTGTGCTATAGGATGCCTGCTACCGCGGTTACCACCCACACACCTGCTCAAGTGCTAAGGGCTGGGAGAAAGGAGCTGTGGCAGATAAAAGGTATTCCAGTTTTCCTTACTGCTTAGCACTGAAATGCAGGGCGTGGCTATGCAGTGTATCTAGGACTTATTATCAGTGTAAGGCTTACCTTACATCACTAGGTCTTATTATCAGGGTAAGGCTTATGTTTAACAAATGCATAGAAATCCTGCTAGGGCTTATTCTTTGGGTAGGTCTTATTTTCGGGGAAACACGGTACCTCTCCAGTAGCTGAGACTACAGACACTGACCATAATGCCGAGCTATTTTTAGAGATGGGTCTTGCTATTGCTCAGGCTAGTCTCTAACTTCTGAGCTCAGGCAATCCACTCACCTCAGCCTCCCAGAGTGTTAGGATTATAGGCAAGAGCACCACTCCCAGTCCCTACTACCACGTTTTAAACAATGCCATCAGCAATGGCATTTTTTTTGAGACAGAGTCTCATTATGTCATCCTTGGTAGAGTGCTATGGCGTCACACCTCATAGCAACCTCTAGCTCTTGGGCTTAAGCAATTTTCTTGCCTCAGCCGCCCAAGTAGCTGGGACTACAGGTGCCCACCACAATGCCCAGATTTTTTTTTTTGAGACAGAGCCTCAAGCTGAGCCCCTGGGTAGAGTGCCATGGCTTCACTGCTCACAGCAACCTCCAACTTCTGGGCTCAAATGAGTCTCCTGCCTCAGCTTCCCAAGTAGCTGGGACCACAAGCGCCCGCCACAACGCCCGGTTATTTTTTTGGTTGCAGCCATTATTGTTGTTTGGCGGGTCTGGGCAGGATTCGAATCCACCACCTTAGGTGTATGTGGCTGGCGCCTTAGCCGCTTCAGCCACAGGCGCCGAGCCAATGCCCAGATTTTTTGTTGCAGTTGTCATTGTTATTTTAGCTGGCCAGGGCCGAGTTTGAACCCTCCAGCCTTGGTGTATGTGGCTGACACCATAACCACTGTGCTATGGGCGCTGAACCTCAGCAATGGCATTTTAAAATGACAGCTGAATTTGGGGACAATTCTGCAATGCAGAAGTTAAAAAAATCTAGGTAATTATAGCCTAAATTCCACAGTGAAGTTGAAATTTAAAAGGAGGAGGGGAGCATTTTGCAGCTTAGCACATCTGGAGTTCACAGACATATTTTAATTGTCAAAGATCTCCAAGTTCACAGAAATGACCCAAGTGACACAGTGTATAGGAAGAACAAATTATAGTGATTTTTCAGACAAACAGAATGATTACTTAGTCTGTAATTAAAAGTATATATATCTTTCCAAGAAGAAAGATAGTTAAGGAATTAGATTGACAAAAATCACAGTCCTTTGCAAGTAGTAACCATTCTCAAAGCACTTTCTGTATCAACCTTTCAAATCCTCTGAAAACTAGTAGGAAAATGTAAAGAAACACATACACACACACAAACTGGGTCGAAAGCAACTGACTTTACCATTTGTCTTGTCTCTTCTGGAGGTCAGGCCTGGCCCTCATCACAAGCTTCCCTGGCAGAGATGGACCCTGACTCAAAGCATGCATGGCTGGCATTTGGCAGAGATGGACATGACGCCCTCTGTCTGCTTAGGAAGCCTTACCTGGGTTGACCCTCTGCCCTCCCCCCTGAGGAGACACTGCCACCTGGCACACACAGCCCATATTGCCTGCCCCAGTCTACACCTTCACCTTGACAGTGAGACCTTCATCTTCCAGCTTTGTCTGGTGGTTCTTAAACCTCAGTGTGACTCAAATCACATGGAAGACCCATGGAAGTGGGATTTTTTTTTTTTTTTGAGGCAGAGTCTCAAGCTGTTTCCCTGGGTAGAGTGCTGCAGCCTTATAGCTCACAGCAACCTCCAACTCCTGGGCTCAAGTGATTCTGCTGCTTCTACCTTCCGAGTAGCTGGGACTACAGGTGCTCGCCACAACCCGGCTATTTTTTGGTTGCAGCTGTCATTGTTATTTGGCGGGGCCCGGGCTGGATTTGAACCCACCAGCTCAGGTGTATGTGGCAGCCACAGGCGCTGAGCTGAAGTCGATTGTTAAGCCCACCAGTACACCTTGACTGAGCAGGCCTGGGCCAGGCTGAGGATGTGCATATCTAACAAGTGCTCAGATGAGCCGACCCAGCATCTCCACACTAGCCATGGAGAATGGGGCATATCCAGGGCAGTGGGTCTCACCCACCACTGTGCACATCACCCCAGGCACAGTCTATGTTAAGGGCCCCTGAGTTGGGACACATCACTAGTGTGGACACCCCAGAGCATCTGGCCATTTCTAATTCCTCCTACCTGCCCAGGTGGCAGGTCCCAGTCAGGCACCACAGGAGATTCTCACACAACAATAAAAGCAAGGAACCCAGAGAAGACACCTCCCACCTGTGCCCACTTACAGGTCTGCAGTGGTGCCCAGGATGGACAGGGGTGCAGTTTGCCTAGACCGAGGGCTCAGTAGTGAATTCCCTCTGGGACTGTGAGTTGCTTCAGCAAAGCCTAGGGTTGTTCACACACCTCCCTCCCCTCTGAGCACCCCCAATAGGAGGTCTGAGGACTCCAGGCTTAGAGTGACTGACTAGTCCCAACTGTGGACAGTAACCAGGTGAAGAATAAACAGAAACACAGAACCAACAGGCACACCAGGGAGGCATACAAAGGCTAAGGCAAAACTCCAGTAGGAGCTGAGCTCACTAAGAGCTGCCATAACCAGCAGCTCCAGGTTGGCTTGGATATGCTACAGAAGACTTTGACCCTGGGTCTCAACCCCAGGGCTTTGAGGGGCTCTGGGCCTCATATGGGCATTTACCCATCTGGTCTGCCACTCTCAGATACCTCCATATGCCATAATCACACATGACTTGGGCTTGTGCACTTGTGTGATATGGGACCAAGGATGACTTCCAAGTCTCCCCAAAAAACAACCCATGAGAAATGAGCTTCTTTATGACTCTTTTTATCACCATTGTCCCAGGAGCAGGCCCACACCTGACAGCAGAGAGAATGCCTATTTCTCTGTTTGCTTCTGTTCTGGCCAGCAGGCCCCCCTCTGGTGGGGCTGCCACATTGCTTCTGAAAATGCACCTAGGATTTGGGACTGAGGGCTCAGAGAGGGGCTCTGCAGGCATGGCCCAACAGGTGAGGAAGGAAAAAAGAAATAGAACCCTGTCCCATGAGGATTCTGCAGCCCTACTGTCTGCAGGTTGTCCACATCCTTGTATGGGAAAGGGCAGTGGGCAGCTAAGGTAGCTGCCTAGTGCATTAAGGTTAGAGACCAGCCTCGGTGGACAGCTTGCACTGAGGTTTTATTTTGTTTTTCCATGCACATGATTGGTTAATAATATAATCAATTTTGTTTTATACTCTGATATGTTTAAATATAAACAAACTGGCGCCACTTTTAACCAGTCCACTCTCCTAACTCGCACACAGGAAACCCTCAGTCCAGCCTCCTAAGACTTAGCAAACCTCCCTGCCCCACCCCCACCCCCCTCTTGTGGAAAGATCTGTGTATGTCAGAAGGGGAGGCTGCTCCTCCTGGGAGGGGGGTCCATATAAATACCTGCCTTTATCTGTCAGGTTGAGACAGAAAAAGCAGTGGATTTTTGGTTAATTGGTGCTGCCGTCTACAGCTGTAAGCGTCTTGGTTGTGTGACGGGGGAGATGTGGTGGTGGAGGTCCTGCTGACTGGCTCCTAACTCTCGGCAAACTTAGGGTTCATGACTGTCGTGGTGGCACTCTTGAAAAGGGGGTTATCCTGGTGAGAAAGGCAAACATGGGCTTGTTGGTGGGAGGTTTCAGAGCAGGCTCCTTCTCCCCGAGGCCACTGGGTCAAGGTGGAAGCTGTTGTTTCCAGGTAGAGCCGGAGTGGGGCGGCCAACCTGCTTCCCGTTGCTGTGGCCAGACTCACTCACGGCAGTGTCACATGGACAAGCTGCTGGGGAAGGCCAGTGTTTGGCCACACATAGATGACCACACCCGGGGAGCAAGCGGTCGGAGCGTGGGTGGTGCCCCCTCCATGCAGGACCCCCAAGCACAGCCACTTACGTTGTTCCACTGGGACTTGAGTTTCTCCTTCTCAAAGCGCTTATACTCCCGGAGATCACTCAGGTGGGTCAGGGCCTTCCAGATGACCAGCAGCAGGACACCGATGAGCACAACCCCCGCCACGGTGCCCCCTATGATGGCAGCAATGTTGGGGCCCTCCACACATTCTAGGGAGGAAACACACACACCAGCGTGTCATTCCCTCCCTGTCTCACCTGGCCCATGTGTGCCCTCAGGTCCGTGGTCACTGCATAGCATGTTGGACAGAGGGTCTACTGCCTGGGTCACTGTCAATCACCACCCTGTGTGTTGGTGAGACCCTGCCCCCACTGGAAATAAAGCCAAGCCCTGTGGTTCCATCTGACACAGAGAAGAAAGGATGCCCAGGCTTGGCGCCTATAGCTCAGTGGCTAGGCTAGAGCCAGCCTGGGCCTGCCGACAACAATGACAACTACAACCAAAAATTAGCAAGGTGTTGTGGTGGGTGCCTGTAGTCCCAGCTACTTGGGACATTAAGGCAGGAGAATTGCTTAAGTCCAAGAGTTTGAGGTTGCTGTTAGCTGTGACGTCACAGCACTCTACTGGAGGCAACATAGTGAGACTTTGTCTCAAAAAAAAAAAAAGAAAAAGAAAAAAGAAAGAAAGGACATCAGGTCACCAGTCAACCAGGGCAGAGTATTCATATTTGGGTAGGAAACAGTGCCTGAGGGACCCCTGCCTTCTTCCCCCAGTGGTTAGGATTGGACTAGAAGGGTCTCTGCTCCAGTTTGCCCCTGGGGAAGGTGCCCCTTGGTAACCAATGGCAGGAGGCAGGGCCCTGCACCGGGGCAGGTGAGGCAGCCTCAGGATGAACAGGGCAGGGTCCTGGCACCTGTGGCGACTGTGTCTGGTCTCCCCCAGCTCTGCCATGGAACTCTACCTAGGGTGACAGAGCGGACTCTGTCTCAAACCCCCCTCCCCCCAAAAAAACCCAACAGACCTGGCAGGCTGCTGGCCTGTGACCGATGAGAGTCCCCAGAGTGGTCCCCCTAGCCCCAGCCCTGGCCCCCAGCCTCTGAGTGGGAATGGGGGGGTGCTCAGCATCTGGGGATTGCATGTTTAAGACCCTGCAAGCCCATCTCATTGTGTGTCTACTTAGTTCATGTCTCAGTGTCCCTGAACGGTTTATCATCATCATCTGATGGCCCCCCGGACATCTCCCCTTCCCACTCCCCCACTAGCTCTAGACCCCTGACTCCATCTGTCCAATCCTCCTCCCCTATGTGTCCTCCAAGGGCAAGCTCTGTCAGCATGCCACATCCCCAGCCCCTCCACCCCGGCTGCTGTGGTTCCTGGACTCAGCAGCCCTGACAAGTCTGTGTCCACCCAGCACCACTCAGATGCCTCACTCTAATTCTGAGAACCAGCTAGTGGCTTCCTGGTGGGTTCAGGAACAGACCTGAACCCCTCCTGGGACTCACAGGGCCCCATGGTGACCTGGTGCTCACAGCCTCCACCCACACACCCTCCTGGTCCCCTCTGGATGCTCTCCCATTTCCCTTCCAGAGACCTCCAACCTTGGGACCCCTCCCCACTATGCCTTGGTGTGGCAGGATGTGGTTCAGACCAGAGCTACATGCAGCATTTGGGAGACAGCAGTGCCCAGCCCACCTCAGCCTCTCCAGGGCTGGGATCTGAGCACTGGTGGGGGATGTCACCAGCCCTGGGACCCTGGGACCTGTGCATAGTGGAATGGCACTGTCTCAGCCCCCATTCCAGGTCAAGTAGTGAGGAAAGGAGGGGACGTGGGGTCAGCGGCAGGAGGACACTCCAGCAGGCTGGGCCTGCCTGGGCCCTGGGAGGGAGACGCTCCACCTGTAGCATCCTCAAGTCTGCCAGGCCCCTGCCCTGGGCTGGAGGCTGCAGCCTCACCTCGTGTTTTCTCCACGTGGATGTGGTACTGTTCCCACCCGTCGAGCTGCTTCATCGTGTAGGTCATCCAGCAGCCCTCCGAGTCCTGCTCCTTGCACCTTCTCCAGCTCAGGGGCTCCTTCTGCAGCTGTAACCCCCTGCACGCTGCGCTGCAGTTCTTCTCGAAGGGGCCCTTGTTGAACTGCAGACACTCTGCACAGAAGCTGCGGGGGGTGGGGGGAATGCCATGGCGTTAGAGGTTGCTCAGGTGGGGCGCTGGGGTGCCTATGGGGTACGAGCGAGGTGGGGACGGTGGGGTGGAGGGCCCTGAGGGGCCCGAGCCCTGGACGCTCACGTGTAGTTGCTGCAGGTGAAGTTGCAGCCCTGGCACTCCTGGCACAGTGGCGGCTGGTAGCCCGGGTAGCACTCACACGCGTTGCAGCGGCACCGGCCCCGGCCACTGCACTCCTTGCCCCACTGGTTAAGGCAGCCGTCAGTGGAACTCTGGCACTGGCAGGCCGAGCCCTCGTAGCCGGTCTGGCAGCTGCACGTGCCACAGAAGCAGAGCCCCCTCTCTGGAAGGCAGTGGTGGGAAGCTCACCCCTGCCCCCTTGCCTGTCTGCACCCCGCCCGCAGTCCCCACACACCCAGCCGCCTCCCCACACAGTGGACTAAAGTGCTGAGACACGTTCCCCCTCCCCCGGAGCCTCCTGGTCCGTCCGGCCTCCACATGCCCCCCTGCCCGTGGGACCCCGGGTGGGCTAGGACCATCGCCTTCTGGGGCCCTCCCTACCAGTCTTAGGGACGTAGACACGGAGGCAGGGCAGGCGGAGGGTCGCCCGAGGTCCTGCCGCGGAGCAGCTGAGCTAGTCCCGTAAGGTCTGCCTATCTGCCTCTCGCGTCCCCTCTTTCTGTTCCCATTCGCTGCCCCGGTGCACAGCGACAAGCCCCGCCCCCATCAGGTGCGAGCAGAAAAGGACCGCGGCTGCCCCGCCTCCCGGCCACGCCCCCGTCGGGCGGGACGCGCGCGCTCACTCGGGCCTCCGCAGACTTGGCCGTCGTAGCGCTCGCAGTTGACGTTGTCGCACTCGCAGTACCGCCCATAGATCTGCTTGTTGGGGACGTCGCTGGTGTGGCACACGCACTGCCCGCAGATGCAGTCGCCCAGCCCCGAGCAGACGATGGAGTTGTTGTCCTTCCGGCAGCTTCCTTCCAGCTCCTGGCTGCTCCGGCCCTGCGTCTGGCACTCACAGCTTTTCCCGATGTAGCCCGCGTCGCACCTGGGGGTGGCAGGGGTCTGAGCTCTACCCACAGCGCTAACCTAGGACAGCCGCCCCACTTTTTGGGGGCCCGCGGCCTTGGAGAGCACTTGCTGTGGCGCACTGCTCCTGCTCTTTGCTCAAACGCCTGCTGGGCACATACTGTGCCCCATAAGCGTGTGGGGAGAGCCGTGCTCCCTCCAAGGACATCCGGAGAGGGAAGCAGACGCGTGACCTTGGCCATGACAGCAGAGGCTGTGTCCTGGACCCTGAAGGCAGGCCATCCAGGCACGCGGGCATTCCGAGGGCGCCAGAGTCTGCTCTCTTGTGCCCCAGGGTCTAGGTGGCTGGTGGGGACTTGGCACTGCCCTCTGCCACAGCTCCACCCTCACTCCTGCCTGAGGCTGCCTGCATTTAAGTGCTGCCCAGGCAGGTTTCCGGAGGGTTCGGGGACAAGGTGTCTAGTCAGACAAGGACAGCAGTCCCCAAGCCACTGGCACACAGCTGCCTTGTGCACTCCCAGGCAGCCAAAGAGATGACCCTCACAGGCTGTCCTGTGATGGCTGTCCTGCGCCCCCCCCGGGGGGGGGGGAGGCCAGAACACACTGTCTCAGTGACCTGTATCTGAGCCCCACTGCCAGCAGCTGCAGTTCCAACTAAATTATCCTCATTCTCCCTTGAGGATGCCACCCTAGAGCTGCACACCAGGACAGCAAGCAGAGGGCCACTGAGGAGGGCACAGGGACAGACACAGAGACCACCATGTTCTGAGGGGCAGGAGGCACAGGAGGGTCATGGGGCCTGAAGGGCAGGCAGGGCACCTTGATGAGGGTGTGGGTGGGCAGGGCAGCCATGAGTGGAAGGTGGTCAGGGCACAGGGCAGGTGCCTGGGTTGCCCAGCAACTCTGGCCTGGTGGGCTGTGGCTCTGGGCTCCTGAGCAAATGGGCACAGGGGAATGAGGACACTGGAAATGGCAGCCCAGCCCTGGGCAGGCAGCAGGCAAGGACTGGAGTGGACAGTGGTGTGAAGAGGATGTCCTGAGAGAGAGAGAGACCCACAAGTGAGGGCCTAGTTACAGAAAGGGACAAGTGAGGCTGGGTACGGAAAGTCACCTGCCTCAGGTATATACAATGGGGCTCCCTACACCCCTGAGATGGCTCTCCCTGCTCTGGCAAGAGGCCTCCGGTCCACCAGTACCCCTGCTGAGGGCCCTCCATGGCCAGAGCATGGGGAGTGCAGGTGGGCACTGTTGGTGCCCACCCAGGGGCAAGGACTCGAGGAGGGCTCTGGGTCGGAAGCCCAGTTCTCCACCTCCTCCTATAGGATGGGGTCCTGAGGCACCTGTCTTGTGGGCGGGGGTGGGATGGAGTCACCTGCACCTACCTCCCTGCAGATGCTGCCCTGTGGGTGGGGCAGGGGTGTCACCAGCACCCTCCTCACCTGCAGACACCACACTCCAAGGAGCCTTTGCCATGGCAGAGGCTGCGGTCCCGGCTCTGGTCCCGGCACTGACACTCACACTGGGGAAGGACCTGAACAGTCACGGTGTCTGTGAAGCCCAGTGCACGGATGACAAATGACTGCTCCTGGA
>NW_003852523.1:4248642-4250587 GCF_000181295.1 Otolemur garnettii
TTTTTTTTTTGAGACAGAGTTTCATTATGTCGCCCTTGGTACGGTGCTATGGCATCACAGCTCACAGCAACCTCAAACTCTTGGGCTCAAGCGATTCTTTTGCCTCAGCCTCCTGAGCAGGGAAGTGCCTGCCACAACGCCCAGCTATTTATAGAGACAGGGTCTTGTTCTTGCTCAGGCTGATCTTGAACCCATGAGTTCAGGCAATCCACCCGCCTCGGCCTCTCAGAGTGCTCTCAATGCCTATTTCCAGTCACCTGTGTGGCCTGTGCCTTCCTGCTTTTGTCCTATCCAGCCCTGATTTGTAGTTTGCACCTGCTCTGCTGTCCAGTGCCCGCCCCCAGGAGGCTGTCCTCACTCACTCACTCAGTCTACATTGGCCAGACCCAGGGATTTGGGGGTTCTTTTGCTGTGTTGGTCAGTGTGACTCCATGGTCCAAGGAGTGTGCTGAGCCTTCCTGCATCCTCCCCTGATATTTCTGACAAACTCTGTGGGAGGAACTGGGGTGCCTAGCAGGAAGAGGTAGTTCTAATGTGCTTGCATGACCAATTTATGTTTTGTTTTTTTTTTAGAGACAGTCACACTTTGTCGCCTTCAGTAGAGTGCTGTGGCATCACAACTCACAGCAACCTCCAACTCTCGGGCTTAGGGGATTCTCTTGCCTCAGCCTCCTGAGTAGCTGGGACTATAGGTGCTCACCACAACACCCAGCTATTTTTTGCAGTTTGGCCGGGGCCAATTTGAACCCACCATCCTTGGTATATGGGGGTGGTGTCTTACTCACTAAGCCACAGGTGCAGCCCTAATTTATGTTTTTTAAAATAGTAGTTGAAGCTCCATGCCTGTAGCTCAGCGGCTAGGGTACCATCCACATACACCAGAGCTGGTGGGTTCAAACCCAGCCCAGGCCTACCAAACAACAGTGACAAATACAACCAAAAATTAGCTGGGCATTATGGTGGGTGCCTGTAGTCCCAGCTACTTGGGAGGATGAGGCATGAGAATCGTTTAAGCCTAAGAGTTTGAGGTTGCTGTGAGCTGTAACGCCATGGCACTCTACTGAAGGCGACACAGTAAGACTCTGTCTCAATAAATAAATAAATAAAAATTAAAAAAATTAAAATAATAGTTTAGAAAATTTGATTAAAAGTTGATTGCAGGTTATGAACAAGGAACAGAGACTGAAGAGGTGGATGTTGAGGAAGGCACCTACACAGACCACAAAAGCAGCATGGAAGACACCAAAAGTCTGCTGGCAGTTTTAAGACAAAGACCTGTCTTGCGGTGGCTTCACCTCTCCCCAGTGGGACTCTGGATAAAGGTGGTAAAGAGGGGGCCCTGCAGAGGCAGGACGTTCCTGTCAGTGAGAGGCACACTGTGAAGGGGATTGGAAGAGATGACCAGCAGGTGCAGGACGTGGTGGGAACAGGGCAAGCACCAGATCTCACTAGGAGAGAAAAACCTCTCAGGGAGATTCGAGAAACGTGCTTCTTCCCACCAGTTCTCCGTATGGTGTGGCACCAGCCCATCTGCAAGGCTGCCATCCGGGCAAGGCTCCGGGCAAGGCTCCGGGAGGCCTAACAACCTCTCTTGGAATTTGTGCTCTGACTGGGGGTCTGCTTTCACATCCTGCTTCTAAGCTTTGTTCTTTGTTTCATTAACTGCATTCCAATTCTTCAGTTTAACATCAGAGAAGAGTAGTTAAAGAATAATTTAGCTGAAGTGGCCACAGAGCAGCGAGTTAAAGTGGTAACTGCAGTAAAGAGTGACGCAGGGTGCAGTTTGTTGCTTTCCCTCGTGATTATTCATCTGCTGATTTAAACGACAACGTGTGTAATAAATACTGAGTTAACCCAGGACACCGGGCCTTCACTGTTCCCGGCATAAGGTGGCGAAGGTCCCCCCGGGCCCACTCTTTTAACTACTGCTCTGTCTTTATTTCCT
>NW_003852523.1:4251662-4253497 GCF_000181295.1 Otolemur garnettii
GTCCCCAGGACCCTGCCAGCACACCAGGATGGGGACCCTCTGTCCTTCCAGCTGTCTCCAGGATCTTGTCAGCACATGAAGGACAGGGACCCTTTGTCCTTCCAACTGTCCCCAGGACCCTGTCAGCACATCAGGATGAGAACCCTCTGTCCTTCCAACTGTCCCCAGGACCCTGTCAACACACCAGGATGGGGACCCTCTGTCCTTTCTATTGTCCCCAGGACTCTGTCAACACACCAGGATGGGGACCCTCTGTCCTTTCTACTATCCCCAGGACCCTGCCAGCACACCAGGATGGGGACCCTCTGTCCTTCCAGCTGTCCCCAGGACCCTGTCAGCACACCAGGATGGGGACCCTCCGTCCTTCCAGCTGTCTCCAGGATCTTGTCAGCACATGAAGGACAGGGACCCTTTGTCCTTCCAACTGTCCCCAGGACCCTGTCAACACACCAGGATGGGGACCCTCTGTCCTTTCTACTGTCCCCAGGACCCTGTCAGCACACCAGGATGGGGACCCTCTGTCCTTCCAGCTGTCTCCAGGATCTTGTCAGCACATGAAGGACAGGGACACTTTGTCCTTTCAACTGTCCCCAGGACCCTGTCAGCACACCAGGATGGGGACCTTTGGTCCTAGCTGTCCTTGGGACCCTGTCAGTGTGCCAGGACAAGGACTTTCTATCTTTCCAACTGTCCCTAGGACCCTGCCAGCACACTAGGATGGAGACATCTGTCCTTCCAGTTGTCCCTGAGACCTTGTCAGCACACCAAGCACAGGGACCTTCTGTCCTTCTAGCTGTTCCAAGGACCCCGCCAGCACATGAAGGGTGAGGACCCTCTGTCCTTCCAGCTGTCCCCAGGACCCTGCCAACACATCAGGATGGGAACCTTTGGTCCTAGCTGTCCTTGGGACCCTGTCCATGTGCCAGGACAAGGGCTCTCTATCTTTCCAGCTGTCCTTGGGACCCTGTCCGTGTGCCAGGACGAGGACTCTCTATCTTTCCAATTGTCCCCAGAACCCTGCAGCACACTAGGATGGGGACCCTCTGTCTTTCTAACTGTCCCCAGGACCCTGTCAGCACACCAGTATGGGGACCCTCTGTCCTTCTAACTGTCCCCAGGACCCTGTCAGCAAACCAGGATGGGGACCCTCTGTCCTTCTAACTGCCCCCAGGACCCTGTCAGCACACTAGGATGGGAACCCTCCGTCCTTCCAACTGCCCCCAGGACCTTGTCAGCACACCAGGATGGTAACCCTCTGTCCTTCCAACTGTCTCCAGGACCTTGTCAGCACATGAAGGACAGGGACCCTCTGTCCTTCCAACTGTCCCTAGGACCCGGTCAGCACATCAGGACCCTCTGTCCTTCCAACTGTCCCCAGGACCCTGTCAGCACACCAGGATAGGGACCCTCTGTCCTTCCAGCTGTCCCCAGGACCTTGTCAGCATATGAAGGACAGGGACCGACCCTCTGTCCTCCTAGCTGTGCCTGGGACTCTGCCAGTGTGCTGGAATGGAGACCCTCGGCTGCACAGGAAGGCTCACCGGGACACCGATCTGAACGCCGTCACAGTCCCCTCTGGGTTGGCCGGTGTGTGACACTCCATTGCTGCAGAAGGAGTCATAGGTGACTTTCAGGGTGTCGGGGAGGGTGCTGTGATCCAGGAAGACCCTGGAGGAGAGTTTCTGTGGGCAAAGAGTGGCTGTGCTTAGAGTTGAGGTGTCCTGCCCTGCTGGCCCTGCTCTCCCAGTGGTTTGGATCTGGCTCCATCTTCCACCTCCTCCTGAGTCCCAGCATCGACTAAGGACACACATACACCCATGGAGAGCGCGGCAGGA
>NW_003852523.1:4262245-4267053 GCF_000181295.1 Otolemur garnettii
GTGATGTTCTGGGCCCTGTTGCCATCCTCCTCCCTTGCTGTCCAGCTTTCCCACCTGGGAGGCACCTGGGGCTGCTCTCCCCAGGTCGAGGTTGGCAATGCCACAGGTGTGACGAGGGACCTGGGTGCC
This sequence comes from Otolemur garnettii, assembly GCF_000181295.1. Lineage (NCBI taxonomy): Eukaryota > Metazoa > Chordata > Mammalia > Primates > Galagidae > Otolemur > Otolemur garnettii. Next base: position 4,262,375 of record NW_003852523.1, read on the forward strand.
TGTTCCTAAGATGACCCACTGGCTAGTGTGGGTGGCCCTGCAGCACTTGATGGAAGCACCCACGTCAGGGAAACTGCAGATCCATGAAGGGGCAGCAGCCTTACCGGGCAGGCTGCGACCTGCATCATGGCATCCAGCCCACCCTCAGGGGCGTCCAGGTTTCCAGAGATGAGCTGCTTCCCGACCTCTGTCTGGAACTGGTTGGCGTTGTCGGTCAGCTTCAGCACGTGCCTGAAGGCAAATGGTGCCTGGCAGCCCACCTCCTTGTTGGGGCACGGGTTCCTCAGCTTCTCAGGGTGTGTGTTGACAAAGGGCAGCACAGTTTTGTCCACAAAGGACCCAAAGCCTGGGGAACACATGGGTGAGGCTGGGGGACAGAGGCTGGCCCAGATGGCAGGGCACGCCTCGGAGCCTGAGGGTGGAGCTCAGTATTCCCTCCTTAGGGTCGAGCAAGTCTGATGGCACAGGTGCGTGTATGGAGCTGAGTGCATTCATTGTACAGCATGTGTGTGCACATGCGCAGCCAGGTATGCTCCTGGGAGTGTGTGATCATGTACACATGTGGGTACAAGTGTGTGTTCCTGTGAGCATGTAGTGTGATTGCACACACCTAGTCTCACACACATGGTGTGACTGGGTGTGCATGCACAAGTGGGGCCATGTACGCATGCAGACACGTGAACATGGTGTGCATTTGCATGTGTGCAGGGGTGCGAGCGTGTTTTCCCGTGCTTTATCATGCATGTGTGCCTCCCTGCATGTGGAGCAGGCGGTGGAGCGCTGTCCTGGGAGCGTCAGGCAGGCTGAGAGGCTGTGGGTGCCTGGTGTCCAGACTGGTGCTTTCTTCTGGCTCCTGCCTGTGAAGTGCCAAGACACTGCCCCCCTCCCGCTCTGCCCCTGGAGTTCACTGCATTGTCTCCTAATGCTGTTGTCACTGTGTGGTCCGTGTGTTTGTGTGTGTTCGTTAATGCTTAATAATTAGCACTGTAAGACTTTTGTCTTTTAAACACCACAAAAAACAAATTAAAGAAGGGGGGGGGGGACAAGGGATCTGGACAATGTCTGCAAGTCTCGGGGAGCTGATGACTGGGTCTGGCCCTGGCGGAATGCAGCCCCCACTGCAGCCCTGTGTCAGGAGCCCTCTCTCCCCCCGGCCCCCACCACCTGCATCTGGCCCCGGGGGACTAGCCCCTGGAAGTGTGTGGGTGGCAGGGGTGGCCCAGGGTTTGGAGAAGGGCTGAGCCAGTGGCCTGCAGCAGCTGTGGCCCTCACCAATGCGGCCAGACTCTGTGATCTCATTGAGGGCCCGGAGCAGGTCACCGCCCAGCTTCTTGACGTTAATGAGGTCATCCAGCATGGAGTAGGAGAGGTCCATCAGGTAGTACAGGTCGATGGGGTAGCCCTTGGCCCGCCGGAAGGTCACGTTGAACACAGCCGCCTGACCTGCGTGCAGGGCCACAGAGAGTGAGGGGGCCCCCTCCTGACCTCACACAGGCCTGCATGCTGACCTTCTCTCCCCCAGCCCCAAATCCTCCAGACGCCCCCTTGCTGCGGCCTGGCAGGACACCCAGGTGGACTTGAATTTCAGAGAAAGGACACACACTAAATGGTCACATGCTGCATCGAGATATTTTGGCCAAGGACTGCATGCTCCATGGTGTCCCTGAGACCATCAAGCCGTATTTTCACTGACCCTTGCTTGTGTTTGGATACTTGCCCCTGAGTCAGGGCCTGTGCAGTCGGCACCATCGCGAAGTGCACAGGGCCACAGCCCCGGATTGTCACCACACCACTCGGTCCCAGTGCCATACAGGCTTCATGGCTGCACCCCATGAGGTCTGTGTGGGGAGGCACATCCCTTATCCCCGTCCCCAAGCAGCACGAGGCTGTGTGAGAGTGTCCATCTACTGTGCAAGGAACGTGTGTCCCCAACACTCCTGTGTTGAAATCCTCACTCCTGAGGGAATGGTATTAGGAGGTGGGGACATCAGGGCAGGGATAGGACCCCTGCCACCTCCCAGACACCTGGCTCCTGCATGCTGCTGGCCCTAGGACCTTCTCCCTCCTCCTGGCTGTCACCTAACTGCCCGCACAGCCCCATTTGCCCCAAACTAACCCACTGGCCCTCTGACCAGGCTACTCCCAAGGGCCATGCTCCTCAGCCAGATGCTGCTGGGTCCTCCAAAGCTGCCCCTCCCTGGGTGCTCACAGCCTTCTCCCACGGGCAGTGCTCAGGGATGGCTGCCTGTCCCCTGCTGGCCTCACCATGGCCTGGCCACTGGCCAGTCAGGTGGAGCCACAAACGCCAGGCCTTCTCTTCCTTCCACTGCTCTGCCAGAGCTCTCTCCTGGGCATGGACAGGGCTGTGTTCTGTAACAGGGCTCTCTGGGCAGGCCAGTTTGGGCAAGGCAGTTTAAAAGGCTACCCAGGTCTCTAGTCACAGGACTTATCAGAGTCTTGACTCTGCTAAGAGAATCGTGGCCTTCTGAGAGTGTTTTGCAAATGGCCTGTTCTCCCTTTTATTTATTTTCATTTTTATATTTTGAGACAGAGTCTTACTATATTGCCCTTGGTAGAGTGCTATGGCATCACAGCTTACAGCAACCTCAAACTCTTGGGCTTAAGCGATTCTCTTGCCTCAGCCTCTCAAGTAGCTGGGATTATAGGCACCTACCACAACACTGGGCTACTTTTTTTGTTGCAGTTGTCATTGTTATTTAGCTGGACCAGGCCAGATTCGAACCCGCTAGCTTTGGTGCATGTGGCCAGCGCCATAACCACTGTGCTATGGGTGCCAAGCCTGTCCTCCCTTTTAAAAAGACACAGAAAGGGAGCCCAGCTGTCCAGCCTTGACATTGAGGGTTGTGGGGAAACACACCCGGGTACAGAGAGGAAGGGCTGAGGTGAAACCTGGACTCTGGCCTACTGTGTCCAGCCATCCTTGGACCTCACCAGCCCACCTTGATGTGCAGCCTGGACACATACTCTGTCTGTTCAGCCCTGACAAACTAGAGCAGGGCCGAGCTCCTAAGCAAAGCCCTGAACACCCACCACACAGATGCCCAGCCACCCCCACTGAGGCCACCCTACCTGGTCTCAGGTAAAGTGTCACTTTTTGTGGGGACAGTTGCTTCTGACCCCTCTCCCGGTCTTCCTGGGCTTCCGCAAGGCTCCTGGGGTCCATGATGTCATCAGCCGCACAGCCCCTCATTAGCAGCTGCTCTCGGGTGTCACAGCGAATGGAGTCAGGTTCCCCTGGCCCAGTGAAGTTCTGGGGGAGGTGAGTCGGGAGTTAGGATGAGGGCAGAGAGAATGTGAGCCCTCCATGGGCTGCAGGAGCCTGACCAACCCTTGGGGTCCCCCTCCTCCTCCACACCTGACACTGGGGACAGTGTCCCTGTGGGGCTGGGTGGGGGTAAGAAGCCCCTCCCTGCAGGCTCCCAGGCCTTATCCAGAGACCCTAACCCCACTTGCTGCCTCCAGCAGTGACAAGGACCCAGGGTCCACCATCTCCAGCCTGAGGCTAACTGACAGCCCAGAGCCGGGAGTGATGCATGGTCAGCAGCTGGCCTGGGAGCTTCCAGCCTCCAACACTGAATCTCTGTCCTCAGGGCACATGTGTCTCCTTGCAGCTGGTGCAGCTATTGCGGGAGCCCGCAGCAAGAGGAGGTGGGAGTCTGGGGGCTCCTGGAGGAGCCCTCTGTGGGGGAACTGGGGACCCAGGACCCCTGGGGGATCCCTCTGTGGGGAGAGGTGAGGTTCTTGGGGGAGCCGTCTTCAGGGGGTGGGGGAGGTGAGCTTGGAGCCCAGGAAGTCACCCTGAACCCCAGCTGCCTGGGGCTTTGGCCTTTCTGTGCAGATGGCACCAAGTAAAATAGGTGATGTCACTGAGCACCCACCATGCTGAGGTCCTGGATGGGAAACTTCTCTGCATTTTCCCCATACCCGGGCACCTGTTGCTGCTGGGAGCACCACTGGGCCACTTGCTGCCCCTCTGGGAAGCCTCTCTTCTAGGACATCTGGTCAGGGTCCCTGCAGAGCCCATGCTGCCTGGACAGGTGCCTCAGGGCACAGGTGGCACCAGGGCCAGGGCTGGCCTAGGTGACTGGGTCCACCTGTCCTGATCTCAGACCAGCCTGGCTCTGGGCCACTGGGCCTCTCCTGCCCTCAGACATAGGAAAGGGGTTCCGTCCCAGAGAGGGGAAGGTGGGGTGGGCCCTCCAGCTCTTTTTTTTGTTTTCTTTTTTTTTTTATGAGACAGAGTCTCACTTTATCACCCTCAGTAGAATGCTGTAGCGTCATAGCAACCTCAAATTCTTGGGCTTAAGCAATCTCTTGCCTCAGCCTCCAAGTAGCTTGGACTACAGGCGCCCACCACAACTCCCAGGTATTTTTAGAGATAAGGTCTCGCTCTAGCTTAGGCTGGTCTTGAACCTGTGAGCTCAGGCAGTCTACCCTCTTTGTCCTCCCAAGTGCTGGGATTACAGGTGTGAGCCACTGTGCCTGGCAGGCCCCCTAGCTCTTACCAGCTTCTGGCACCAGGAACAGCCAGGCCCCGACTGGATGCAGTCCCGGCAGGTGCTGACCTTATACTTGGTGCACTCCTCGGCAAGGCCTGGACAATGAGACTGCTGGTGAGTAGACACCTGCCTGCCCTGGGCTGCCCCTCAGGGGTGAGT
>NW_003852523.1:4268286-4302656 GCF_000181295.1 Otolemur garnettii
ACAGGCATACACCACACCTAGGCACACACCACACACAGTCACACACCACACCCAGGCACACACCATACCCAGGCACACACCACATGCAGGCGCACATCACACACAGTCACACACCACACACAGGCACACACCACACCCAGTCACACACCACACGCAGGCACACACCATACCCAGGCACACACCATACCCAGGCACACACCACATGTAGGTGCACACCACACTCAGGCACACACCACACACAGGCACACACCACACCCAGGCACACACCCCACTCAGGCACACACCACACCCAGGCACACACCACACACAGGCACACACCACACTCAGGCACACACCACACACAGGCACACACCCCACACAGGCACACACCACACCCAGGCACACACCACACACAGGCACACACCACACGCAGGCACACACCACACACAGGCACACACCACACCTGTGTACACATGCGCACACGACACTTACATGTGCTTAGCACTCTCTGCCTTTGTGAATAGAATCTGTGCCCAGGGCAGTGACTCACTTGGGCTGGTCTCTTGGTGGCAGCAGAAGTGGGGCCAGGATAGGAAACAGACCCTGACATCACGGACGCCGACTGTGCATGATGTCTGCCCTGAACTCCCAGGAAGGGTAAGCCATGCAGGATCAGCTGACTGCCCGACTACCCCCACCCCTCTTCTGGGGAACTGGCTGTTTGTTTCTTGCCCCATACCCACCTGCCCTTCAACCCAGGTGTTAGTGGCAACAGAGGCTGGGAAGCAGCAGTCCCCAGGAGGCAGTGGTAAGAAGTGATGTCATTTTTGCCCTGGGCTGTTATCAGAAACAAAGTTCAGAGGCTCCCTAGGCCAGTGCCAACTGCTCTTATAAGGGTGCCCTGCCCCTACCAGGGGGCCCAAAGCTAAGAGGCAGACCCAGGCCAGTGGAGCCCAACTCAAGGCCTGTTGGAGCAGAGGACAGTGTTGGCTCCTGTGCTATGGACAGGAGGCTTAGGTGCACCCCTTCCCCCCGGGTCCTGCCCTCACCCCATCCCCACATCTGCACCCAGATACTCTGGGCCAAAGGGATGTTGGGGATTCCTGCAGCTTAGAGGCCCTAACCAGCCCCAAGTCACTGTCTTTTGGGGGTGACCTTATTCCTTGGCACCCAGCAGAATTACAATCAGAACCCAGAAATGTCAAAACAGAACCCATAGTCCTTCCCTTTCCAGGTTCAAAAGCAGAACTCGCACCCTGACCTGGCTTCCTGGGTCACAGCAGTGGGTGGAGGTGGGGAGGTGGTTTCAGTTCACTCTGGGCCCACCCTATCTGGCCATAGCCTGGATGCCCTCCTGCCCTCCAAATGCTCACAGCAACCAGCATGCAAATGCCTTAGATCCTTGAATGGGGAAACTGAGGCCTCAGGCAGCAGGATGTGGACCTGGGCACATGATTACAACTGTGCATATACCCGGCTGATGGGGAGCACCCCTGGTTACAGCAGGACTGAGCCTCAGACCGCAATGGCCTGACCCTGACCACAGGAAGCAGGCAGGGCTAGGGGGCCACCTCCCCCACCAAGTGTTGCACTGTGGGCAGCAGCCCTGGGAGGCTCGGAGCTGTAGGGCTTCAAAGGGGAGCAAGGACCCACTCCCGCCCTGGACATCTATGCTGAGCCCAGACAAATAGTGGCTCTGTGAGCTCAGTAGGGTGGATGGGTAAAGACCTAGCAGTCTGGGAGGTAAGGCAGGGCTGGGCACCTGGAGCCTAAGCCCTCCCCTCTGTGTGGAAGAGCAGGGCCACAGCACACCTGTCCCCAGCCCCGGCAGCCAGGACAGGCCCTCAGAGGCCTGGGGCCTGAAACCCTCTGGGCCTCTCAGCCTCACTTTCTCCTGCGTGACCAGAGGTAGGGGTGGGGCCTGTGCCCAGCTCCCAGGGGTATGGGACCACGCAGAGGGCACACAGCACTGGTACACACAGGCCCTCAGCTCAGCAGGGCAACAGGTGCCCCAGAGCTGATCCAGCAGGAACAACTGGTCCAGGAGTCAGGGGGAGCCTGGCTTGGAGGTGGTACAACCCCCAAAGGCCCCAGCTGCTTTCCTGCCACCCAAGGGTGGGCAGCCCCTCCTCTAGACCCTGGGCTTCTGCAGGGGCTTCTCGAGCCTAAGGGTAGTGTCCTGACCAAGACAAAGGTGCAGAACATTAAGCTGAGGCCACTGGGAGGCCCAAAGTCCCGGAGACTGAGCAGAACTTTGCACTGGGAGCCTCCTCTGACCTGGACCCTGCCCTCTAGGGAAGCACCAGCACAACCCCAGCCAGCTGCAGGAAATGACGCCTGTCACCAAGTCCCCACTATGGGTTGTGCCTTCCTTCTCGGAGAGCCCCTCGGGGCCAGGGGACCCTCCCCACCCCTGGCATCAAACAAATACAGCTAATAAGGTCCTACTTCATCATGAATAAAGTCTTCAGATCCTCAGACTTGAAAATGGTATCAGAAAAAAAATTGAGCAGATCCTTCATAAATCACATGCATGTTCACATGAGAAACAGAATCCACGCAGACGACGACAGAGCAGGCCGGGCGCAGTGGCTCTCATGTCTGTGGTCCCCACACTTGAGGAGGCTGAGTCAGGAGCCTCGCTTGAGCCCAGAAGTTGGGGGCTGCAGTGAGCTGTGATTCCCATCACTGCACTCCAGCCCCGGGGGTGGAGAGAATAAGAGGAAGAGGAAACATTAAGAAAGAAAATTCTGAGTGAGGCAGCAGAGAGAGGGTGAAGCCCAAGTTGCAAAACCCTAGGACGAGGCTGCTTGAGAAACCCAGGCCCCACTGACCAGTTGGAATTTTGCCTCAGAGCCTGCCCGACTGAGCCCACTTAGGAGATAAAATGCACTTGTGCTGACTTAGAGGCAGGTGCCCAGAGGGACAGGGCTAGGAAGAGGAGGAAGCAGGAGCCCAGTGTCCCCCCTTCCATCTGGCTTCCATCTCTGGCAGACTCCAGAGATGGCTACAAAATAGGCGTCTGCCTCTTTACACCGAAAGCCAAGTGTCAAGATGCATCATTTCTGCTCTGTATAAACACAGGAGAGAACAGGACAAGAGGCCATTCAGGGGGCTAGAGAGCTGTTCCTGGGTCATAGAGGTTCCAGGCAGATCCCGGGAACAGAAAGAGCCAGACTAGATCAGGAAAGCAGGCAGGATGAGGAAAACCCACCCCTGTCATCTGAGCCACCTCCCTACAGATTGTCCAAGTGTCCCTGCGGCTGATCATTTTATTACCAGAGAAGTCTGACAGCAGAAATCTTAAGGGTCACAGTTTCTGGCAAAGTGGGATAAAATGAGACTTCCCCCCATGCACGTTAATTAGGAAATTTAAAACACTCTGCTAATACCTCCTGTGTCAAGGGGGATCAAATCATATTTTCAGGCCTTCTAGAAAAGAAGCTGACACTTTCTCTGCCTGAGACAGGGTAGGGGTACCCCAGCTCCCCCGTGCCCTGTCGGAGACGTGAAGCCTGAGCCCCACGCGCTTTTGCTGTGGAAGTAAAAGCATGACAACAAATGTGTAGGAGTTTAGTTTCAGGAAATAAAACAATAAAGGAAATAGGACAATGTGTGTCTCAGAGTAAGGGAACCTCGGCACACCAACTAAGGAAGAAAACAGTAAGAAGGCAGACTCTGAAAACCACACATTTTGTACAAAGTAAATTGCACATAGAAAATAACATCTTTACAGTGCAAAAGTTGAATGGTAATCTTCCTCTGTAAAGAGATCATAGAAATCATTAGCAAAAAGGTAAAATCCCGTAAAAAAGGGTGGCGACTGTGAATAGAGAATTCACAGAATTAGTGAACGTATGAAAAAGTCACTTTGCCAATAACCAGCTATGCTGATCAGAATATCTGGATTTCTTTTGTAGCTACCACATCAGAAAATGTCATTAACATAATAATGCCTGCCCAGTGGACTCTTAGGCAGCAACCCATGTGAAAAACAGCCCAGGGCATCTCAGTTTCATGCTAAAAAGGGAATATATGGGAAAAAAGTAAAAGTAAATGTTGTAAAATATTCTGAGTTTCTCTGAGTGTTTGTAATTTCCAAGCTTTCCACAATTAACATATATGACATGACTTTTTTAAAACTCTGACTTCCATGGTAGCTGATGAATTTCCCTGAAATTGCCTCTCCAGATTCCAAAGCCATTGGTTTTTCTTTTCCTACTGCCAACATTTCTGAGGACCTTGGGGTCTCCCTGCTGGGACTCTGCTCACCCATCTTCACCCACTCACTTGTTCACTTGTGGGCAGTGCCTGTGGCGTCTCCCGGCTTGGCAGGGGGTGTCCAGTGGCTCTCCAGGATTCCCAGGCTCTGACCTTTGCTGACTCCTGCAGCGTCCCCACCCTACACACCACCGAGTTTCCAGCATACTCAGAAACCTCTGTCACCACACATGCAAAGGCACTGCCACACTTGATACCACTGAAAAGTCCTCTGGGCCAGGAGCTGTACCCTCTTGGACCCTCAGTCTCTGGGACACTGGGAGAAATGTACCTGCCAGGGCTTGGGCAGCACCTAGGTCACCCACACTTGGGGCCCCTGCTCAGGGCAGCTTCCAGGGTCCTCTGCTTGGTCTCCCAGGGCCCCTCCCAGGGAGGGGAGGGAGGTCTTGTCTCCCAGGAAGCAGCCTCCAGCACCCCTGACCTTCACTCTTTAGCCAGCTGGGGAACCATGTGGCCGCCTCCAGCTGCAGCCAGGGTGCAGATCCCCTAGATGCCTCTCTTGGAAGCTTCTAGTGCAGCAGAATCATGTCACTTGGGCTTGGAAGTCTCCACATCTCAGACTGGCCAGATCTGAGCAACCAAGAGATCTGAGCCCAGCATGACCCCCACAGCTTGCCTAATGAGAATCGAGGCCATGAGGCCTTGACTATTCATGAGTGGAAGCCAGTTGGCCCCTGAACCTCTCTACCAAGAGGCTGGCTTGCTGATGGGGATGTCTGGATATACCAGCCCGCCTAAGGGCTCTGGCTCTGCCAACAGCCAGCCCTGACTCAGAAGCACTCCCTAGGGAAAGGGGTTGGAGGAGGTGTACCCTGCCCCTTATTTCTTGCCCCTGCTTGGGGGGCATAGGTCCCCAGAGATGGGGGCAGCCACCTGGCTCCTAGAGTGAGACAACCAAATCTGTGCTCTCATCTTAGGCCCATTCTGTGCCAAGGAAGACAGGGTGTGATTACAGCAGCATTGGGCCTAGCCTATGTGGTGGGTGTCAGCACATCACCAAGATGCCCCAGGGCCCCACGGAGGGCACACTGAGTTGGGGCTTCCCAGTAGCCTGGTCTGTAGCTGCTGGGGAGAACGCCCATTACTATCCTCTGGCATCTGTTGACCTTGCCTAGGAACTGGAGCAAGCCCACAGGTGATGCAGGCTGAGGCAGCACCGCGGTGCACACACATGGTGCCAGGTGTGCAGAAGGGGGCTGCACAGCACCTGGTTGTGGAGCGGGGAACTCTGAGACTCCAGAGCCACCATGGCTCTGTGCGGCCCCATCTGCAGAAGCACACGCTCCTGTGCACCTTGTTTCCTGCAGAGCCTGGCCTGGGCCGTGGTGCAGGAAGGGGATGGTGTGGGAGCCACACAGCTCCAGGGAGGCAGTGAGCTCCATCCCTTCACAGGGGGAGGGGAGACTGAGTCTGCTCACTTCACCCCCTTCCAGATGGGCCAGACAGGCCCCTTGAGCCCCTGTGCAGAGCTTCCAACAGGGTACTGCATACCCCGAGGCCTCTGCCCCCTTGAGGTCTCTGTGGTGGCTGGAAGCCACTGCCTGCTGTTCTGGGCAGGTCCTGAAGCCAGAATTACCACCTGTGTTTCACCTGAGAAACCAGAGGGCAGCTGAGAGGTGCCAGGCTGCCCAGGCAGTGTCTGGACAGGGTGCTAGCCACGGCCAGGAGACCTAGGCTTCTCTAGCCTGACCTATGCCCCTCAAGAAAGGCCCTGGGTAGGCTGGATCTCTCCCCCACACCTGCCTTGGTGCCTCTGCTCTATCGCTCACCTGTTCACATGCTGCCAGAGCAGACACAGAGGTGAATCCCAGCCTTCTGAGCCCAAGTGGCCACGGGTACCAGGTGGTGGTATGTCCATCCTGTGGCTTGGGGTGTGGCACTCAGGGGTGGCCCCAGGCTGAAGCGTGGGCTGAGACACCACCATGCAGAGACCTCATTGGGGGCCTCTCCCAGGCAGAGGGTCCTGGGCCCCTCTCCACGGCCTGCCTTATCCTGCCAGAGCCGGTTCTCTCCTCTCTGCACATCTCTACTGTCATCCCCACCCAGGATGCTGCAGATAGGATGGAAGAAGCGGATGCAGGGCCAGTGACCCCGGAGTGAGCTGGGGTGGGCTAGGGGCCGTTCTAAAGTGTAAGTTGCAGGTTGCTCGCTGAAAAGGGCTGAGGTGACATTAGGTGGCCAAGAGCTTCTAGCAGCTCTTCTTCCTGTGACTTCCTCAGAATTTGGCATCAGTCCCCAAGCCGCCAGGTGTCAAGAGACGGTGAATGACAGTGTGTGTCCCCTCTGCCCCAGGGTCCTCAGCCAGTGCTCTGGAGCCATCTCCCTCACTCCCCTCGTCATCGCTACCCCCCAGGGAATGTCCCAGGTGCCTCAGAAGAGAGGCGCTCTGGGTGTCAGCCCTGATGGGGGACAGCAGAGCAAGACTCCAGCCCCCAGCCTGGGGAGGAAGAGGTTGTGTGCAAGGGCGTGGTGGTGCCAGGAGTGGAAGAAGTAGGGAGGCTGGCCCCAGGCTTCAGTGCCTGGTGGGCCTAGGAGCCAGGGCATGGATTCAACCCCTCTCTTGAGAACTTAATAGTAGGACCCAGAAGCTGGACAGGGGTGGCTACCAGCTGAACCCTCAACCCTCTGGACCAGAGTTACAATTCAACTCTTGTTCCCCAAGAGCATGATACTCATTCAACTGCTACGTACATGAGACCAGTAAGGCAGAGTCCCAGGGCCATGAGTGGGGGGCGGGCAGGGGCTGATGTGGGGAAAAGGGGTCCATGAGCACACACACCGCATACAGACCTGACACGCACACACATGCCAAACAGCACACACCAGACACATGTACACACACGCTGCATACACATGCACATGTGCACACACACCATACCACACACATACACACACACATCAGACCATGCAGATAGACACACACACACTATACCATGCATACACACGCACACAGATACACACACAGGCACACACAGTGTGGTCTGGGAGACAAACTCACTGGGCCGACAATGGAGATGTACAGAGAGGAGGGGGCTGGCTCAGGCAGGAGGAGGCAGGTCTATAGAGAAGGCCCCAGGACCCTCCCATAAATTTGGCTCCTCCACGACTTCACCCATCAGCCTGGGGGGTGCCTCATGAGCCCCTAGCCTCCTCCTGGCCTTGTTGGACTCCATCCCCCACAGCCCGGAGCTCAGCCTGTGTCCTCCCCTGTGCTAGAACCCCATGCCTCAGGGAGCCCTGTCCCTGGGTGGCAGGGACTTCTTTTTGTTGCATTTCCATCAGAGGGGACCCTGAAGTGGGTGGTGCTGAGACCCCTGCCTGCCGGATACCCCAGGGCAGGGGTCAAGGGAGGTATGTGCCTCTGGAAAGGTGGAGGCTGCTCTTGGGAGAACAAGGATTCTCCTCTGTTCCGTGAGGATGGAACAGTGCCCTGTGAAAGCCTCAGTGGATGCAGAGGGCTGGCCCTGTGTACTCACCCTCCCGTGCCCTGGACGTTCTGCGCTGTATCCCTCTGGGCTGGGGGCTCTGCGACTCTCCATAGGCAGGCTCTGGGCCACGGCCAGAGGACACAGGCAGAGACTCTGGGTCTGAGGCCTGGCTTCCTGTTGTTACCAGCTCCTCCTCAGAGGAAGTGGAGTAGCAGGTGGTGGGTTGCGCCACTTGGGGGCCTTTGCCCCAGCCCGTCTGCCCCACGTGGTGGGGTATCAGAGAACAACCACCAGAGACAGGTGCCTCTCATGTGCATTCACAGCCTTAAATGCAACAGCAAGGACTGAGGGGCGACTTGTGGGGACGGGAGCCTGTGGTGGCACTGAGGAGTGGGTGCCCCTGGAGGGGAAGACCCAGCGTACAGAGAGAGTACGTCCATGGAGGGGAAGGGAAGCACAGAGATGTGAGAGCGAAATTGGTCCCCAGAAGAAACAGCAGAATCTGTGAGCCCTAGACGGAGCTGAGAAATCGCTTGGGAGACAGAGTGGAGCTGAGTGGCTACTGGAGGACCAGGAGGGGCACACAGCACCGTGAGGAGGAAACAGTCAGCCCACCAGACTCACTGGTCTGAGAGGAGGAACGGGGAGAGGCCGCCATGCCCCAGGGATGCAGGGATGTCCATCACAGTGACACTGCAGAATGTGAGTGAAAGATGCAAGAAAACAGTCAGGTTCTGTGAGAGAGGGTGGGAGAGAGGAAAAGAACCTACAGATTGGCTGGGTGCCTGTGGCTCAAGCGGCTAAGGTGCCAGCCACATACACCTAAGGCGGCGGGTTTGAATCCAGCTGGGACCCGCCAAACAACAATAATGGCTGCAACTGTGGTCCCAGCTACTTGGGAGGCGGAGGCAGGAGACTCGCTTGAGCCCAGGAGTTGGAGGTTGCTGTGAGCAGTGAAGCCATAGCACTCTACCCAGGGGGACAGCTTGAGGCTCTGTCTCAAAAAAAAAAAAAAAAGAACCTACAGATTAAAAGGTCTGAGAGCTGCATCTGCCAGTCGTATTGCATAGACCATATTAAGAAATTGTTGTTTGTTTTAGGTGTGAGATGGTTTTTTTGGTCATAGGAAAGAGCCCTCACTTTTTACAGTTATGTGTTGAGATATTGCACATGACAGAACCTGATGTTGCACATTTGCTTCCAAATAATCAGGGGTGGGTTGGGCGGGGGGAGGTGAGGAGACGCTTAGACCGGGCAGGACGGCCCTCGAGTGGATTGTCACCCACGTGGTGCTGCGGAGACGGCGGCTCATTAAACTATTTTCTCTGCTTTCACAGATGTATGAAACTTTCTGTAGTAAAATTAAAACAAAACACTTAAAAGGAGTGTGAAGTTGTTTAATGGGTATGAAGCCCCAGTTCTGCAATGTGGAGCGTTCTGGAGGTGGGTGCTGGGGATGGCTGCACAGAGTCAGGGTGCTCCACACTGCTGACACACCCACCTAAAATGCTTAAAATGTATATTTTATGCTGCATATATTTCATCTCAATCAAAAAGAAAAGTATATAAAGAGGTTCCCTATCAGAGAAACTATTAAAAGAGGACAACAATGAAGGCTGAAAGTAAAGAAATGAAAAATTATGTGCTAGAAAATACTAACAAATATAACATATTGAATAATATCAATAGGATATAATTCAAGGCAAAAAGCACTAAACGGATAAAGGTATGACTAATGAATGCTACAATTCACAAAGAAAGTTCAGCACGGTGGTTCTTAACCTTCCTAATACCACGACCCTTTAATACAGTTCCTGTGGGTCACAACCCACAGGTTGAAAACCGCTGGTTTAGCACCATCAGCCTTTCTGTAGTGAACAAAAGAGCTTCAACATACTTAAAACAATGACTGACAGAATTCACAGCACCCTGACACTCATGGGAGCGCAACCCGGGCAGCCGGAGAAGGCAGGGGTACAACCCTTTCTCTCCTTCAGTACACACCTGGGACTAGAAAACAGATCATTATTAGCCACAGAGGAAATATATTATAATGCACAGATCTCATGAGGAGGTCAAATTCACAGACACATTATAATGAAATTAGATATTGTCCAGAGGATAGCAATAAAGAAAAACCCAGGACCCAGAAAACTGAGGACAAACAGCTCGGAATGAGCAGGCACACTTAGCATGTACAGAGCAGAATACAGCACGTCTAAGAGCTCACACTGAACCCAGTAGCCACAGGACACATCTCAAACTCTAACATGGAGGTTCTTAAAAGCAAATTGTAGAAGGTTGGGCATCTCCCACCACCCTGAGAACAACTTTGCAGACTCGCACATCCCAGGAGCAGGACAGTGGCTGCCTCTGAAGGGAAACGGCTATGGATCTGGGATCAGGATACAGAGGGCTTCTATTTTATATCGTAAAGGTTTATTTATAAAAAAGAAAGAAGAGAATGTTCTGAGCAAAGAAAGGCAAAATATTTTTGATATGATGGACTGGTGGGCATATGGATATTGGTAATGGTGCATATTTGCATTCTTGAAATAGTTAATTTTTTTAAAAGGAAGTGGGAGCAAGTGCCTGCAAGTGAGTGGGAGGATTCTGAAGTGATGGAAATGTTCTGAAACGGGATGGCGGCGATGACCAGCTCTGCAAATTTTACTAAAAACCATCAAGTTGTACATTGAGAAAAAGTGAGTTCTGGTATGTAACTTATACCCTAATGACACCATTTTAAATGAAATTAAAAATATTTAGAAAATGAAAAGTCCTAGTGCCTTCCAGGTCCCAGCTTAAGAAAGGGTAGGCACAGTGTACTCAGCCTCTGTTTCTCAGCACAGTGAAAACACCAGATGGAGTAAAATAAGGCGGGCAGACTGACGTCCTTGCTAATGTCCTGTGTTTTCTTCTCCCATATCTCCTGGCAGAGATCCAAGCAGCCTGCGTCTAGAGCAGCACAGCGAGCCTCGAGCCTCACCAGAGACTCTCCGGTCCTCTGGTCAGGGTGTGGGAGGAGGGAGCATGCAGAGGAAATGTGCTGCTTCAACTTCTCTCTCCTGGTCTGGCCCCAGAGGCAGACCCCTCTCCTGGAGCTGCAGGGCCACAATGTTGGTGGCAGCAGTTACAGCAGCAGAAGCAATTACAAGAGTGACTTTGCCCTAGAGGGAGACACAGTCACAGGGCACATGTAACAATGGAAGGAGGAAAAGCTGCAGTTTAGAGCCAGGGGACCAAGAAAAGAGGCCCCTGGAAGCCTCCTCAGTAAGGCGATGGGGAGGATTCCATAAAGTTTTGTACGAGGTTCTGGACTCACCCTGGGCAAAGCATGTGTGACACAGCCCCAGAGAGCACATCAAAGGCTTTGAGAATTCTGCCATGGGGTGGACCACTACCAAGGTTCCAGACTGAACCCAAGAGCATGTCGTGAGTTGGATCCAAATATACCACAAAGACTCTGAAAAGTGAACTCACATTGGACCTACAGCCTGGAAGATGCAGGTCTGGACTCGAGGTCTGAACCAACCTGAATGACAGCAAAAACAAAAAGATCCATGCTGTCCAATGTCCAAAATGTCCAAAACTCAACCTCAAAGTACTCAAACGACAATAGAGAGAATCTTGAGAACTCCTAAAAGATAACAGATGCTAACTTTGAGTTCATCCACATATTGAAATTAATTATCACAGTGTTTAAATTACTGCTGTGAACATGCTCCATTAGACAAGGATAAGCACTCTTAAAACAAATGCAAGGGTAAAAATTCTCAGCAGAAATATAGAAGCTGTAAAAATAAACCTCACATAAATAATGAAATGTAAAAATATGGTAACAGAAATAAAAATCCACTGAATGGGATCAATAGGAGAATAAAGAAGACCCAGGAATGAGCGAGTGAACTTGAGATCAGTAGAAATCACTGAGCACGAACTGCAGAGAAGAACAGAGACTCACGACCAAGAGCACAGCCTTAGGAACTGTGTGTTGGTAGAAAGAAGAAAGCATTTGAAGAAACAATGACTGAAAACTTTCCAAATTAGGTTTAAAAAGCACAACTTTGCTGAGTTCAGTGGCTCTCTCCTGTAATCCCAGCACTGAGGGAGGCTGAGGAAGGAGGATTGCTTGAGCTCAGGAGTTTGAGGCTCGTCTGAGGGAAAGTGAGACCCTCACTCATGAAAAAGATTGAAAAACCCATCATGAGTTGGGGTCTCACAGGCAAGCACCTATAATCCCAGTGGCTTTGGATGCTGAGGCAGCAGGATGCCCACAGCCCGAGTCTGAGGTTGCAGTGAACTATGACACCATAGCACTCTGCTCAGGGCATAGGGTAGAACACTGTCTTGGGAAACACATACACACACACACAACTTTATAGACTCACAAAGTTCAATGAATCTCAAAAAGGTTAAACTTGAAAAAAATCAAGCATATATAATTACACTCAAATTGCTAAGAATCAAAGATAAAGAAAAAGGTTTTGAAATTGTCTGCAAAAAAATCACTGCGAATTTCTCATCAGAAACCGTGGAGGCCAAAGATAAGGCAAAGAAAAGGTCAACCCAGAATTTTATGCCCAGCAGAGGCATTTCACCAGAATGAAGGAAAAATGAAGACATTCTCAGATGAAAATGACTAAGTACATCAGACCCCAGCAAACATGCAGAAATCTTAGGCAGAGGGACATGATGTGAGGGAAGCCTGGAGACCCGGAGTGAAGAATCAAACAGCATGGGGAATGATAAATGGCTGGCAGATAGAACAGACTATTTCTTCTCATAAAGTCTTTAAAATACGTTGAAAGCAAAATCCATAATGCTGCGTGGTGGGTTTCAGTGTGTGCAGAGGCAAAACTCATGTAGCTGCAAGAGGGGGCGGGGACGGGCCTGCAGGGAGTGGAGTTTCTCTGCATTCACTCAAAGTGGGGAAAAGTTAATTTTAAGTAGATACCGAAGGTGTTTAGTAATTTTGTTGTTATCTCTAGAGCAACCACTGAAAACCTGTATTAGAAGATATAGTCAAAACTCCAGCTGCTAAACTGAAATGCACACTAAACCATACACACAACTTATGGAAAAGAAATGAAGAAAGGGGAACAGAAAAAGGAAAAACAGAGGAGACAAACAGAAAACAGGTATTTGAGTAACAGACCCAAATCTAAGCATTTCAATAGTTACAGAAAGGACAACTGAGAATGTCCTAAGCACAGCAATTTCAAGACAAATACTGGCAAGTGGGATGTTAAAAAGAAAGACCCCACTCTGTGCCACCTACAGGAACCCTGCTTTAATGGGTAGGTTAAAAGGGGAAGGGGCAAAGTGCCAGAGTAACACGAAACAAAAGATTAAGATGATCAAGTCAATATTAGACTTCACAGAAAGGACAATAGCACAATGGAGAGGAATTTACTTAATGGTGAAAGGATCAGCTTGGTGGTGGATATAATAAGCATTGATGTGCATACTTCTAACAACAGCCCTTCAAACCCAGAAAGCAGAAGGCAGAAGAATTGAAGGAGAAATAGACAAGTGTGTAGTTATGGCTGGAGCCTTCCATACTACTCTGTCAATAATCAATTAAGGCTTGGCGCCCATAGGTCAGTGGTTAGAGCATCAGCCACATCTACCAGGGCTGGCGGGTTTGAACCTGGCCAGAGACTACTAAGCAACAATGACAACAACAACAACAACAACAACAAAATAGCTGGGTGTTGTGGTGGGTACCTGGGAGGTTGAGGCAAGAGAATCACTTAAGCCTAAGAGTTTGAGGTTGCTGTGAGCTGTGTTGCTACAGCACTCTACTGAGGGCGACATATTGAGACTCTGAAAAAAAAAGGGGTCAATTAAAAAAGTAGAGACAAAATCACAAGATAGCGGATTTGAACACCAGCATCAACCAGCAGGCCCCAAGGTCACTTACAGAAGACCCAGTAACAGCAGCAGAATGTGTCGTGTACACAGGACAGACTATGTCCCAGGTCATAAAATAAAACTTAGCAGACATGAAAATTGAAATCACACAAGATGTTCTCTGGCTATGACAGACTTAAACCAGATAATAAGCAATAGAAAGATATTAGGGAAATTTCCAATTAAGTAGCATACTTCTAAACCCATGGAAGATGTGGAAGCCTCAAGGGAATTAGAAAATATTTTGAACTGAGTAAAAGTGAAAATGTGGCATGTCACATTTTTCAGGCTGAAGCCCCCAGAGGGACGTTGGATTCACAGCATGTAGGAACCCAGCTGGGTCCTTGCTCTGAGGGAACAGGCCATGGAGAGACAGAAAGCCAGCAACAGAGAGGCTCGACAGGCACTGAGGAGACACACACCAGAACCACAGCAAGACACCATGGTGAACTTGGGCAAATTTTAAAATAATAGTTAAAGATTATGAGGATGGCACGGAGGATGCGTGACACCACTCATGGGAGCACAGAGGTGTGCACCACTCCGCTCAGCAGCCACTTCCCGGTACCCACCCCTGGGAGCACCGTTCTGTGCATCTTTGTTGGGGCACTGTTTGGGAAAATTGCAATTAAATTTCATGGACTAAGAGGGAGATGGCGGGGTGGGGGGCGGGCACTAAGATCCATCCATCCTATGGAGTTGGGGGAGCAGCTGAAAGAATCCATCCCCGGGTGGCATGAGATCTTGACAATTGTACTAGGTTAGAAATAGTCTGAGGCAGAACAATGAAAACATTCACACACATGCACCCCCAAGATGATTCTCAGCCTGCCTTGGAGAAGCTGTGTCTGTGGTCACCTGGTGGGTGCCTTCTGTCCATCCTGAGAAATACTAGCATTTGTGTACAAAATGTACTTTTGCTCATTGGTGAGACAGGCCTTTTCTTTGTGGAAGGACAAGCAAGTAGTTTGTGCCTTTAATTTGAATTGAAGTTGCAGCTCCGAAAAGCTGGGTGGCTGCCCGCCCTCTCTTTGCACCAAGGAAATGACAACCACAGAAGGAAGTGCTGTGAGGCTCAAGTAGGACCATCCATGCTGACCCCAAGTGAGGAGTGAAGAGCGGGCCCTGACAGCTCAGGGCACTTTCTGCAATGCAAATGATGGAACAGGACTAGCATCAGGTGTGGGCGCCACGATGTCACATGTGCCCAACATGGAACTGGCCCCAGGCCAGGCTGAGGAAGCTTCTCCCTCAAGTCCCCTCCACTTTCACCTGTGTCTGACTTTATTTCGCTGGGTGTCCTGTAAACCCCATGTTCCAGATATACACCATTTGGCACAAGGGAAAGCCCGTGGCCCTCCAGCCATGACATGGGGCAGATGAGAGTTGTGGGGGGCAGCAGGGTGAAGAGATTACAGAGACTGGGGCCTGTTCTTGTGTCTCTCCTGCCCTGGGTGCTGGCCTGTGCCCCCGGCCTTCCTTCACCCAGTCACTGCCCCTCAGCTTGCAGTCCTAGCTTGTGGGAAGGCAGCTTATCTGTGACAGGTCATATTTCAGATGGCTCTTTTGAGGAGAACCCCCAGAAGCAGGGCTTGAAAGTTAAGGTCATGGCTAGAGCACAAGAGGTAGGGATGGGGGGATAGCAAAAATTTGGCCAGCGTGAGGTTGGAGAGGGGCCAGGGCTGATGAGATAGGGATGGGTCAGCAGCACCCACACCATAGGGCCCTGTGCCCAGCAGGGGATGTCTTCCCCCCTCCCTGCCAGCCAGCTACTGGGTGTGACCCTCCCCCCTACTTAGCCTCTCTGTTTTTTTTAACTTCTTCCTGCCAGTGACCTCTCTCTGTGGCTCCCAGGCAGCTTCCTCCCTGTGCAAAGGGAGGTACTGGGGGAGGGGTGGAGGTGACACTCCTGTGAGGGGCCCAGGGCAGGAAATGAATGGTGTGGGTGTGTGGGGTGGGGAGGGGCTGGTGTATGGGGGGGGTGTGTGTGTGTGTGGGTACTTTGAAGAGTCCTTTGTTGTTGCCCCCCTCAGATCAATGGGTAGACAGCTGGGCTGGTCCCAGGTCACTGAGCCAGGGCTAAACAGAGACACCTGAATGTGACCCAGGACACACACTTCTGGGGGCCCAAGGGGAGTGTAGGAAAGAGGGAAGGGCTGGGGAGACTGGAGGCTGCTGAGCTGGCCTGTCCCACCCACCACCGCCCAGTGGCACAGCCTCTTCCTCCTTAGCCTTCCTCTTTGTGGCTTCCTCCCTGTGGGAGGGAGCTGAGGAGGTGGCATTCTCACTCCCATGACTCACCCAGAGGAAGATGTCAGAGCAACCAGAGGTGACTAGACACCCGCTTGCTCCCACGGCCAGCACAGGCTGACCGACAGCCTTGGCCAGGAGAGTTCCACTGAGAAGCACCTCACAGAGCCGTTGCAGGGTGGGAGGGCGTGGCTCTAAGCTCAGGAGTTTGAGCAAGGAAAAAGGTTAAATAATTATCAACTTGAGGGGAAAACTAAACAGTTGTACAAAGAGGAAAATGCAATTCTAGTACCTACACTTGGCTTGGCAGTGAAAAACATTCATGTGCTTAGAATATCAATGCACTAAGTCCGATTAAAAACAAAACTGGATACAGCTGTATGGTAGGTGGGTGGAGGGGGGACTAACACCCTCCTCTACCTAGTCTCCCACCTTCCCAGTTCATCATGAAGGCAGGCTGACCTCTGTGGGGCTCCTGCAGGTCGGGTGTGGGCACCTAACTCTGCCCCAGGCTTGCCTGGACTCTAGCCCTGCTAGCCTCAGAGAGCACCCCTCCCCACCTCGATGCTTATCAAATTGCCCCTTCTGGATCCATTGTAGTTTCTACCCACCCAGGTGGAGGCTCTCAGATGTGCCCATGTAGGTCCGGGTTTCCCTTGCCAAAGCAATTTTGCACTTTCACCCTAGATTCTGTGATGTGGTATCCACAGGTACTTCCTATGTCCCTGAACACACCCCTGTTCTCCCTGAAACCACCACCTCCATTTCCCTTCCAGAAAGTTCTGACCCAAATGCTATATGAATTGGTTGGGTCTTGCTGGTGACACCAGCAGCAGTCAGTCCAGCCTCATGGAGCCACTCCTGTGCAGATGGGAGCCTTCTTGCCTTTTCTGAAATTCTAGCCTGTTGGGGATACAGCTTACAAATGCCCTGCTGGCTCTGTGAGCACTCTGTGGAAAATAATGGCCATAGAAGAAATTATGTCAAGTCCTAGTAAAAGATACATCTTCTAGAGTGTTTCCTACCCGTTAAACAGGCAAAGCAGATACCCATTGTGGATATTTGCATTTGCCTGGGGCAGAGATCAAGGGAGTAGCTCGAGCCCTGAGATATGGGCAGAAGAGCTTATATCCCTTATTACAGAGGAAGATCCTCTGTGGTGGTGATGGGAGGAAAATGCCTCCCTCCCACTTATTCCTCAGAGGAGATTAACATGGGTGGCATTTTACTCCACAGAGGACTAGGGGAGTTTAACACCTCCCTAGAAATCTGTGTGTATGATCTCAAGCAGGAGGCTCTCCCAATACAAGGCTCAGATTCCAGATTTCTGAAGGCTAACCTTTAGGTCAATAATAATAATAGGAGCTGATATGCTCACTCAGAAACTGCTGGTATCTTTGTTCCCTCCCTCATCTTACCTTCTGGGCAAATAGACTTTAATAAAATTGGAGTGGAGCAAACACTCTGGGCCATTGCCGGAATCCCACAAAAGGGCAATGGACCCCTGAGCTCCTGCCTTTAATTCTACTCTATGTCTCGTGTCTCTTTCTTTATGGCCATTTCTAACTCTATAATTCTTCAGTTTATCACCACCAGTTTCCACAGGTCTGAGCAGACCTGCTCCTGGGGTGGGACCCGGACACGTATCCTTCTGGCTCTGGTCCCAGCCCAGAGATGGCCTCTTAGCCTGGAAGGCCCTGTCCAGAAAGATATCACCACCTTTCCCCCCCAAAGCCCCCACAGGCTGGAGAGTACCTTCCCTCTTCCTCCTTCCTTTGATGTTTTCTCTCTCTTGGAAACATCAGACTCTCCCAAGTGTCCACTGGGCCGGTCCAGCTTCTTGCATATAGAGGAGCTGGGCAGGCCAGTGTGGTGGCCTACTGACTTTAGGTAGTTCCCCAAAGGCAACTTTTTCCATTTGTAGAAAACAGAAATGGTGACAGGTCTCTAGACATGCAGAGAGCCTGGGAAGTAGGGGCTTTGCCAGGTTGGTGAATGAGGCAGGGCACGAGTGGGGAAGGTGTGTGCAGATGATAAGGACTGGCCAAGCAGGGGTGCCACTGCAGGTGACAGAGCTTCTAGAAGGGGGGCTCACTGACTCTAATCTGGGTGTGACCCTAACCACACAGGGAGGGAGTGACTCCAGAAAGGTCACTCACAGGGCAGGCCTGGCTGGGCTGACTGATGCTGGTGGCACTAGGGAACAGGCTACCCAGCAGAGAACAGAGGCCCTGGGAGGCCAGACAAGGCACAGGGCCTCATCCCTGCTCTGTCACCCAGGCTGGAGTGCAGTGGCATCAGCATAGCTTATAGCAACCTCACCTTCTTGGGCTCACGGGATCCTCCCACCTCAGCCTCCTGAGCAGCTTGGACTATTGGCACTGCCACAACACCGGGCTAATTTTTTTTTTGTTTTTTTGTAGAGATGGGGGTCTCATGCAAAGGCTGGTCTTAAACTCCTGTCCTCAAATGATTGTCCTGCCTCTATCTCTCCAAAGTGCTAGGATTACAGGCATGAACCGCAAATGACCAGTTTCTCACTTCTTACATTGGTCTTTTGTGTTTTTCAAATTGTCCATGGTAGCCATGTACTAATTTAAAATCAGGAAAGGATGTCATTATGAATTGAGTTAATCAGACCCCAAACAGACCACAGGACTCAACCCCAGAAGCCTGCCCCTGTCTAGACCAGAGAGGGCATCTGAAATAAAGAGAAACAGAACAGAGGGTAGACAGGCCCAGGGCCGCTCCAGCCCCTGGTGCTCTGCTGGGCAAGGACTGGGGCAGCCTCCTCCCCAGCCTCTTTCACCCCTCTGCCTCTGAATGGCCCTTGGGGATCACAGTGGGAGTAATTTTACCCTGAATTTTCCAATGTGAGAACATCACAGCCCGAAATCATTTGCTTATGAACTTCCTCTAGCCGAGATCTCCCTCGACCCGACACCCCCACCCTCTCCGTCCTGCCGGGACAGAAGGCCGGGCTGTCCCAGAGCTACCCAGGGACGTGGGGAGGGGCACAGGTGGGGGCTGCCGCTGCTGCCCCAGGCGCCAGCGGGAGGCCGTGGGCGGAGCCCTGAAATTCCTCTGTTATGGAGACGGCTCAAACAGCACCAAAGACACTCAAAAGAGCTATTTAACCCCAGACGTCCCGCAGCCAGAGCTAAAGGCCGCAGGTCACTGGGGCGGAGGTGTCCAGAACACAGCTGTCCCCACCGGCGCACCACGCCAGGCCCCCGCCCGGTTAGGGCCAGAGGACTGGAGCCGGCCGCCTCAGTTGGGCAGTGCAACTGGGAGGCGGCCACACGCAGGTGTCACCGCGTGCCCCGCCCGGCACCCGCTCACCTTCTCGGCGCTCCTAGCCGTGGTCGCGGCGTACCTCGTGGAACTGGGCCTGGGGGAAACTGGGGGCAGGATTCGCTCTGCCGCAGTTTCTCAGTCCGTAGCGGGTGGTGGGGCAGATCTCAGCTACGCCCCGGGAAACGGTGCCTCCTTCCCCAGGCGCTTCCGTGGCCGTGTGTCCTCCGCCAAGAAGGGGGAACGCCTCCCCTCTCCCACTTCCTCGAACCGCTGCCGAAGCAGGCTGTGCTGGGGTCCCAGTCTGGACGCCGCGGCCCGTGCGCGGAGCCTCCACCTGTCCGGTCCCGACACCGCCACGCCCCGCCCGGTCCCGCACTCCCGCACGCGCTACAGAACCGCTGCGGGGCCAATGGCACCCACCCAGTGTCCTTTGAGAACCCCCAAGGCGTCCCATTGTAGAGATGGGGAAACTGAGGAAAGGAAATTCAGACCTTGGAGCGGGGCAGGACAGGTGAAAGGCGGGAGCAGGCCAGGCCGGCTGGGGCTGCGGGGAGTGGGGCAGGTGCAGTGCGGCCACAGCACGGGCTTCCCGGTGAGGAGGACGGGAGGGCTGAGCCGGTGCCAGGTCTACGAGGCTCGCGCTGCACCCAGAGGCTGGCGGCCACCCCCCACGACGCCCTGGCAGCGAGCAGGTGGATGGGGCGCCCAGGGCCCGGCGGGGCTGGAGTGGCGTTAGGCAGCGACCGCGCGGTTACGAGACACCTGGCCCGGCAGGAGGGCCCGCCATCTACAGCTGGCGGTCGGTCTAGGCAGCCTGGCCGGGGTAGGACCCAGGGCCCCACGGGGAATGAGCGCCCTCGGGCGACCGAGGCAGAGTCTGAGGAGGACCCTGTAGCAGCCCTGGGACGCCTGAGGGCAGCCTCCTCAACCGATGACGAGGAGATAGGCTTGGACCCAGCTGGGGGCTGGGGAGGGGCCACGGTGACCCATCAGGATGGTCCGGGCCTGCGATTCTCTGAGGAGGGAGTGGGGGGAGAGGTTCCCATCTGCCTGTGAAGGGAGGAGAACAGGGTGAGAAGGGGAATTCCCAGCGGGAGCCGGGTGTGGGTGGGAGTTTGGGGCAGAAGGGAACTAGCCAAGTTTCAGGTGACAAAGACACGGGCAGGCGCCATCTATCTGAAGGGGAGTGTGCTGCCTGGGTCGGGAGGGAGATTTCTATTTGGAGATTTCCAGGAAGGTTTCAGGTGGAGACAGAGTGTGGGGTCCACAGAGAGGAGGCCACCCAGGAGTGGGCTGAACACAGGGGCCCAGGGCTTTCAAAAGCAGCAGTCACCATTGTTTACCTGTTACTGAGAAAGCATGTAACCCAGGAGAGGCCACCAGCGAACTCTGAAGTCAGGGCTGCCTGTATGCCACCCTGAGCTGGCCCAAGGAGAGGTGACTGGCAAGGAACAGGCAGGGAAGCATGTCCTCCTGCAGGTCAGAGCCAGGTCTCCCTGTCCAGACAAGAGGCTCCTGGGAGATGTCAGAAGTGTGGCTGAAGCAGAGGGTAAAGCAGGTCAGCCTGTGATGCTGGGGACCTCCCGGTCTCAGCACCTGCTGCCTGGAGGGGTCCCTCCTCAGTTCCAGCTGAGTCTTATCTACGCACATCTGTGCTGTTGCCACCTATGTCCCCTTGAAGAAATTGTAGGTGCCTTCGGGTAAGTGGGGACATGCAGGGAGGTGCAGCCTTGCCCACACTCCAGAAAACTCAGTCCTTTGGTTCTCAACCTGTGGGTCGAGACCCCTTTGGGGGTCGAATGACCCTTTCACAGGGGTAGCCTAATATTAGACATTTACATTGCAATTCACAGCAGTAGCAAAAATTACAGTTATGAAGTAGCAATAAAAATAATTTTATGGTTGGGGGTCACCACACATGAGGAACTGTATTAAAGGGTCACAGCATTAGAAAGGTTGAGAACCACTAGAAGCTCTGACAGCCTTGCTCACAGCCAGGGCACAGGGTTCTGGACATTTTCAGGGGTGGGAGAACCACTGCTGCTTCCCCTGGGGACTGTAATCCCACAACTTTGGGAGGCTGAGATGGGAGGATTACTTGAAGCCGGTAGTTTGAGACCAGCCAGGGCAACATAGCAAGACCATGTCTCTACAAAAAGTAAGGAGAAGAGCGCCACTCCAATTATGCTGAGGTGACCAGAGCTTCAAAGGGAGGAGGTGTGTGTGTGGGAACAAAGCTGTGATCAATGTGAATGCTGTTAGGCCAGCTGGGAATACAGGTCCATCCTTCCTGATGACATTTCAGAAGGATAATTCTCAGGTTTTGGACAAAGACTCTCCTGGTTTGTAGGAGATGCCTCTAGCATCTCCAAGGACAGAAGAACCAGTTGCCAGCTCTAAGGAAGGATGGCTGGGGCCTACGTCAGGTTGTGGCTAGAACAAATAATACATTCTTTTCACAGTTCTGAGCTTTTCCAGACAGGCATTCAAAGTGTGCTCCTGGAAGCCAGGTTAGAGCTGTCCAGATCTTAGTGCAGGGGCTTGGATGGAGTCATTATGCACCTTGAGTCCTTCTGTGGCTCTCAATTCCCTCTGCAGACTTGGCTCTGCATCACCCACACTCCCACCCCCACTGGTCAGAGACAAGGACATCTCTGGGAAGAGTCTGTCCTCCTCCACCTGCTCTGCTTTTCTGATGAGGTTCAGGACATAGAGCTCCCACATATGGCACCTTGCCAGATTGACAGCTGAAGGCATTTAAGGAATAGGCAGGATTCCCACCAGTAAGGTAGGCAATGGATGAGCCCCTATGCATGGATTCTCCTTTGAGGATGGAACTTTCCAGGTAGTCACTTTTATTGAACACCTGGATGAAGGCCGTGTTGGCACCCAGCAACGACAGTATGTGTGTGACACGTGGATGCCCCTCACAACGACCCCTGCCTTGCAGAGGCCTGGCTCACTGACACTTTGCATGGTTCCTGGGCCTGATGGAGGGGGTCATGACCACATCCTGGGTGCTGTCACTGAGGTGAGCCAGGTAGGGGATGAAGGGCAGATGGAGATGGGCTCCTGCCACTTTAGTCTCTTAACAGATGCTGAGGGACCCCCTGGGGCTTGTGAAAACTCAGGTTCCTGGGGCTTGCCCACAGGTGTCTTGTTTAGCAGGTCAGGTGTGGCCTGAGAATTGGCATCTCTAACAAGGCCCCAGGTGACACAGATATGGTTGTACTACATCTTGGGGGCACATGTCAAGTTCTACAGCTCTGGACCGTCTGCTTGGGCTGGCCAGTGACAAGGGCAGGCAGGCTGTGAATCCTGTGTATGGGGGGTGTTACCTGTAAGCTTGAATGAAACTCACTGCAGAAAGCCTTCCTAGCTCAGGCATGGAGGGTAGGGGCTGGGTTTGTTAACCACACCCTTCTCGAGCTGGGCTTCTGCTGGGATGCCCAAGTGAAAACTCATCCTGTCCTTCAGGAGGGAGGAAAACCCATCGTTATGATTCCCAGGAGGAGCTATGCACACAATAGTGTGGCAAATCTCACGACTCAACTGGGGAAATCTGAGGTGGCTTCCTGGAGGCAGTGATACCTGGACAGGCTTCTCTGAGAAAGGAGAATGTTCTGAAAACTGAGTGTGAGGATTCAAGTGGGAGGGATCTACCAGGTGGGAGAATAGCAGGAGCAGAACCAACCAGCCCCTCACCAGGTGCCCAGAGTTCATGGAGAAAGCCTGGCCTCTCTCAGGGGCAAGCTGCTCAGCTATGCTGGTACCTGTGCACCTGTCCCAGTCTATGCCAAGAACAAGACAACATCTTGGAGTGTTCTGACTGGAGACCCTTGGCTCTGAGTGGGAGTTTGTCTTTGCAGAGAGTGTTTCCGCTACCCTGGGAGTCACACTGGCTCTCCCCTGGCCCAGTCCACAGCTCCAGCCCCAAGGATGCCCAAAGGACCAGAGAACTCCTTCCTCCTTTAAAGCTGCCACCGGCAGAGACCCTGGTGTCCTTGGGACAAGGCAATCCAGGAGGCCAGGAGGCCAGGCCTGGGATGTGGGAAGGGCCTGAAACTGGGGGTAGGGGTGGAGTCAATTCTCGATCCTCCTATGGGCCCAAAGGGAACTATGAATATCCACCCATCTGCAGGTTCTTGGTGCAGGGGAAGGGCCCTCTTTCAAGTTAGTGATCTCAAAACAGAAATGTGGTCAGAGGCAGCTGCCAAGGCTTCTTAGTAAAGCCCCTTCCTAATCTGGAGCTGGCATACACCATTCCAGGGCCGGGAGAAAGGAGTGAGGAGCGTGCAGAGGAGACCCTTTCTAGGAGACCCCCTGCACCTGCAGAACTCTGCAAGTGGCTGGCACCCTCCTGCCATACCCCTTGACCTTGGCCATCTGCAATTTCTCTGATGTGGATGCCTGAGCAGCTTTCCTTGAGGGGTTAGGCTGCTCCCACAGGCCCGGTGATTCCCTGGATCCCTTCATCACTGGCCATGCTGGGTCAAAGCAGCCCCATGCAGTCTGGCTCTGGACAGCCCAACAGACCTGAAGGGGCCTCCTCACCTGACTCCCACTTGGTATGACAAAAAGGAAAAATGGGAAATAGCTCACTATAACCTGGAACTCCTCTCAAGCTACAGGTGTGTCCCACCACACCTGGCTAAGTCTTTGATTTTTTTGTAGAGACAGGGTCTTACTATCTTGCTCTGGCTGGTTTCAAACTCTTGCCCTCAAGCGATCCTTGGCTCTCAGAGTGTTGGGACCACCGGTGTGAGCACCCACTTCCCCCTTTTGAGGTTGTATCCATCTACTGATACTGCTTGCCACAGTAGCTATGAAATGACCCAACATCAGCCCTATGACTCAAAACTGTACAGCCAATAGCTACTCAATGACATTTCTATAAACCAATGGAAATTTCTGACAAACGACTTTGCATCAGTCCCTCCCTGTCTCCTTTGTCTATCCTATGGATCCTGCCATCTCATACCAACTTAACTCCATCTCCAAATTCCCCAGCAATTTTCACACTTAGAATTTTTTTTTTTTTTTTTTTTTTTTTTTTTTTTTTGAGACAGAGCCTCAAGCTGTCCCCCTGGGTAGAGTGCCGTGGCATTACAGCTCATCACAGCAACCTCCAACTCCCGGGCTCAAGCGAGTCTCCTGCCTCCGCCTCCCAAGTAGCTGGGACCACAGGCGCCCGCCACAACGCCCGGCTATTTTTTGGTTGCAGCCATCATTGTTGTTTGGCGGGTCCGGGCTGGGGATTCGAACCCGCCACCTTAGGTGTATGTGGCTGGCGCCTTAGCCGGTTGAGCTATAGGCGCCGAGCCCACACTTAGAATTTTAACAAAGATGTCTCATTGATTACGCAAGCATTACATCATACATTTATACAGGAGAAAGTAAAATTATTTGCACTGTATTACCAAAACTGTACTTTTGTGATAGTCCTGCCAACAAGTGCTGTTTTATGCAAAGATAAACCTTGTATGATATATATTAGAAAACAGTTTTTGTCTTCTTGTAAGGAATGTCCTTGGTTGCTGTACCATGATGTGCTGCTAAGTACTTATTCGCCTTCTGTTGACACAGTACAATTCTGGTTGGTTGCTGCCTCAGAAGGCTGAGCCACATGATGAAGTCCCACATTTTGTTAAGTGGGCTTCTGGAACCTGATTACTTGCATGACTGACATTCTGAAATTGCCAATAAGTGTCAGACACAGTTCATCAAGAAAAGTTATAAAGGCTTGGTGCCTGTAGCACAGTGGTTACAGTGCCAGTCACATACACCGAGGGTGGCGGGTTCGAACCCGACACTGGCCAGCTAAATAACTGCAACAAAAAAATAGCCAGGTGTTGTGGCAGGTAGCTATAGTCCCAGCTACTTGGGAGGCTGAGGCAAGAGAATCGCTTAAGCCCAAGAGTTTGAGGTTCCTGTGAGTTGTGACACCATGGTACTCTACAAAGGGTGACACAGTGAGACTCCGTCTTAAAAAAAAAAAGTTGTAGACCATCCTCGTTCTGTGGCCTGCAGGTGCCCTATTTTCATATATTGTCTTCTATAGGGCACTGTAGCTACATATCACACCTTTCATCATAAGGTGCAGGGGCCAGCAGTAATGTCTCTTGGTTTGATGTAGCTTCATCATCTGGTCTTTTCAGTCACAACCTCCCATGGTGGTTGTGCAGTCTTTGACAATCTGCAGGCACAAAACAGGAACAGCTTCACCTGACTTGACTTTTCTGGTTACAGACACTGTAATTCTATCATGGAAAGTAGAAATGAAATAGGTGATCTGTCACACCACACGACAACAGACACGGCTTTGCTACACAGATACTCATGTTGGCCTTGTTGCCTATCATTCTTCTTTGTTAGTTGCTCAGAGAACTCCTTTCTTGTTGGCCCTAATTATTCCACATGAGTAAATATCATGAGCAAGTAAATACAACAATGCAGGTGAATTGTAGAACTGGTCCATGAATAGCTTGTGACCTTGACTTTCAACAATATGTGGGTTGTGCAACAACACTTCTAATTTAGGTGTCTAAACCATCCTTTCCCCCCACGTACTGTACTCTTCACATTGTAAATATGTCCTGTAGCACTTTCACATAACAGAAATGCATCGAATCCTTGTTTTATTGGCTTGGACTGCATACACTGCTTTACTGACAATTTTTTGCAAGAATCATGCCTTCATTGAGGGAAAGATCATGTTGCATGTTGTAATAATGTTGAAACTTGGTTACAATAAAAATCTAGAAGTGGTCTCACTTTATACAACTTGTTTGTTTTGTCAGATTCATCAAGTTCCTCATCAGAAATACGCAAAAATTTCCAAATCAGGCTTGGTGCCTGTAGCTCAGCACCTAGGGTACTAGCCACATATACTGGAGCTGAAGGGTTCAAATCCAGCTTTGGCCTGCCAACAACCAAAAACTACAACTACAACCAAAAAAATAGCTGGGCATTGTGGTGGGTGCCTACAGTCTCAGCTACTTGGGAGGCTGAGGCAAGATAATCATGTAAGCCCAAGAGTTTGAGGTTGCTGTCAGCTGTGATGCCATGGCCCAAGGAGACAGCTTGAGACTCTATCTCAAAAAAAAAAAAATTCCAAATCACAAGGAACCCATCAAGTGTAAATACAATTCAGTATCCAGGTGTCTCAAAGAAGAAACCACTTTTTGCTGGGAAGTTATGTTCAATATGTCTTTTGATAACAGCATATTCATTCTATTAAAAGCCAACAACCAACAAGGGCTTTTAGCTTCTCAGTAGTTAGGTCGTATGCCAGTGGGCTGCATAAAAGTCCTTTTGATGACTGGCTCTCAATTCCTCACGTTTCTCATACAAACCCACATATTTCTGTCAATGAACAGCTTGAAATATGGTTTTCCATCAGTTTCAGCTGTGAAACTGCTGCCCAAATTCAGTGGCCCTGGTGTATTTGGAGACCAAAATGTAGTGTCTTTCGGACCGGTAATTGATTTTGTCCAGGTAACACCGCTGTCACCTGAGTTTGCACGTGTTCTGTCCAACACGGGGGCAGCGGTATCATCTCTTTCCTTGTCATCTGAGCCATCACTGCTGGTTTCGACTTCGACCAGTTCGTCGCTGCTACCAGAAAGCTCACAAGTCATTCTCTCACATTCTAGGAGAACATTCTTGAACAGGAAAGCGTTTGAATTCTGCAGTAAATCCTTGCCACTTTCATGACGCTTACTCATTTTATTTACAGTTATCTAAGAACATCTTTTTCAACCTTATTCAACGTCAGCCGCTAGTCAGTGAAGCGGTTCGCTGGGCGCAGGACTAAGCGTGAACGAACTGGTTTCTAGGACACAGGAAAGAGTCAACCGGTTTTCCGGGTTCACGGTCTACAGGTTTAAAGAGTCATCCGTGCGGAGGTCGCTGGCTGCCGCCCCGCATCGTACGTAGGCTTCAGCCTCTGGGTCCCACGCTGACAGGTCACATAGGTCTCCGCCCCGCTCACGCCCACTTCTCACAGCCTGCTCCGGCGTCCAGTCTTCCGAGCTGCCTCCTCTCGCAGGGCAAACGTCTGCATCAAACACATCCGCGCGCGGCCCCGGCCCAGCGCCGTGTGGACCGTCGCCCGGTCACTGCGCACTCGC
The DNA here is from genome assembly GCF_000181295.1 of Otolemur garnettii. Taxonomy (NCBI): domain Eukaryota; kingdom Metazoa; phylum Chordata; class Mammalia; order Primates; family Galagidae; genus Otolemur; species Otolemur garnettii. The sequence goes on from NW_003852523.1 coordinate 4,295,570, forward strand.
TTCTAAAGACCGTGCCCGTCGGCTCGGCGCCTGTGGCTCAAGCGGCTAAGGCGCCAGCCACATACACCTAAGGTGGCGGGTACGAATCCCCAGCCCGGGCCTGCCAAAACAAGGATGGCTGCAACCAAAAAATGGCCAGGCGTTGTGGCGGACGCCTGTGGTCCCAGCTACTTGGGAGGCTGAGGCAGGAGACTCGTTTGAGCCCAGGAGTTGGAGGTTGCTGTGAGCTGTGATGCTGTGGCACTCTACCCAGGGGGACAGCTTGAGGCTCTGTCTCAAAAAAAAAAAAAAAAAAAAAGAAAGAAAGAAAGGAAGACCGTGCTCGTCCTGCGGCACCCGGGCACTTCCGGGCGGAACTCGGATCCGGGAAGCGCAGCTCCTGTTTCCGCCCGGCGGCCGGAAGGCTCTCTGCGCATGCGCCGCGCCTCCGGGGCCGCCGCGGGTCTCTGCTCCGCAAGATGGGGAAGGTCAGGGGTTTGCGGGCCCGCGTGCACCAGGCTGCCGTGAGGCCCAAGGGGGTCGGCGCGCCCGGCCCTGCGCCTCCTGCCCAGGAGGCGGCCCCTCTGCAGGTTCCAGCTGCAGGAACCGGGGGGAAGGTAAGGTCGGGGCCGTGCGGGCGGGACGCGCCGGTTGGGTCGCCGCGGGCTGGGTGTCGGTCCGCCGCGTGGGTCCCGTGCCGAGGGCCAGGCGAGCGGTGGGCGCAGCCTCCCAGGGTCCGCGACCCCCGTCCGTCCTCGGGCTCTGCCGGCGTTTGCTGCGGGACCGGGGTGACATTCTTGACTCGGCGGCGGACTGTGAGGATCCGTTGTTGTGCTGTAGGAGGGAGAACCGGGGATCCTTCCGCTGCAGTCTATAAACGCCACGCGAATGTGGCGAAGGTTTTTTTGTTTTTGGCCGCGGCCGGGATTGAACCCTCCACCTCCGGTATATGGGGCCGGCGCCCTACTCCTTTGAGCCACAGGCGCCGCCCTCTGGTAAAGGTTCTTTTAAAGTTTACTGAGCCCTCCTGCCCCGGGAAAGGAAAGGAAAGGAATTATCCAGGTTAAAGAAAAACGAAGAGCAAATTGACAGAGACCTTGTACCTTTCGGCAATTATCTCCCTGTTTCCCCATCTCATTCAGCTCTAAGCCACCACTAGTCTGCTTTCTGTCTTTTCTACGTTTTATATGAATGGAATCATATAGCTTGTGTTTGGCTTCTTGTACTTAAAACAATATTTTTGATGCTTTCAAGCTTGTATTGATACTTCATTTCTTTTTAAGACTGAGTAATATTCCACCATGTAGCTACATCATATTTTGTTTGCGAATCACTGAGCGCCCCTGGAGGCGTTTACTGGTGTCTGTAACTAAGAGGATTGTATGTGAATAGTGGAGAAAACATGGTTGATGCTCGGAGGTCCTGGCTTTGGATCAGAAATTTTAATAGAGGGAGGCGCCTGTGGCTCAGTGAGTAAGGCGCCGGCCCCATATACCGAGGGTGGCGGGTTCAAACCCAGCCCTGGCCAAACTGCAACAAAAAATACCTTTCATCATAAGGTGCAGGGGCCAGCAGCGACTCCGCTGCACTCTACCGAGGGCGAAAAAGTGAGACTCTGTCTCTACAAAAAAAAAAGAAATTTTAATAGAACAGCCAAGTTTTTTTTTTTTTTTTTGAGACAGAGCCTCAAGCTGTCCCCCTGGGTAGAGTGCTGTGGCATAACAGCTCACAGCAACCTCCAACTCCTGGGCTCAAGCGAGTCTCCTGCCTCTGCCTCCCAAGTAGCTGGGACCATAGGCGCCCCACAACGCCAGGCTATTTTTTGGTTGCAGCCATCGTTGTTGTTTGGTGGGTTCGGGCTGGATTTGAACCTGCCACCTTAGGTGTGTGTGGCTGGCGCCTTAGCCACTTGAGCCACAGGCACGGAGCCAGAACAGCCATGTTTATTAAGCATTTACCATGTGCCGGGGGCACTGTACATCTTAGCAGCCCTGACCCTCATTTTGTAGGCGAGAAATCTGAGAGTTAAGTAAATCACCAAAGACATTCACTTGCTGAGTGGCAGAGCTGGTACTTGAATTCAGAAAACAGCTGCAGAGCCCAGGCTCAAAAAAAAAATGTTCACGTGTCAAAAATTCACCTGTTTATAGTGTACAAGTCAGTGTTTTTTACTGTATCTGCAAAGTTGTGCAACTGTCACTACAAATTTCAGGATGTTTTCATCACCTCCAGAAAAAGCCTTTATCAGCAATTCTAGCAACTGCTAATCTATTGATTTGCCTGTTTACACATTTCATGTGAATGGAATAATTTGTGCTTCTAGGTTTGTCTTCTTTTACTTAGCACACTCTCAAGGTTCATCCTTGTAGCTATTCTTTTTGTAGCATTAATTTCTTTTTTTATTTGTTTTTGTTTTTTCTCCATTCTTATTGTGGCCGAATGATGTTTTATTGTATGGGTATACCATGCCACATTACACTTTGTTTATCCCTTCATGAGTTGGTGGATGTTTAGTACTGCTGTGAAGATTAATGAACTGGCATTTCTGTTAGCTTTTTTGGTTTTGTTTTGAGACACAGTCTGACTTTGTCACACCATTGGGAGAGTGCCTTGGCGTCATAGCTTACAGCAACTTCAAACTCTTGAGCTCAAGCGATTCTCTTGCCGCTGTTTTTCATTTTTAGTAGAGATGGGGTCTCACTTTTGCTTAAGTTCGTCTCAAACTCCTGAACTCAGGCAATCTACCCGCCTTGGCCTCCCAGAGTGTTGGAATTACAGGCATGAGCCACTACCCAGCCATGTTGAGCATCTTTTTATGAGATTTTTGGCTATTTGTGTATTTTCTTGGAGAAATGTCTTTTCAAGTTCTTTGGCCATTTAAAAAGGTGACATTTGTGTTTTGTTGTTAAGCTATAAAAGTTCTTTTGGTATTCTGGGCACTGATATCTTACCGGATATACAGAGGATGCCAAAAAATGTACACACATTTTAAAGGAAAACGTACCTTAAAATTGTAATACTCAGTATATACTGATAATGTTTGTCATCTTGTAAATTATGTTTTGTTTTTCTTGTAATTGCAGAAGAAAAACAGGACTTGAATATGACAATTTGAATACATTTATTTCCCTTAAAATGGGTATACTTTTTGGTACCCACTGTATATGGTTTGCAAATATATTTTTTTCCATTTTTATGGGCTGTCTTTCACTCTGTTCATATTATTCTTAGAAGCACAAATTTTTTCAATTTTTATGGAGTCCATTTTGTTTTCTCTTGTTGCTTGTACAATCTAAGAAACTATGGCTTAATTCAAGCCAATGAACATTCACACTTGTATTCTAATAATTTTATAGTTTCAGCTGTTGCATGTTACATATTAGGTGGTTAAATGGTCTTTGATACATTTTGAGTTAATTTTTATATATGATGTAAAGTAGGGGGTCCATCTTCATTATTTTGCATATGATATCCAATTGTCAGAGCACTATTTCTTGAAAAGACTACTTTTTCCCCTTTGAATCTGAGGTAATCTTGGCACCTTGTAAAAAATCAATTGGCCATAAATATATAGGTTTATTCTGGACTCTCAATTCTGATCCATTGATCTTTATGCCATTACCACACAGTCTTAATTACTGTAGCTTCGTAGTAAATTTTTTTTTTTTTTTTGGAAACAGTCTCACTTGGTCACCTCTGGTAGAGTGCTGTGGCATCATAGCTCACAGCAAGCTCAAACTCTTGGGCTCAAGCCAATCTCCTTCCTCTGCCTCCCAAATAGTTGGGATACAGGCACCTGCTACCAAGCCTAGCTAATTTTCCTATTTTTGGTAGAGACAGGGTCTCACTCTTGTTCAGCTGGCCTCAAGCAGTCCTCCCACCTTGGCCTCCCCAAGGTGCTAATGATACTGGACTTCTGATATTGGATTTCCAGGCTCTTGGTCTCCAGGATTCGGTGAATGAATCGACGGACCACAGGATGGAAGTTAACCTAACAGGTATTACACAGCTCTTACAAAGAGCTAAACCTTGCAGAGCAGGATAAGATAGGTTTTATACAAGTGTTACAGCTCTTACAAAGGGCCAAACCTCCTTGCAGAGCAAGATGCAAGTGTTACAGCTCTTACAAAGAGCCAAACTTCCTTGCAGAGTAGGATTCAAGTGTAAAGTTCTTCCTCTTCTGCTCTCTCCCCCTCCATGGTCTGAGGCCATCTGCTGAGGTCTTTGCTCTCTTACTCTCTCTCCCTGGAAGGTCTGTAATGATCTGCCTCTAGGTGCTCTACTCAGGGGATTATATGGGGGCAGTTGTCCAATGAACTGAAAGCTAAGCTGATTGGTCTCTTTTCTCCTAAAAATAGACCAAGCAGGAGCAGGATTGAAAATGGACCAATTAGGGATGCCCTGGAGGAATTGCCAGTGTATTCCCCTGCTCCCCTCTGGTCTTTTTTGCTACTGGAGCCTCCGGTGGGAGAGGAAAGCTCCCTCTGCTTGCTCCAGCCTGCTGGTTCCTTTGCTGGTTGCTGCAGTCAAGACGGAGGTGGCAGGTCTCCCAACCCCGCTCAGCTGAGCTGGCTGGGGTGCCACTTTGTCCGGTATCACTAGGATTGTAGGTGTGAGCCGCCATGCCCAGGTTGTAGACCTAGAAGGCTGGGCACCCTGCACCGCCCCCTGCTGACACCTTTTAGCCCGCCCTTGGGTTCCAGCACCACTCCCTGTGAGTCTCTGATACTGTCTTGCTCACTGACTCTCTGTCCCCATCCTGTAAAACCCCTCTCCCCCTGCCAGAGCTAGAGCTTCCCTTGGGTGCTGTGGTTCGGCCCCTGGGGCCCACTCAGCACCTTCTTAGTGTACCATCTCCCTATGTGATGTGGGGAAGTGAAACTTCACCTCCATCCTCAGAGCTTTTTAGTCACTCCTGAGATTTATTTTTTGTGTGTTTTTTTTATTTTTTTGAGACAGAGCCTCAAGCTGTCGCCCTGGGGAGAGTACTGTGGCATCACAGCTCACAGCAACCTCCAACTCCTGGGCTCAAGCAATTCTCCTGCCTCAGCCTCCCAAGTAGCTGGGGACTACAGGTGCCCGCCATAATGCCTGGCTATTTTTTGGTTGTAGTTGTCATTGTTGTTTGGCAGGCCTGGGCTGGATTTGAACCTGCCAGCTCTGGTGTATGTGGCTCGCACCTCAGCTGCTTGAGCTACAGGCATTGAGCCCAGCCCTGAGATTTAAACTGACATAAGTCAGGTTGATGGGGGAGAAGTAGACACATTTATTAGCCAAGTTTTACATGGCCCAGGGTCCTCATGAGCAAATAACCCAAATTTAAGTGGCAAAGTGAGGTGCTCTTTGTGTGAGATTGAAGGGAGGGGGGTTGTGGGACTTAACTAATCTGTGTGGGAGGGGGCTAAAGGAAGGTGGGAAATTATGTTAACTGGGTCTGTATATAAATTCTCTCAGCTTTGATGTTTAGTCTTCAATAATAAGAATGTTACTTTCCTCTGGCACAGGGAGGATGTCTTCCATGTGGGTATTTTAGCTCCTACTTCCAGGGAAAAAGGGCAGCCAAGTGCTACCTTGTTGTACCTGCTGGTTTTTAAAAGTGCATTTAGCTCAAAATAATCCTTTTGCCAAAGTGGTCTATTGTGGTGATTGTATTTTGCTGCCCTTCAGAAGCCTCTGTGGTCCCTGGGGGGGTTGGTGCATTGACTTGAGTGGGTTGGGTGGGCTTGGCAAGGAGGGGCTGGGTTCTGGCTCATTGTGCTGTGGTCAGTGGTGACTTGGAGGATTAGCATCTTGGTTAGGGGTGAACGTGGCTCTGGACAGACCTGGAAAGGAGGCTGCTGAGGTGAAGCGTCGTTTACAACATGACACAGTGTTGTAGAAAGTATGAGATAAAGAGTTGGCAAGGAAATTTGGTTCTCAAGATTGTCATTTGTAGTCAGTGCTGATCCTGGCTCCTAAAGAGCTAGGAGTAATGCCTGGCTGGGGTTTGAAGCATGAAGGAGACAGGTCAGGGGTGCTGCAGGTCTGCCATGGAGCCCTGGGACCCCGGGCTTCTGCTCTGGGAGGCGAGGGTTGGTTCCTGTAGGTCTTCTTGGGCAGAGAAGCCAGGGGATCTGGGACCTCATGCTCCCCTTCCCTGCCATGTACTTCCCTCTGAAACCATGGAGCAAATCTCATGTTGTCTTCTTTCTTTCCTTTTTCTTGGGGATGTTAGGACTGCGCTTTCATCAGCACTGACATCTTTGCCAGGACCAGGATAGACCCCAGTGCCTTGGTGCAGAGCCTGGAGCTGGAAGCCCGGAGTGTCACTTCCGTCAGGAGAGGTGAGAGGGCTGTTGGCCTCACGAATGCTGTGCTGGTTTTCAGATTGCTCACTCATATTCCTGAGGTCCGAGTGGAGGGCAGGTGGGCTTGCGCCTTACCTCTGTGCCCTGACTGTTTCTCAGGGTGACGTCCCCAGAGCAGATTGCAGCTTTTGGTTTTTGCCTCTGGACTGGGTCTTGCCACCTTCCTGATCACAGGACCTGCTGGTGTCAGGAACCCTGGGATAGGTGCGCCCCTGCACTGCAGCAAGCAGGATAGACCACGTCCTGCCTGGGGACTGGAGCCTCAGGAATTTGGGTATCTCTGGTGACCTACAGGATTGAAGAGTTTTCTGCACATTCACTGACTCTATCATGGTTGGTGTATTTGAGGTGTTTTAAATACTTTCCTTCAAATCAAATGAGTGCTTTATGTATTGTAAGGGGAGGTAAGCTCTTTATCATTTTGTACCAATAAGTCTTGTAGGTGTTCTTCTGGTTTGCTTTGGAGACAGGGTCTCACTGTCTTGCCTGGGCTAGAGTGAGGTGGGGTCACTATAGCTCACTGCAACCTCCATCTCCTGGGCTCAAGTGATCCTCCTGATTCAGCCTCCTGGGCAGCTAATACTACCAATGCACATCACCATGCCTGGCCAATTTGTTTATTTTTTGTGGAGATGGGATCTTGCTATGTTGCCCAGGCTGGTCTTAAACTTCCTACTTAGCCTCCCAAAGTTCTGGGATTGCAGATATGAGCCACCTTGCCTGGCCTTCTCTTAGGATTTTTTTTTTTTTTTTTTTTTTTT
>NW_003852523.1:4302708-4305202 GCF_000181295.1 Otolemur garnettii
TTCCTTCGATTTTTCTCCTTCTCTCCCTCTGTCTTTCTCTCCCTCTCTTTCTTTTCCCCTCTCTCCTTCTCTCTCTCTCCCTCTCTGTCCTTCTATCTTTCTCTGATTCTCTCTCTTTTTTTTTTTTTTGAGACAGAGCCTCAAGCTGTCCTCCTTGGTAGAGTGCTATGGCATCACAGCTCACAGCAACCTCCAACTCCTGGGCCCAAGAGAGTCTCTTGCCTCAGCCTCCCAAGTAGCTGGGACCACAGCTATTTTTTGGTTGCAGCTGTCATTGTTGTTTGGTGGGCCCGGGCTGGATTTGAACCTGCCACCATAGGTGTATGTGGCTGGTGCCTTAGCCACTTGAGTCACAGGTGCAAAGCCACTGGCTATTTTTTGGTTGTTGTCGTCATTGCTGTTAGCAGGCCAAAGCCGGGTTTGAACCTGCCAGCCCTGGTGCATGTGGCTGGCGCCCTAACCACTGAGCTACGGGCACCGAGTCCCAGCTCTTTTTTGGTTGTAGTTACTGTTGTTTAGCAAGTCTGGGCTGGGTTCAAACCCTCCAGCCCCAGTTGTATGTGGCCGGCACCCTAACCACTGAGCTTCAGGCCCTGAGTCCTTCTCTTAGGATTTTAAAAATTGCTGTAAAGGTGAATAAGTCACTCCCTAAGAGCAGATACTGCCTGTGGGGTGTGTGTTTTCTTTACAGTGGACATTTGGGTCAGTGTCCTGATTTTTTCCCAGCAGCACAAATACTGCCCGGGGGTATCTAACCTTTACTTCAGTTTTTCTGCTGCACATTGGAAGAACAGTTGTTTTGGGCCACACATTAAAAATGCTAATGAAAGCTGATGAGCAAAAAAAAGGTCTGTGCGTAATTTTTGTGTTATAGATAAGCAAAAAGGTTCTCACATAATCCACATGTGGCCTGTGGGTTGCAGGTTGGATACTATAGTAAACCCTCTTTTACCCTCCTTTTTTTTTTTTAGAAATCACACATGAGTCTAGGAGCAACCATACACACACACACCCAGGTTCCCCATAGGGGTGGACATTTGTAGCTTTCAAACCTCAAAGACACTGAAAGAACCTCTTTTCCCCTCCTTTTGGGAAATGCTTTATTGTGTGTCAAGTGAACACACACAAGTCACATAAGGTGACTTATTTGAGGCCCTCTGCACACACCAGCCTTCTGCTCTCTCTTGGTAGCCACGTGGCCTTCTGGTTTCTGTCAGGGTTCTGGCAATTCCTTCCCCTTCAGCAGGTCACTCCCCCCCTGCCCTGCCTATTAGGTGCACCCACCCAGAAGGGTATCCCTGGTCTGTTTAACTTGCCAGAACCATCGTTTCCAGAGGTGGCATCTGCTGGGCAGGTGTACAAGGCTGAGACTCCTCCACGGCTGTCCAGTGAGTTGAATGGATCTGGGAACTTGTACTTTGAGTCCAAGGTGTTTCAGGGACTTCCAAGCTGCCATGGTCAAGACAGGTGGCATTGGTTGCCTGGGCCTGAGGGCATAACCCTAGTGACCATAGTGTCCCTCCCTAGGGCATATCCCAAGGGAAGATCTTCCTCACTTGTCTGAGGAGGTTGAGTATAAAGAGAACATTTTTACAGCTAGGTGCCTGGACCTGAAAGCCGTAGGTGGGGCAGGGGCCTGTGTTGTGGGCAAAGCTAGGAGCACTGGCAATTCTCTATGAAGACAGAGCAGGTGGCCTTGTGGTAGGCAGAGTGGGAGTGCCCTGTGCAGGACTGGAGCTGGGTCCAAGGGCCGTTGGCAGCAGGCAGTGGGCAGGTAGGAGTGGGGGGCTCTGGGGCTCTGCTTTCTACCAATTGGCAGCTTTGACTGGATGCCTGATTGTCTGGACCTAGGCCTTGTAGCTCTCCAAGGAGGTGATACTAACACTCATCTTCCTAAACTGTGCCAGTTTTGAGTTTGAGGTGAATCAGTAGATGTGAGGTGTGAAGCAGTGCTTGGTGAATGTCTTGGAGGTGATTGCCCCATGCACCAATGAGCAGGGTGGGCCTGGCAGCAGAGTCTGGGGGCTGGTGGGGGCTGCAGCTCCTGGGAGGTAGGTCCATCCTGGTTCCTTGCCTGGGAGTTTTGTGACTGTGGGTATTTTCTGACCCTGAGTCCTCACATTGATAAAGTGGTGGCAGACCCACGACATACTGGTAGTGCTGAGCTGAGGGCTAACCGCACCTCTAGGAAGGCCCAGGCACATTTGACATGCTGATCTCTTGTTCCTTCTCTCCAGGAAGGACCCCATGAGGTGACTTGGCCAGCCCAAGAGGAGCTTGTGCTCTCTGGATAGCTAGATGTTGTCACCGTCTGCCTGAACTGTATGCCCCTCACTGCCAGCCAGGGCCTGTAGACTGTCCCTGAGGGGAGGACGTGGGTCCCCCTGACCTACCGGCCCTGGTCAGAGTTCTCAGAGCCCTAGTAGTCACTGGGTCCCCCCTGCAGCAGCCACCTTCTTGTTTTGTCTTGTCTTTTTTCATTTTTTTTTTTTTT
>NW_003852523.1:4306557-4320012 GCF_000181295.1 Otolemur garnettii
AAAAAAAAAAAATCAACTAAGAGACTAGTGGCTGTACCTGAAGCTCATGGACTGGGTGTCAGGGCCTGTGCTTGTGGCCTCCCATCCCTGGGGGCTACGCCTGGGATTATCCCAGCTCCGGGCTGGGGCTGGGTTGTGGGTATAGGGGGCTCACGGCTCACAGGCACCACCACCCCACCCCCTGCCTATGACTGTGATTCCCACCACAGTAGCCCCAGGAGGATTCCAGAGAGGGTTCTGTAATACAGCATAAGTCTGTTTCCAGCCCATGTTTGGGTGTGGCCCTGGGACACTTGCTGCCTGGCCCCCGTGGAGTATGGTGAGCTTCTGTCTGGTCACCTCCAGCCTTCACCTTTTAGTGGAGAGCCTCTGGCTGGCCCTCCTGGGCTGTAGCTCTTAGCTCCAGGTTTCTGGTGTGTGTTCTTTCCAGCCATCTGCCAGGGCTCAGCCCTCCCTGGATGTAAGAGCCCTGGGCTGGACTCAGGGGATCGTGGGACCCCATTGGGGGTCTGGTAGAGGGGGCCAAGCCTGGCTTTTCCCTTGCCCTGTGACATGAAGGGCCAGCTTGGCAGGGTGGCCAGAGCCCAAGAGTGCCCAGCTCCATGGGGGATGCCCAAGACCCTCAGGTGGGTAGTCCCACAGACTAGGGTGGGACTTGCCCGGGTGCAGCAGCGCTAGCCTCAGCTCTGTTTGCGGTGCTGGTCTTCTTAGCTCCTGATTGGCCAGTGCCCTAGGTTGGTGGAGGGCAGGCCACGGGTGCAGGTCACACAGAGAGCTGCATTTGAGAATGTCTGCCTGGATTAGTGCAACATCTCTTCCCTATGCCCTGTCACCCTGTGTCCCTGCCACGGGGTGAGTCAGAAATATTGCTGTACTCTGCTGGCGGTCCTGCTGGTGTGGCTGGGAGGAGGGGCTCTGGGCTGTGGGCCCCTCACCCTCTGGACAGGGGCCTGTTGTCCCTGTGGGTGCTTTTTTTTTATTTTTGAGACTCTTTTACATGTCGCCCATGGTAGAGTGCTGTGTCGTCACAGCAACCTCAACTCCTGGGCTTAAGCAATTCTTTTCCCTCAGCCTCCCAGTAGCTGGGACTACAGGCACCTGCCACAATGCCCAACTATGTTATTTATTTATTTTCTGTTATTGTTATTGTTGTTTAGCAGGCCCTGGCCAGGTTTGAGCCCATTAGTCCCGGTGCATGTGGCTGGCACCCTAACCACTAAACTACGGGCACTGAGCCTGCCTGTGGGTGCTTTGTTCATGGCATCTTTCCTGTGTCTTTGCTGGAATCTTGGGGTCCCAGCTGGCCTGGAAGCCACATCTGCCCATTACTTCCCTCCTGTACCCTGGCCCTGCCTTTCTGTTGTGGACTGAGTCTGGTTTCCTGGGAGGGATTTGCTGAGCCCTCAGCCATGGGCTGTGGGGTTCCTGCCCTGGCTGGCCCAGAGCATCCCCTGCCCCCTACCCCCCGCCCCTACAAAGCCTCCCACCGGCATAACTCAGCTTTACCCTGTGACCCAGGACTGTGAGGAAAGGGCTTTGCAGGGGGCTCATGGGCACCCATGTGAAATGGCTCAGCTCCTCTGTGACTGCCCTTTGTGCAGGGACCTTGAGCAGTGCCCCTTCTTCTCCCTTCCCTGCACTCGATGCCACCCTGCTGTGTGGCCAGCTTGGACTGGTACAGTGAGCCTGTGTGTATACTCTGCCCTGGTGACTGGCCATTGCCTGCTGTCTGTAGCTGACTCCGTGGGCCTTGGGAACAAAACTTAAGACTTGGCATTAGGCTGTGTAGCGGGTCAGGCCCCTAGAGCAAGTTTAGCATTCTGGTTCTGTTCTGTAAATTCCTGCAGACTGCAAAGCACAACAGATGATGAACCTGCTCTGTTCTGACAGGCACCTGGGACATAAGCCCAGAGGAACAGGCAGGCAGGGAGGCCTGGTTGAGGACACTCCTGGATGGACTGAGAACCTGGGCTTGGTTGGGAGCCCTGGAGCACAGAATGTGAAGGGGGTGCAGCAGCGTCACCCCGATGGAGCTCACAGCACGCTGGTTGGTGCAGAGGCAGTGCTGGACACAGGAGCACAGGATGTGAAGTGGGCACAGCAGCATCTCCCCATGGAGCTCGCAGCACACTGGCTGGTGCAGAGGCAGTGCTGGACACATATCCGTAGGAGTGTTGGGCCAGGTAATGAGGCCGCTTGTGTCCCAGCACCTGGGGAGGGCCAGCTTTCCTGGCCAGGATGGACTTTGTTCAGGTGATTGTACTTGCAGAGACCCTGACTCTTTACCCTTAGGCCCTGTACCTGCAGGCAGAGGGTTCTCTGGGCACCCCACCTGTGGTGGTGGGCAGCGCCTTTGGGTCACTCCTGGCCTTATGCACGGGGAATGCCCAGCAGAGGGCAGCAGAGTCACGCCTCGTTGCTATTCCAGGCAGAGGGTACCTCAGCAGTTCTTATCCTAGCACTTGTGACATCTGAGTGGTTTAGAGGGTTGTCTTTCGGGAGTTTTAAAAAATGAACCCTAAAGATCTTTTCCTACAGCTATGAAACCAGGGCTGTGGCAGAACCCGCGTAACATGAATGTGTTACTCACCTCTGTCTCGTGTTAAGTGAGAGTGGTGAGCACAGGAAGCTGCCCTGTGGAGCGACTCCCTTGGCTGAGTTGCTGTTTCTGCAGCCAGGCGACCCCGTGAGCCACATGGTGTCATGGCTCTTGACCTGGGGCTGCAGGTGTGGGCCACAGCCAGTCCAGCCTGGTTCATCTCTGTTTCTGGGGTCTTCTGTATCACTGTTTCTTGTGAGGTATTGAAGCATCAGAGGTGCTCAGTTACTTCTGTCCCCCTTGTGGCCTGTCCCGCCCACCATTCTGCTTTGCAGCCTGAAGTTTCTGCGAGGCTCCTCCCAATACAAGAAGGAGGTGCTGAGAGGCTGCTCTGGGACACCATGAGCTCATCCTTTGAGATTTGAGCACAGACACCAGCCCAGGAAGGTGGGGCAGGGGGGAATCTGCGTCTGTGGGTCACTGTGATCTACCTCTTCTCAGCCTGGAGCACAGGCCGGTGGGTGCAATGCAAGGGGCCAAGCCCTCCGACTAAAGCTGCCTGTGGGACTTAAAGGCCTTAAAACCAGGCAGGGCTCCAGTGGCTCAATGCCTGTAATTCTAGCAGTCTGGGAGGCCAAGGCAGGTAGATCACCTGAGCTCATGAGTTCAAGACCAACCTGAGCCAGAGTGAGAGCTCGTCACTAAAAAATAGCCAGGCATTGTGATGGGCGCCTGTACTCTGAGGTACTTGTGAGGCTGTCAAGAGCATCAATTGAGTCCAAGGATTAGAGGTTGCTGTGAGCTGTGACGCCATGGCACTCTACTGAGGACAACAAAATGAGACTCTGACTCCAAAAAAAAAAAGCCCTTAAAACTGATTTAAAGGTAGCTCCTGAGAAGAACACTCAGAAGCTGCATTCAGGCTCAGCCAGTCAGTCGTACGACTTGCCATGTGCGCTGTGTGCTCTGACTGGACAAGGCCACTGCTCCCTCAGCCTGCACCAAGCCCATGGCTGGTGCCATCCTGGACACAGGGGAGATTCCTAGCCTGCTGCCGGTGGCATTGAGACCCATAGCTGTCCCAGGCTAGAGTCTTGCTGGGTGGGATGTCTCTAGGCACTGGGAAGTGAGGCCGACAAGTGAGACTCTGGGCACTGCAGACCTGGACTCAGGGAGGGTGTGGAGTGGTCTTTTGGCTACCCTGTCGGAGTCCTGGCTCCCCAGGTGCTAGGCACTGTCATTGTCAGGAATGCTCTGTCTCCATTGCTGCCTCACCTCTGATAGAGAAGCCAACATGGGGACAGCCCTACTAAAAATTGTTATGTTGGGAAAGCAGATGTGTGCATACCTCGTAGAGGACACAGCAACCTTGGACGACAGGAAGCTGGTCCTGGCGTGTCCCGTTTGTGAGCTGTCCTGTGGTGGACCCAGGCCTCTGGCATAGGGGAGTGGGGCAGTGGCACCTCTGTGTCTTGGGAAAGGCCTTTCCTTGGCCAACAGGTCCTCAGAACACTCTCCATGCTATTTGTATAAACATGGTCCACTGATCACATGTGGCTGTCATAGGCTCTGTGTGGTTGAATCTTGCTTAGCATAGATTCTCATATTCTCCAGAGGGTGACAGGGGGATGGCCACAAGGAGAGACAGACTCCTCATCAGAGCTGTCTGCTATCAGATGAGATGTTTTAAGATGTTTCTGGAATTGTTTTCTGGAACTTTCATGTCAGGGAGTCAGGCCTGGTCCTTGTGGCCTGGCCTGAAGGCTTGCCGTGGCTGTCCCTCATTGCTGGGAGGCTGACCCCAGGCATCCTCTCTCTTTGAGAGTCTGTCTCCAACTGCTTTGGATGGAGGTCAGGTGTCCCTCTCCTGTTAGGGTTGCTGCAGCTTAGACCTATCTGTACTGTGTGCTTTGGATACGTTTTGCCTCGGAAAGATGTTTGGGGTGGTGTTATCTGAGCATGTGGGTTGCTACATGTGTGCTGAACCTAGCACTGGGCACTGGGTGGCTGGAGCTGTTCCAGGTTCTTGGTGTATTTCTGCCATGTAGCCTCCTGCCAAGGTTATCTGTATATCACTCATGCCATCGACAGCTGGGGCTGGAGGGTGGCTGAAGGTTTTCAAATGGAAACTTGGGGGTGAACAGGCAGGGGCCTGGCCCTGTGTGCTATAGCTTTGGGGTGCTGCTCGTTTCTGCTTCCAGCAGATACTGTCCTGACACTAGTAGGCCCCCAGGACCCTGCTTCTGGCGCCAGCCCCAGGCCCCACTCCAGTGTATTTCCAACCCCGCTGGAGATGCCCACCAGAGCTTGTGCAGCTGGCTCTATGTCCTCAGACCCCAATCCTCCGAGGGCCTGACCTGGGTGCAGCTGCACACTCTTCTGGCTGGGGCTCTTACTTCGTGAGGCTCATCACTGGCCTCCCACCTTCCGGGTGGGACCCAGAGCAGTCGTGGCCTCAGGCAGGTGTGCAGTGGTGTGTTGTGCTCTAAACCTGCACTGTGGTACTTGTGTTTGCCACATGCTTGGTGCTGGGTTTTGCAGTGGGTTGGTCATGAAGGACCTCCCTAGAGACTCCTTAGGCCAGGCTTCCCTATTAGCCCATCTCTCAAAGGATGAGCAGTGCCTCAGGCCCCACAGTGGTGACACTTGCAGGACTGTGCCTTGCTCCTTTGCATGGGAGCAGCACACAGGCACAGGCACAGGCACATGGGCACCCTGGGGGACTGTGCAGGCTGGTGGCCTCTGGGGTCAGCTATTGTTTACTTATGAAGGAAGCAGTGATTGGGAGCTCACCGCCCAGAGGCTCAGGCAAGCAGGCTGGGGCTGCCAGGTACCCTCTGCCCTTGAGGCTGCTGGGGATGGGCATTGACTGCAGAGCACTCTCCCCTTCTCTCCCGTCCTTGATCCGGTAGCTTCTGGATCCCTTTGGATTTTTGATATGTATAACCATGTTATATAAGTAAAGGGTGACAGTCTCTCCCTTTTCTGTTTTTTGTCTTTTATGTGTCTTGCGGGCCTTGCTGCCCTGGTGGCAGCTCAGACAGAAGGAATTAGTGCCCTCTGTGAGGTGAGCACAGGGCAGCTCCTGGGAGCCCGTACCTCATGGCCATGTCAGGAGCGGAGACAAGCTGCACCCATCTGTGTTAGTTCTGGGAACTGTGTGAGGGGCACAGCCCTGTAGCCCTGTGTTTCACGGGCTGCAGGGAGGGCTCCTGAGAGTGGCTTCAGTGCTGTGGGTGCAGGTGCTTCTGGGTGGCCTGGGCCATCTCACTGGGGCCCTTGCTCTTAGGCAGGTGGAGAAAGCTCTGACTGCCACTGGAGCAGGTTTTGCTCCCACAGTGGCTATGTGCAGTTCTGAACACTGCCTGCAGGTCCCAGGGGAAGGGGACATGTGTCTGAGCCGTTTGCCCCTTCCTCGGACCTGCTGGAGGGTTAGGGACTGCCCAAGGGACCAAGCACTTGGGCTCTTAGGGAGGACGCTGGGCTCCCTGTCCCTGGGTCAGTAGAGGGGAGCGGGAGGGGTGGCCTCTGTGGGAAGGTGCCTCTGCCCTGCAGAGCAGGGGACTCTGCCTCTCCTGCTCTGAAATCTGCATGTTTGGTCAAAACAGCATCTGTCTCCAGGGGTCCTCAAACTTTTTAAACAGGGGGCCAGTTCACTGTCCCTCAGACCATTGAGGGGCTGGACTGTGGGCCTGGGACGAGTCGGCTACTAAGCAGGACAGGCAGTGGTGACAAAAACACCCGGTGGCCAGATAAATGGCCTCGGTGGGCCCCATGTGTCCCACGGGCCGTAGTTTGAGGACCCCTGGTACACGTTGGTAGTCAGTCACAAGGTGTGAAATCGCCCTTTTGATGACAGAACTGCTCTGCTCGGTGCATCTGTGAGAGTTCTTTACATGACATGGGTTTTCATCAACAGAAAGGGTGCTTTTGGTAGTGAAATAAATGGGGTGTGTTTTAGAAAATACGTTGATGTCTACCACGTGGTTGATAATTTTATCAAGAAAACCAGGGCATTGTCTTGGATTAGGGTAATTTGTCCCTAATTTTTAAAAACATCTTTGGGCTTTTCTTTAAAATGGGTACATAATTACAAATGTAATTAGAGTAAGTAATGAGAAAAACTTGGAAAGCAGAAAAAGAGGAAGGGAGCACAATCCCCTAGCTGCATCTACCTGCTGACCTTTGCCCTCACTTCTGTCTCCCGGCTGCCTTGGTGCTGCCTGTCCCCCCCTTTTGGGTGACTGCCCCCCAAAAGTTGCACATTCTTGAGCTTGACCCAGCAGCACTGCTCTTAGTTAAGTTGGGGAAAGTGACCCATCATGTGGTGGAAAACTGAGTGCAGACCACCATTTGGGGATCGCCCCTTCCCCTGAGCTTTCTTGGCCTCTGCCCCTCTCCCTCACAGGTGGATTTGCCCCTCGCTGCCTCACTCGGCCGTGTCCTTGGGGGGTCATTACGTGTTAGCATCCCTCTTCATAGCTGCTTGGATTTGTTGTGTTGTGATGTGACCAGTATTGTAGGACTGTCCTTGTATACACTTACTTGTAAACATGAGTAAATATTTGTAGATAAATTGGTGGTGGAGTTGCTGAGCCAAACTTGTGAACATTTAAGACTTCATAGATTTTGCCAGATTGCCTTGTGCAGACAGGGCTGGTAACTGCGTGAGTCTGCCTCTGTCTGCCAGTCGTGCCAGCCGGAGTTACAGACTTAGGCCTCTGCCAGGATGAATAGTGAACAGTGGCATCTGGTTTATGAACTGCGCACTGAGGCGTTCTTTCTTTCTTCCTTTCTTTTCCCTTTCTTTTCTGTCTGATAGGGTCTTGTTCCATCCCACAGGCAGGAGTGCAGTACTTTGATCGTACCTCACTGCAACCTCAAGTGTTCCTTCTGCCCTACCGTCCCAAGTAGCTAGGACTATAGATGCATACCACCATGTCTGGCTAATTTTTTAATTTCTATTTTTGTAGAGATGGGGTCTTGCTATGTTCCTCAGGCTGGTCTTAAACTCCCGGCCTCAAGTGAACCTCCCATCTTGGCCTCCCAAGTAGCTGGGACTATAGGTGTGAGCTATGTGCCTCATGGCCGCAGTCCTTTATGAATGAGGTTCCGTGCAGGTCTTGTTTCCCAGTCAGCTGCCTGTCTGTGCAGTCTTCCTGTTTTCAGGCTGTTTCTTACAGGTTTGAAAAGGCTATTTATGTGAGAAGGAACAGACTTCTGGTTGACTGAAGAGGTTTCTCTCTCATTGGTAGCTCCTTTTGAATTTGTTCATGTAATTTTTTTCCCTTCATAGGTTTTAAATTTCTTTGTAGTAAAATTTTTCTTTTTTTGTAACTGACTCTTGAATGTTTCTTATAGTGCTTTTATAGTTTTTTTTTTTTTTTTACATATTTACGAACCAGAACCTTATTTTGATGGACAGAGTGAGGTGAGTGTTCCCTCTTCTCCCCCGAAGGGGCCTGTCACACAGCTGTGTGTAGCTGGTTCCACAGGAAATCATGGGGAGGAGAACCCAGTGCAGTGAGATACTGTTAATTCTCCGAAAGCTGTATCTTATGGTCTGTACCGCCTTGGCCAGGTCCCTACACAGGTCTTTGTTGGGAAGTAAGAACACAGCTTTTTGATGTCCTTTGCAAAAGAGCCAGTTACATGTTGATCTTTTTTTACATGTTAATTGTTCCATTAGAACATACGTGCTGGGACATCCCATGAACCCCCCACCCCACCCCACACGTGCGCACACGCGCGTACACACACACACACACACACACTGCATCCAGCCCCTGGGAGGCTGTTCCCTGGCCCTTTGTCCTGCCCTGCAGAACCGCCTGCATTCATCCCCCATGGGGCTTGACTTTCTGGGTCTCAGTGCATGCAGCTACGTGTGGCAGTGTTTCCCCTTCACTCTTGCTGTAGTGCTGGCTGTGGTGACCAAGGCTCTAGGGTGGGTCCACTTCAGCGTGGTTTCTAGTCACTGTCAGAGGGCTAGGGCCAGAGAGGCGGTTCCTTCCCTTCTCAGTGCTCTGGAGGTGGAAGCCCTGGTGGGCTCTGCCACTCCCCTGGAACCCTGGAGGTCTCAGTGACCCTGGGTGGTGGTCCTGGCCCTGTGCTGCCTAGCTGCTTTTCTTGAGTAGTGACAAAGATATGATGAGGGAGCTTTAGTGGGGGGCTCCGTGCAGCCAGTGCCTGTGAGGATGTGCAGCCTGTGTGAACTCTCTTTGTTCTTGCCCACGCCAGGCTATGGGAGCACCTCGCTCCCACCCAGGGCCTCATCTGTACCTGTGGGCTCTCTGCAGCCAGCCATGTAGTCGGCCCACATCAGCAGGTGGCTCCAGCATGCCCCCCACATCAAGGCTGGCTGCCCAGGGTTTAGGTATCGGTGCTGAAAGGCAGGTCCAAGAGGGGACTGGGTTCGTATTGTGGGAGAATAAGGGGATGAGGGCCCCCAGACTCGCCTCAGCTGCTAGCAAGGTTCTGGGGATTTGATTTCTAGGGGACTCACCCCTATCCCTGGTGCAATGGACTGAATGGGTTGAAGAATGGGAGGTGACACACAGCTGCTGTGGGGTGGGGGGATGGCCTCTGTACACAGAGCTGGGAGCTAGGGCCACGGCCATCTGTCCCTTCCCATCTATGTGGCGCCCCGTGGCCTCAGCACGGTGGGCTGGGTGGTCGTGTTGCATGTTGTTCCCATCGTGAGTTCTGGAGGACTCACTCTTGTCCTGAAGAGCTGACTATGGCAGGGCTCAGTGAAGCTTCAGCGTGGGCCAGGCCTGCCCTGGGCCTGACGTTGTGGTACCCGCTCCAGGCTTACCAGATGAAAACCAGCCCTGGGTGCAGCCATCGTTGGGGTCACCCTGTCATTAGTCAGACATGGTGGGGACCTTCTGTCTCTTTCCTGTGCCTGGGGGGCCTTAGTGCTGGTGCTGCTGGGATCTGGCCTCAACCGTGGCCCAGGACAGCAGCTGACAACTGCGCACCCTCCCCTGGGACCAGAGAGAACTGTGCAGTCCCACCCCTTCCTCCTGGGATGGTATTCCTGCTATAATCACTCATGCAAGGCTCCCTATACTAGGTTTGTAAGTCTGGAGACCAGAACAATGTGGGCTGCACATACCTGTTTTGCTCCGTGTCCCCATGGGGCTGTGGGAGGCAAGGTGAACAGGCATGTACCCTCTGTAAACTGCCTGCACAGAGCCTGGCAAAGGGGCAGGAGTGAACTTGTATGAGGCTGCCTTTGGCGAGTGCTCCTGGGGCCCAGAAAGCAGCAGCAGGGCCTGCGGGGGCACTGGGGCTGCTGCCAGTGGTTACAGGCAGCCCCTGCCTGGCGCCAGCATTCCAAACCTCCACGTCTGCAGGACAGAGCGGCATGTTTGGTTCCTGTTTCCCTGATGCCATGGAGACGGGGTGCTGGGGAGCCTCTTGGGGCCCAAGCCCAGGAGGGTCGTGGCACAAGCAGTCCTGACCCAGCCTGCTGAGTTTGCGTCTTTCTGACACCACCCAGGTTACTGTTGGGGTCCATTTCCACTGACAGTTCAGTCACAGATGGTTGTAGGAGTGTTCTGGGGAAGGTTTCCTCCTGCTCTATGTGAGACATCCTGTCCTGGCCCTTTTGACTGAGGACCTCACCCCCGCCTTCTCCTTGGAGCTGCACTTGCTGGGCCAGCCACGTCCCAGCCCCTTGGCCTCACCAGCTTCCACACACCCCTGCCTCTCTGCCCTGATACCCATGTTTGGGCATGCTGTCACCTCCCTCATGGTTTGACGCTGGGCCCTGCTGCCCCCACAGCCTCTGACAGGGCTGCCACTTTCTCCTCCCCGCACCTTTGGCCAGGTAGGTGGTGGGTGCATTGTAGTGTCTGTATGGACAGGCAGTGCTGGTCTCAGGTGTACCAGTGCTGAACCTTAGGTGCTCTGCTGTGTCCCCTGAACAGCTCAGTAGCCTGTCCTGAGCAGCAGTGGGGCTGAGCTGGCTCTGTGAGGGGAATGAGAGGTCAGGGATGCTGAGGAGGAAAGTAGGTCGCTGTGGGCATGACTGGAAGGCCACCAGCCAGACCAGGGCTCCTGGGAAAGGGATTAAAAGCCCTCGGGAGTCACGGGCTTTGGAGGTTTATACTAGTTCCTGAACCAAGGTCTGAAACGGCTTGGCAGAATTGTTACCTTTCTCTTGATAGAACTTGTTTCTGCTTTGTTTTCCTTAGAATCATGGTTCTGTTGTGCTAGCCAGGAAAATCTGCTTGAATTAAAAAAGACATCAGGAGACACACATCTTGCTTAGATGTATTCTGGGAGATTGTGTCTGAAGTTGCAGCCGCGTTGTTGTGGGGAAGATCAGTTAAAGCCAAGAGAACAGGGCCAGCCTCAGTCCAGTGTGTTCTAGAGCAGACTGGAAGCAGAAATGCTGTTATCAGCACCCTCCACCTGTGTCCCCGCCTGCCACAGTCCTAATGCTGGGCACAGATTGGCCTCTTCCCTGTCCCTGAGCACCTGAGGCTCCTCTCCGAACATGCTGGGTCATCATGGCTGCTCCACGTGGAGTAAGCACAGAGTGCCTGTGGGCCCCCTCATCTGAGCTCTGTAAGGGGCAGCTTCTTGCTGTGGGAAGAATTCCAGAGAGGCCATGACAATCTCTTTGGATTTATATCTCAAGTTTACATGTCATGTCGAGAGTCATGCTATTATCTCTCTCTTAGTGTTTTCTTGTGCTTATAACAGAGTACCTGAAAGTGGGTATTCTTTTTTTTTTTTTTTTAAAGGAATTTATTTCTTAGAGTTCAGGAGGCTTGGAAGTCCAAGCTTGAGGGACCCCATCTGGGGAGGGCCTTCCTGCGGTGGACACTGCAGAGTCCTGAGGGGGCGCAGCGTGCCACTCAGCCGGAGGGTGAGTGTGCTAGCATGCCAGCTCAGCCTGCCTTCTCTCCTGTGAGGCACCAGCTCCCCTCCCCATACCCTGTTAACTTGTTAGCCCATAACTGGGTGAGTACACCACATACTGGGGGGGGGGGCAGAGCCCTTGTGACCCAGTCACCTCCCTGACACATCATGATGAGTTTTGGAGGGGACTGACCTTCCAACCACAGCACTGTCTCACCCATTCACCTGAGCACATGGGGCCTTTGAGAGGCTCCATAAGCCACTGGGGGCCTTCCTCCAACTCCTGCCCAGCGCATGGCATGGTCCCTGCCCCTGGCCTTGTGTACTGGTCAAGGACGCTATCCCCTCTGGCTGGCTCCAGTTGGTCTGAGCCCTGTCTGAGCTGTGGCTGTCCTCAGAGAAGGGAAGACACAGGGCCATCTGAGATGCCAGCTGGCACTGCCTGGGCCTCTGCAGGGCCAGCCAGCTCGGCCTGCGGCCACATAGTGGTTCTGCCAACTTGGGCTGATCATCTCTGTCCCAGTATTAGTCAGCTTCCGGTCAGTGTCAGGCAGGCCTCACTGATGTCATCGTGGAGCACGCAGCCACCCTCCCTCCCCAGCTTGGGCTTACACCTGGGGCACTGGGCATCATGTAGCAAGGAAGGCAGCCTCCCAATGCTGGGAAGGTCCACGTTCTGGGCCAGGCTGTGTGCGCTTCCCCAGTGCTCTGAGAAGTGACATCTGGGTGCACAACCTGGGCTTATAGTTCATTTCGGGGAATAAACCTTCAGATCCCTTCTGCATGGTCCCTGGGGTGAAGTGAAGTGTCATCACGGCCCAGCCTGAGGCTACTGTAATGCTAAGGCCCTGTGGCTAAAGGGGTTCACACAGCTACCCGACCCTGGGTGAATTACTCCCCCTAGGCCTTGGTATCTCAGCTGTCATATGGGGCTAGTCCTCCAGTGATGCCCTGGAGCCACTGCTCCTGGAGGCTGTAGGGGATGAGCAGGTGTGTTCTGTGCCTGGGTGATGGCTGGGCTGGCTGGCCTTAAGGCCTTAGGTGCCAGGGGACTCAAGCCTCTGGTTTTGCAGTATCCTGGAGAGCTTGAGGCCTGCCTAGGGGTGGGGTACAGTGCTGTGTTGTCCTAGTATCACAGACCTGGCGGCCTTAACAGCAGGAAGCTTTTCTCCTGGGCCTAGAGGCAGGAGCCTGAGGTCAGGTATGGCAGGTCCAGGTCCTCTGAGGCCTCTCCCTGGGTGTGTAGATGTCATCTCTTCCCTGTGTCCTCACAGGTCATCCCTCATGTGTCTTGTGTCCTTGTCTTCTCTTACAAGGTCACCAGTCAGACTGGATCAGGGCCCACCCTGGTGGCCTTGCTTTACCTTAATCACCTCTGTGAAGAACCTGTCTTTGTAGCCACATTCTGGGGCCCTGGGGTTAGGGCCTCAGCACGTAGTTTTGGGGAGGACACAGCCCCTATCTGGGGTTATGCAGACACACCATGGGGGGTGAGGGGAGCTCAGAACTGGGTCAGGTAGAGTCACCAGCAAATAGGACTAAAGCCAGGGGAGGGAGGGTGGGCCAGTGGGCCTGCACTCCTGTGATAGGTGTCCTGGAAATGGAGGAGAAGGCATAGGCCACTGATATATTCCCGGTAGGTGGAGACCTGAGCTCCAGCATGTCCCATGTCCAGGGTTGGAGGAAGGGATGCTCCGCTGTGGCTCCCTGGAGGCTCCGGGGGTTCTGCCATTGTCAGTTCTGCTGGGGAGAGGCCCTGTCAGCATGTGACATTCCTGGCCTTTGCTTGGCTGACTGTCTCGGGGGCCCCTCATCCTCTTGACTCTGTGTCCACCAGGGCTCAGGCCTGGAGCAGGGTTTGCAGCCCTGACTGGAGGTCATAAGGAGTTGTTCTGCATTTTGCAGGGGCAGCCAAGTTCCCTCTGCCCACAGGTCTGCATGTGTTGAGCCTGCCTGTGTCTGCCTGAGTTGTCCCTGAGAGAATCTACCAGTGCTCTGGCCACAGTCTCTGAGGCGCTGGCCTTTTTTTTTTTTTTTTT
>NW_003852523.1:4320203-4322005 GCF_000181295.1 Otolemur garnettii
TTGGCAGGCCCAGGCTGGATTCGAACCCGCCACCTTAGGTGTATGTGGCTGGCGCCTTAGCCACTTGAGCCACAGGCGCTGAGCCACGCTGGCCCTTCTGAGCTGTCAAGTCCAGGTAGAACTTGCTCTCCTGGGCCCTGAGTGGCTAGTGTAAGGAAGAGTGGCCTCATGGCCTACGAGCCCAAGCAGGGACAGCATTGAGGACAGCCCAGTAGGAGCGGCTCAGCTCACCCAGAGCTTAGGGAAAACGCTCTCCTTCCTGCTCCCTCCTCCCAACTGCCAAGTGGGCAGCTTCTCGGGCAGCTTCTCTGACCCAGGTGAGGCTCAGAGTGTGCTGGGAGCTGCCTGTGTGGATGTGGCCAGTGAGAGAGGCTGGTGGCCCAGGGCAGTGTCCTGTTTTAGGAAGCTGGAGGAGCTGAGAGGGAGGGATCCTGTGACCTCTGCTCAGAATGGCAAGCTTGGTAAGAAGGGCAGCAGAGGCATCTCCACAGGAAGCACAATTTTGGCATGTTGGCAGGGAGGGGTGTTGTTGGGGGTACAGAGGCCGTGTGCCACCCCTGCCTGCTCCCAGGCATGTCTCTGTGGACTCTAGGCAGTAGGCTATACATACCCTGTCTTTTCCCAGGGGGCTGGGACAGGGCCACACATGTTCATAGCTACGTGCTGGCCTGTTCTGAATGGAGGATGCAGCTGTGGGCAGGCAGATGGAGTCTTGTGCACAGGGCTCTCCTTCTCCTTCTGAGGTGGCTATGGGATGCTGGACACTGGGTGGCCGTTGGCAGGGGAGGAGTGGCTGGAACCGGGTGGAGGCCCACGTTCAGACCGTGAAGCTGAGACTGGAGGGGCCTGAGCATCCCTCACTGGGGACGGAGGAGCAATCAGAGTACCCAGGAGATGCAGGAGGGGTTGTGAAGCAGAACATTTGAGTTCAGAAGCAAACAAAATGAAGACAGAACAAATCTGGATTGGGCTCATGAGGAAAACAAAATGGATAAACCATTGGTGGAGGAGATGTGGTCAGCACAGATCTTGAAGCAAGATAGGACAGGAACACGGTAGTAGGCGTCTCAACAGGTCTTGGGGCCCATGGGGTGAGGTGGTGCAGACTCTGCTGCCACCGTGGACACCCCAGGTGACCCAGGAGAACCTGGCAGCTTGGGGTTCCTGCCAGGTCATGCCTGTATGGTGGATGGGCCAGGCCTTAGGATCTCACCACAGGACGCCAATCCCAAGAACCCCTCCCACCTCTGCAGGGAGCTGGGCGTCCTATGTGCCTATGGGTCACCTCTAGTGTCCACCTGTTGCCCTGTGTGAGGCCACCGTCTTCAGGTGGGGTTTGGGCCAAGCTTGGGAGGTTTCCTTATCCCCTGGAGAGCAAGTGTCAGACCAAGCCATAAACCCACAAGTGGTTCAGTCCCAGCTGCCAGCAGGTGGCGTCTCTCTGTCCTTCCCTCCCCAGGGTCTCCCTTGGGCCCTCTTCATCTGATTTATATGAAACCTCTCCTTTAATGATCCTCATGGGGCAGCCCAGCTTGGGCAGCCCCACACAGCCCAGGGACACCATCCATGCAGGTGGGGCCCTGTAGTGGGGCTGTGTGCACTCTGTGGGGACCATTGTAGGAACTGTGTGCGGACCGTGTGCATTCTGTGTAGGGACCCTGTGCACTCTGTGAGGGGACTGTGAGCACTCTGTGTGGGGTCATGTGCACTCTGTGAGAGTAGGGGGTCATGTGCACTCTGTGAGAGTAGGGGGTCATGTACACTCTGTGAGAGTAGGGGGCCATGTGCACTCTGTGAGAGTA
>NW_003852523.1:4323394-4324867 GCF_000181295.1 Otolemur garnettii
CATGTGCACTCTGTGAGAGTAGGGGGCCATGTGCACTCTGTGAGAGTAGGGGGCCATGTGCAGTCTGAGAGAGTAGGGGGCCATGTGCACTCTGAGAGAGTAGGGGGCCATGTGCACTCTGTGAGAGTAGGGGGTCATGTACACTCTGTGAGAGTAGGGGGTCATGTGCACTCTGTGAGAGTAGGGGGTCATGTGCACTCTGTGAGAGTAGGGGGTCATGTGCACTCTGTGAGTGTAGGGAGTCATGTGCACTCTGGGGTGCCATGTGCAGTCTGTGTGGGAATTGTGTGCACTCTGTGTGGAGGCCATGTGCAGTTTGTTGGAAGTGGGGGGCCATGTGCACTCTGTGTGGGATTGAGGGGGTGTACACTCTGTGTAGGGACCATGTGCAGTTTCTGGGAGTGAGGGGTCCTGTGCACTCTGTGTAGGGGCTGTGTGTATTTCGGGGGGGTGGGGATCATGTATACTCTGGGAGTGGGCCCTGTGCACTCTGCAGAGTCAGGGAGATGGCATGTGCACTCTGTGTGCTTTAGCCCTTTTGGAATATTTCCCAGTAATCTTACATTGAACAGGGCTGGCCCAAGGTATGCACCTGTCCGGAGTACCTGGCTCTCAGGTGACCTTAGCAGAGGCAGGCACATGTGAACCCCAGACCCTGGGGGGTTGCGACGTCTCATCTGTGTTCTGGAGGGGCCCTCAGACCCTGGCTGACCCAATCTGCCTGCTCCCTTGCCCTGCAGGACTGTTTGTTGTCCAGAAGGGGCTTGTCCTGTACCCCTGGATACCAGCCCTTGACCTGCCTCCAACCCCTTCCCTTTGACCCCTGTGGGGTGATCCCCTGTGCTTGTGACTTATGGGGCTTCTCCTGCCTCACGGATGTACCCTGCAAAATTCCACTCAGACAGGGCAAGACAAGGGCACCAGTGGTCCCAGGAAGGCCTGGGGCTGTGGCGGAGGTGGGGATCTGGGCACTGGATGGTATCCCTAGGGATGGAGGCTGAGTGCTCATGTGTCCCCAGAGGCTGGGTGGGGCTGTCAGGCACAGGACAGGGCCAGGATCTGTGGTGGTGAAAGTGTCTGTAGTGGCCCAGCCACTCAGGGCACAGCTCCCTGTCCCCCATTGTCCCCACTGCCTGCTCTTTGCTGGGAACAGCCTGGACTGAGTGCTTTCCTCAAGATCCTGAGGTCTTTGATGCCGTGTAGGGTCCTTGTACACTCTTCCTCAAGTATTGCAGAGGGTCACCTTGGCTGGCCTGACTTCCCACCTATATTTGCAGAACACCAGGTCCTCAGGGGCACCTCTTGGGAGAGCCGTTTGTCTGCTGGCCTCTACTCAGTTTGTGGTCTCCTTCATGAGGCGTGGGGCATTCCTTCCATGGTTATACTGTCCTGGAGGTCGTCCAGACTGGGATGGGAAGTATCTGCCTGTGCTTTCCAGGGCAGCCCAGGGTCAGCAGCCAGACCATCACTAGG
>NW_003852523.1:4324930-4328968 GCF_000181295.1 Otolemur garnettii
CCACCCAACCCTGTCACAGACCAGCTGCTGTAGCTATAGCAGTCCGGTGTGGGCAACACTACCTGGCATGGCCTGTGTGGTTGGGGACTCCAGTCCTTTTCCCTGGTATTTTAAGCAGAAATACCACCTGGACACCTTATGCTTACTTGTGTGTTCTCTGTCCTCAGGTGCGGAGGCCAAGGCTATTCTGCCCAAGAAGGAGAAACTGAGGCTGAGGCGGGAGCGATGGCTGCAGAGTAAGTCTGTGCTTGGTCTCGGGGCTTCTTCCCCAGTGACACACCCTGATGGGCTGGGTGCAGATGCCTTGGGGATCCCTGGAAGGCTGCCATAGGGCTCGAGGACAACTGAGGCACAAAGGGTGGCCATGGGGACTTGACAGCGGGCACTGGGCTGCTGTGTGCTGGCTGGCCAGCCACCCCACCTGTGGGCCCTGCAGAGCCTCCTTGTTTGTAAACGACCTGGTTTCCATTCCCATGGTGAGAGATTCTTACACATGGGGCCCCTGCTTGTGCCAGTCGGTCCTGTGAACCCCTCGCACGTCAGGATGTCCTTCAGGTCTCGCCCTCCTGTGACAGCTGGTGTCTGTGCAGTGTTCTTGGTGTGCCAAGGGTCTGGGGTCCCGTGGGCCATGGACCTTCTGTCCAGGTCGCCCTCTGGGAGTCACGTTTTTCCAGCACTTCCTGCTTTTCTGTCACCTTTGGTTTTGGAACCTATAGTCATTTTTTAATCACGCAGAGTATTTGCTGATATTTTCCTAAAGATTTTCTTGTCAAGATTGTTTTGAAATTTTTTTTTTCTTACTGTTATTTTTTTTTGGTGTGATTCTGCTGACTTTGTAAAATTAACATGGAGTATTTTCTTTCTTACATGCTCACTTGTTAAAGTATGATTTACATTATTTTTTCTTGAAGGTTTTTAAAAAGTTGTGTGTTTTTCAGAGGTTAGTACTAACAATTCTTTGATGACCTGTGAGTTTTCACTCATGGTGCTTGGTCTCTTTTTTTTTTAAATTACTTGAGTCAATTTTGGCCATTTGTTTTTCCCCATAAAATAATTGAGTTTGATCGGATCTCAACCTTTGTTGGCCAAGGGCTGTCTGCTGGTTGCTCATGTATGTTTTATCTTTTGTTTAGCACTCTGTCACCCCCCACGTTTTGGGGTTTTTTTTTGGAAACAGAGTCTTACTATGTCGCCCTCAGTAGAGTGCTGTGGTGTCACAGCTCACAGTAGCCTCAAACTCTTGGGTTAGATTCTCTTGCCTCAGCCTCCCAAGTAGCTGGGACTGTCGGTGCCCACCCCAACACCTGGATATTTTTTGTTATAGTTGTCATTGTCGTTTGGTAGGCCCGGGCTGGGTTTGAACCCCCCAGCTTTGGTGTATGTGGCCGGCGCCCTAACCACTGAGCAATTGGGCCCCCGAGCCGTTCATTTCAGATTATATGAGTTCAGAATGAAAGAGTTTGTCTCTTTCATTCTAGGAATTAATTCATGGATTAATTAATTCTGTTTTGTTTTCCAAATTACTAGTTTTTGCTGTATTAATTTCCTGTTGAACTTTCTTCAGGTTTGTTCGAGTTACTTAGCTTGTGAACTTCATGTGTTTTGTTAGGAATGAAAGGCTGAAAGTTCATCTCTGAGCATAGCTGTAGCTGTGTCCACATCTCAATATTTTATTATGAAATATTTTACTTGGGAAAGTGAAAAGAACAGGTGAATACCCTTTGTCTTCCATGTGGATTCTCTCATCTTCACCATGTAGCTGTTCACCCATCAGTTCCTGTGCGCCTCTGTCCACAAGCTGTTTTCTCATGCTTTCCAGAGGGAGTTGCTGACACCAGTACACTTTCCTGCACATGGCTCTGCGTCCTGCACTCGAGCCCTTGGAGGATAGCCACACTCAAGCAGGCTGGTCCCATGCGATGCAGCTCCTGCCCCCACGAGCCCTGGGTACAGAGGACGGCTTGGCTCATAGGCACCTCCCCGGTAGCCTCATCCTCGTCTGTAGCTGAGGCTTTTTTGCTCTAGACTTCATACAAGTGGAATCATGTGGAATGCATTCTTTTTTTGTCTGGCTTCTTTTGCGAATAATGTTTTTTTAAACCCGTCCGGACTACATGTAGCAGTCCGTGCCTTTTTATTGCTGAGAAGCATTTCATTGTATGAATATACTCTTGCTCGTTTTTCTAGTGATGGACACCTGGGCGTTTTCCCATTTTTAGCTACTATGAATAAGGCTGCTATGAACATTCTTTACAAGTCTTTTTGTGGACATGTTTTCATTTCTCGTGGGTAAATACTCAGGAATGGAACGCTGGGTCATAGGGTAGGTGTATGTTTAGTTTTATAAGCAACTGCCAGACGTTTTTCTAAAGTGGTTGTACATTTACACTCCCACCAACAGTGTGTGAAAATTCCACTGCTCGTCGCTCTGCAGCCTGTGGTGTGTGTCTCTTCAGTCTTGGCCGTCCGGTGACAGTGACGTGGTGGCTTATGGTGCTGGTGATCTCCGTTGCCACAGCAAGAGCATTTTCCTGTCTTAATACCCAGTGGAGCTGCGTCATCAGTGAAATTCATTCTCCACGAGGCTGTTTGTGTTTTTATTAGTGCCCTCTAAGAATTCTTTTTTTTTTTTTTTTTGAGACAGAGCCTCAAGCTGTTCCCCTGGGTAGAGTACTGTGGCATCACAGCTCATAGCAACCTCCAACTCCTGGGCTCAAGCAAGTCTCCTGCCTCAGCCTCCCAAGTAGCTGGGGACCACAGATGCCTGCCGCAACGCCTGGCTACTTTTTGGTTGCAGCCGTCATTGTTGTTTGGTGGGCCTGGGCTGGATTCGAATCTGCCACCTTAGGTGTATGTAGCTGGCACTTTAGCCACTTGAGCCACAGGCACTGAGCCAAGAATTCTTTATATATCCTGGAACTGGTCCTTGATGGGATTTGTGTTTTTCAAATATTTTCTCCCAGACTGTGACTTGCCATTTCATTTTCATAAGAATTTATTTTTGGTGAACAGAAGTTTGATTCCGAGAAGTCTAATTTATGTGTTTTCTTCTTACGTGGTTATTGTGTAAGAAAGCTTTGCTAAATCCCAAGTCATGAAGATATTTTCCGATGCTTTCTTTTAAACACTTTGTATGTACTTTTAGCTTTTATATTTAGGTTTCTGATCCATCTCAAGTTAATGTTAGTCTGTGATGTGAGCTAGTGGTTCAAGGTCTTCTTCATTCCAACGTGATGTCTGACTTAGTTGTTTAAGCACCATTTGTTATAGAGACTTTTCTTGTCTCATTGGACTATTTGATGCCTTTTAAAATCCAGATGGCCTCCTAAGTGTGGGTCTGTATCTGGACTTACTTCTGTGCCACTGATCAGATTACGCCTTAGCAAGCACCTGCTGTCTTATTACCATAGCTACAAAGTAAGCCTAGAAGTTGGACAGTACATGTTCTTTATCTTGGTTCTTCTGTCTTAAGATGGTTTTGGATATTCTAGGACATTTCCACCTGAATTTTACCATTAACCTGTCAATTTCTTTAAGAACAGCAACAAAAACTTAGTGGGGTTATGGTTGAGGTTGCTTTGAACCTATGGATTAGTTTCAGGAGAAACTAATTGACCATATTCAAGTCCATTAACATGGTATGTCTCCCTATTTAATTTTTGTCATCAGTGTTGTGTGGTTTTAAAATAAGCTTATTGTGAAGTATTTTATAGTTTCTTATGCCATTGTAATTGGAGTTTTTCCTAGTTCTCTGCTAGCAAGTAAAAGTACAACTGATTTTTAAAAAAATTAAGTAATATTAGTCTTGTATTTATCCTGTGACCTTGTGGATTCCTTAGGTTCTTCCTACTTCTTGTGTGTTTGTGAATTTTTTCCCTCAGTTTGCTTTTTCTCCCTCAAAATGTGTTGAACCTTTCCCATGTCAGTACCTGTGTACTGTGTCTGCCTTCCTGTTGCCTTTATAGAGGGGACAAGGTCACAAGCCACCTTAGACTGTCCTTCCTCTGCAGTGTCTCTATTCCTGAGGCCTCTCGCTCT
>NW_003852523.1:4329101-4349654 GCF_000181295.1 Otolemur garnettii
CTGGCTGGTTCACATTGTCTGGCGGCTCCCCAGGCTCTAACATTCACATTATCAAATGTTTTTAAAGTTGCCTATGTGGCAGGTGAAGCACAGCATCTTAGGGTTGTAGTTTTCTTTCCCTGGTTTTCTAGTGGAACTGGGTGGCTCCTCCTGTATTGCATATTTTGGGCTTTGAGTCCTCTTTATTTATTGTGGTATTTAATTTCCACATAATTGGTTTTTAGGAACATTGTGAGAGAGGAAGCCGGCATTTCCCCCCAGAGGATGACTGACTTGTCAGGGGCAGCTTGTCACGTCCACTGTGTCCCTGAGCATCTGCCTGCACCTCTGCGGTCTGCATTTCTGTCGTTTTATGAGTTGCTTTCATGTGGTATCAGTAGTCCCCCTTTCTTGTTGCTTTTTCTTTTTTTTATCTGCTCTTCAGCCTTGCTGGAGTGCCATGATGTCATCACAGCTCACAGCAACATCATCTCTTGGGCTCAAGTGATCCTCTTGCACCAGTAGGCGTCAAGTGATGACTCTTCCTAGTAGCTAGAACTACAGGCACTCACCAGGGCTCCCAGCTATTTTTAGAGATGGGCTCTTGCTCTTGTTCAGGCTGGTTTCAAACTCCTGAGCTCAGGTAATCCGTCTGCCTTGTCCACAATGCTGGGATTGTGAGCCATCGCACCTGGGCATTGTTCCTGTTTATTTTTTAAAAATGTTTTTACTATTTTTATGCATTTAGTTTTTTTTTTCTCAAAAATAAGCTTTAGAACTAGCTTTATAGGTTTGGTGAAAAATCCTTTTGAGATTTTGGTTAAAGCAGCATTTTATGAATTAATTGGGGAGAATGGCGCTCTCCTGTCCTCGCAGCTGTGCAGTAGCTGGGGTGTGTTCTCCAGGGGCCGGGGCACCAGCACTGAGGTGATGAGCACCTGCCCTACCACCCTGTCCCTGCCACCTGCCCCCCCCACCTCATCACTGTATCTCGTGTTGCCGTGAAACGTGGGATTCACTGTAGGTTCCTAGTAGGTTTTTTGCCCAGGAACTTGCTCCTCTTGGTGGTTTCAGTTTGTGCTTTGAATGGTTGTGAATTCTGTCTAATCCTCTGATCCCTGTGGTGACCTTGGTGACAAAGTGCTGAGTAAATTGTTTGCCCTACTCCAGGCGGTGTGGGAAAGGCTCTGGCGAAGCACCTTGTAAACCCTAATCATCTCCAAGACCAGGGGGCCAGTTCACTGTCCCTCAGACTGTTGGAGCAACGGACTGCGGGCCCCGGGATGAGTCAGCTGCTAAGCAGGACAGGCAGCGGCGGCAAAAACACCCGGTGGGCCTGATAAATGTTCTAGGCAGCCTGCGGGCCATAGTTTGAACACCTCTGCCCAAGACTCTTGAGAGCTGGCACACAGCTGAGCTGGCACACAGCTGTGCTAGCTGCCTGCCCCTGGACCCTGTCAGCAATTTGGGGTGAGGGACCCAGGGCCAGGTGGTCCCCAACTTTGGATTGGTTAGGGTGGGCATCTCAGACCTTCCTCTTTGGTCACCTGGCCTGATGGGGGATAGGGGACGTTGCCCACCTTAGAACACTTGTGGAGCAGTCTTCCCTGGGAAGCAAGGGCCCAGCCCTGCCCAGCCCAGCCCAGCGCTGCCTAGCTCCACCTTGCCAGGCCTGTGTGCCCTGGGTTTGGCATTCTTGCTCTGGTACTGGTGTTATAGGGCCTGGAACCCACATCCTCCCTCCTGCTGCTTGAAGGAGGTGTTTGGTTCTTGTCTTGACTACACGGGTACAGAGGAGCGTCCAGCTGTCCAACCAGTGACTGGTTCTCTCCACGTCACGGGCCACTTCCGTTCCCTTTGCCTGCTCTTCATCCCCCACCCCACGCTCAGGCCACTTTTGGCAGTGTCCTTTTGCAGAAAGAAGAGATCCTCAGTGCCTGCAGCTTCTGTCTCATAATCAGGCCTGTAATTAAAAAGCTGATCTCTGTGATTAAGGAAAAAATAACTTGGAGCCAGCTCACCCCAAGGGCTCCGGGGGGGAATATAGGTGACAGCAGAAACAGGAGTGGCAGGGCTACCTTCACGGCTTGCATAGTCCTGGCCTCTGCTGGGTTTTGCTCCTGTGCTTGCAATTCCTCTTCTGCTCCTCTCTGACCTGCTGCTCCTCCTCCTCCCGCAGAAATTGAAGCCATAAAGCTGGCCGAGCGGCAGCGCAGAGAGATGCAGAGGCGGAGGGCGACAGCTGTGGTGGGGGACCTGCAGCCCCTGAGGGACGCCCTGCCCGAGCTCCTGGGGCTGGAGGCCGGCAACCAGCGCCAGGTCAACTGGTTAGTGTCCAAGTGCTGCTCCTCCCACTGGGGGATGGAATGGGCGATGGGCTGCCAGCTACCCACCCCATGGAGGCCTGAGATGCTCTAGGCACCATCCTTGGGGTGAGCTTTGTCTGGGGACATTTCAGGAGAAGATCGGCAACTGCTGACACTCCACTGCCCCCTGCCCCCTGCCCCCATGTCCCCACTACAGCCTCTGCCCTGCAATGTCCCTGTAGCAACAGAGTGCCCAGTTGAGGCCTTTGCAGTTGCTGTCCTCCCACATCACCACTAGGCTCTCCCTCCTCTTGCAGGTGGTGACCCCAGCCTTCCATTCTCAGGCGACCTTCCAGACCTACTGCCCAACACCACACTCCCCTGGTTCCCTTTCAAAAGTGCTCCCTTGTTGTGGTCACTGTCCCTCCTATAGGGGAAGTGCCTGTGAGACAAGCCGTCCCCTGTACCCAGGGCTTGTGGGGCAGGACCAGGCCAGCATGAGTGCAGCTATCCTCCGAGGGCAGGATGCAGGCTTGGCCCGGCCAGGGGTCTGGCTGTGCTTTTCCAGCATCTGCAGGGAAGAAGTGGGGCCTCTCTTGTGTCCCTTACTGAGAGCAGGGATGCGGTTCTGTGCCTCAAGTGTGTGAGTGGTCACGTCTGCTGGCCTGACCGTGTGACCCCACATCCCCTATGCGTAAGCCCACCTCCCAGGTGTCCTCCTAGACCTGCTGCCACAGAACTGGCCAAAATTTTTGCCAGTTGCAGGTTCTATGTGTCTTGACGATGCTGTTCTGGCCTCGCCACTCTCCATGGCCTGTGGGCTCTGGACTGGCTCAGCTAGGATGATAGTGGCTGCCATCTTTGTCTCTTTCAGAGGAGTACGTGTCCATGATAAGCTGCTGCCTGCCGGCTATCTCCCAGAGGTGTGTGTTCAGGCTCTTTGTGCCTGGAGATGTGCACTCCAAAGGCAGGCTGGCTGTGGAGGGGACTGTTGGCCAGGCGTGGGTGCCAGGAGATGTGCTAGACACCAGGGTGTGGAGTCTGGGCTTCTGCCTCATCTTTAGGGGACAGGTGGGAAAGCCAGGGTCTTTCTATTCTGTCCCAGTTGCTAGACCTTCATCATTTATTTGTGTCGTATCTAATTTTGTTTTTTAAAAAATAATTTTCTTTCTCCTATTGAATTTCCATCTGGGGAGGAAGCAGAGGCTGTGTGCAGTGTCAGGACTGGGGTGGTGGGTGACATGCTGCAGAACCCAGCAGTCCCAGGCTGCCTCCTGAGAGGGAAGCATCCAGAATGCTAGGTCCAGATGAGGGGCAGCCAGCAGAGTCAAGACTTGATGACTGGACACAGCCAATGATGCAGATTTCATTCCTGGTTCTTAAACAAAAATGTGACCCTGGTCAAGGGTCCTCTCCCTGTTTTTAGTTTTCTCATCTGAAAAATGTGCTTGGAGCTTCCAAAAAGGAGAGAGCTGCATAAACACCACAGTCCGCCAGGCTTGAGAGGAATGTGCTGCAGCTGATCGGGCGGCTGGGCTGAGCTGCATGTGCCAGGCTGCGCCCAGGTCTCCATGGGAGAAGGCTCCCACCTGCTCTCAGCCCCAGAACCTCCTGTTGGGCCCTGTCTGTCCTCAACTGTGTCTCAAGCAGCGTGCACTATGGGAGCCTCTGAATAAGCTTTATTTAATTTTAATTTAGTTTTATTTTTAATTTTTTTGACAGTGTCCTGCTCTGTTGCCCAGGTTAGAGTGCAGTGGTCTGATCTCACCTTGCTGCAGCCTCCAGCTCTGGTGCTGTAGTGGTTCTGCTCGCTCAGCCTCCTGAGCAGCCACCACGCCTGGCTAATTTTTCTAACTTTTTTTGTGGAGACCAGGGTCTTGGGATGTCCAGGTTCGTCTCCAGCTCCTAGTCTCAAGTGAACCTCCTTGGCTTCCCAAAGTACAGAGATTGTGGGTGTGAGCCATTGTGCCTGCCCTCAAAGTTTATTTTTAAACAGTTTAGACTTAACAGAGAAATGATAGGAAGTTCCTATATACTTCATACCAAATTCCCTTATTAATAACATCTTAGTTAATGCTGTAAATTTTTCTCAGTTAAGGAACCAATATTGATACCTAATAATTTGCTTAAAATAATAATTAACTAAAGCCCATGCTTTAGATCCCCCAATGTCCTGTCCCAGGACTCTAGTAGCATTTAATTGTTATGTCTCCTCAGACCCTGCCTGGCCATGACTTTTTCAGACATCCCTTGTCTTTGATGACCTGGGCAGTTTTGAAGAGGACTGTCAGGCATTTTGTTGGGTACCCCTCAGTGAGGACCTGTCTGATGCTTTCCTCAAGGGGTTGGTGCGGGTTACGGGGTGTGGGATATGGGAGGAAGAGCCAAGGGGACCTGCCTTTGTCACCACCTGGTCTCAGGGCACACACGTAGACACAGCTTGTCTCTGAGATGCTGTCCTGGGTCGGGGCTGGCATCGGCCAGGTTATCCCTGGAGGGAGACTCTCTCCCCTTTCCACACCGTCCTCTTGGAAGGAAGTTGCTGTGCTTGGCCCACACTCAGGTTGGGGCCTATGCTCCCTCGCGCCCCCGCCCCATACACAGGATCTTCAGACATTATTTGGGATTCTGTAGAAGGAGCTCTATCTCTTCTCCGTTATTTATCAGTCACTTGTTCATGTCTGTGTGGACTCGTGGATGTTTATTTTACTCTCTGGGCTGTAATCCAGTATTATTATACTTTATTTTATTGCTGGAATTGTTCCAACATTGGCCAGTTGGCTCCTAGGTTCCTCTGACACACCCTGTTGATGGCAGTTGGTTTTTTAGCGCTTTCCCACTGCCTGACACCAGCAGGTGCTCATGGCTCATCTTGGGACTTTCCTGTCCAGTCCTAGAATCAGCCTGTTCTCCAGGGAATCTTGGAGAGGGTATTAAGACCTGGGCCAAGTACTCCTGGGGGGCTATTGCCTCCAGAGCCCCCGAGCTGACAGCAGAAAGCTGTACATGTGGGCACTGACCTGTGTACCATCATGAGGCCACCTCCTGTGGGCTTCAGCTGCACCCTAGGCTGGGCTAGCCTCTCTCCTGCTGCCACCCTCCCAGATGGAGGCAGGATGTGGTGTCGGAAGTCACTGTGAGGCCTGTGAGGTTCTTTCCGTAGGTCTCTGCCTTTGGGTCTCCCACGCCCAGTGGCTCCTGAGTGTGCAGGATGTGAGGTGGACACTTCCCTCAAGTCTGTAGCAGGTGTTACTAGGGCACCTGTGATCTTCCCCTTTGTTGCCAGGATCATGCAGTGTCCAGTGACATTTTACCCTCAGGGACACTGAGGCCTCATGGGATGTGGCTTCTCCAGCACTTGCATGTGATGGCGCCAGGTCACCAGATTGGCTGGTTGGGCTGCGGGTCTTTGGGCAGGTCTGCTTAGAGCTTCTGTTCTTCAGCCCAGAGCATGTCTGAGGGCACCAGGCCACCAGCTGGGGTCAAGTCCCAGGGTTATGAGTTCAGAGTCCCTTGGAGCATTAGGGGTGTGAGGGCTTGACGGTAGGCACCCCCCCTACCCCTGAGGCCCAGGCCTGCTGTTCACTGCCTCATGCCGTTTCCACCTAGAGCAGGTGGTGTCTGGTTTGGGCTAGTTGATCCATCCTTAGGGGAGCCAAGCAGTGGGTGTGCGGAGCAGGCCCTCAGGGGCTTCCTGAGGTGGGGAGAAAGGGGTGACATCACGGCTGCTGCTCGGACGGAATGCCACAGGGGCTGGTGACAGCCGTGCCCAGGGCAGGCCGAGGCCTGGATTCAGGGAAGCCTTTTCTGTGGCTTCCCACTGCTGGACCCGCGGAAGACATGTCATGGAGGGTGCTGACTCTCTGGGGTCCACTTGTCCAGTGACCACAGCCGAACACTTTACCTACAGCATCTTTAGCTCTTGAGAAACCTGTGGAAAGGGGACGCTCCCCTGGGAGGCATCAGTCTGGCCTTCCTGCTGGTTACCTCTTTGGAGATGGGCTGAATGTCTGAGGTCTGAAGTTTCCCAGGTGAGAAGGCTGCCCAGGCCCATTGGGGATTCAGGCAGCACTGGGGCCTGCTGGAGGTCCTTTGTGGAACCTTCTGCAGGGTGGGGGATACTGGGCTGCTCAAGGGTGGGTACCGAGGCCAATTGGCGAAAGGAACAGAGCTGTGGCATCCAGGCTGAGGCTGGCCCAGAAGAGGTGCCTGGGGGAATCACTAGGATCGCAGACAGCTGTGGTGGGGGTGAGGGCTGGGAGTTGGGACTGGTGGTCCTCTTCCAAATCAGCCCAGGAGCGAGGGTGAAAAGAACATGGGAGCTTGGGCACTATTTTGAGTAGACATAAAATATCTCTCATTCCTCTTTTACAAGAATCATGAATAAAAGATCAGGTCTTCTGGTCTAGAGGCTAAATTTAGTGTGGCCTGAGGACTGAGCAGGCCTTCTGCCCTTCCCTCCTTCTCTGCATCCTGCCCCCCACCCCACACACACACATGTGGGTGGCAGCCCTGTGGGAGGAAGCTGGTGTAGCCCTGGAGGCTCTTCTCTTACTGCCAAGGCCCTGAGTCACTCGTCCCTTCTGAACATTCAGCCAGGTTGGTGGGCTGCCGTGGCCACGCTGACTGTGGGGGGCCACACAGGCTGCCAGAGATCACAGGTCCCCTAAAGAGAGATGATCCAACAAGATAGGGGCTGTGGGGCTGAGTCAGAGACAAATGCAGCCTGTGCCAAGCTGCCCAGCACTCTCTGGCCCACCTCCCCTCAATGGAGGCCCAGTTCGGTGGTGTGGAAGGTCACAGTGGGAAGAAGTGAGTGGACAGGGGCACCTAGGAACCTGTCACCAGGTGACGTCCCAGCAGGTGGCAGGCAGCAGGCCACCCTGACAAGGGCACTTCCACATGGGGCTGGTGTCCTCCATAGAGGGTGGACCTGAGGGGCCTGTGCCTGCCCTGTGGTCAGATGTGGAGGGGCAGGGCAGCAGCCCACACTGAAACAGTGCACGTCCTACACACCTCATTTCCTGTGTTTAAAGAGACACTAGGGGCTAGGTGGGCACGCGTTGGTGGGGGGTGAGGGGTAGTGTGTGTGGCCAGGCTGTCTGTGTGGCCTGCTCCTTCCTCTGGTTTGTGTCCTGAAACATCTGTCATTCATTGCATATCACTTGGGACCTCAAAGGACATAAGGCAGGTCCCTGGATCCCATTACTCTCAGCCTGGGTCTGTGGTCAGTTGACTTTTGAGCCTCCACAGCCAGAGTGCAGTGTGAACTTGTGGTGGTGTGATGATCCAGTCACCTCAGGCCCCGTAGTAGGTGCTCTGGGAACTAGGGAGCCAGGTCTGCCCTGGGGAGGGTTTTCCAGGGAGGCCGTGGGGCTGAGGTGATGCGGCTTCTCTGTGTTCACAGCAGGGCAGGAAGCAAGCCCAGGCCCGCCGAACTCAGCCGGATGAGTGCAGCCCAGAGACGCCAACTCCTGTGAGTACCAGCCCTCCCTGAGGGCCCCCCACAGCTGCTTCCCTGTTTCTGATCTTGGACCCTAGTATACCCCACTTAGAAGTCTGCGGTATCCTGCAATCAAGACTGGGGGCCAGCTTCTCCTCAGGAAGCTTCTGAGGGGAGTTGCACTGCCCTCCCCTGCACCAGAACTGAGGTGCCATCAGCCTCCTGAGCCAGGATGATGAGGACGGACAGGCCATTGCCCTGGGCTCGCCACCCCTCCGCTGGCTGCATCTCAGCCCCATTAGCCCCTGTTGTTTGTGCACAGTAGTATCTGATTGTCCTCTTGGATGCAGAGTTTAGAGACCACACAGTCTTGGCCTCTGTAGACTTGCTCCAGTCTCCACTGTGCTTGGTTTGCGGAATCTGAGGGGCCCGGACTCTGCAGGGATTGTCTATAGGATTGTTTTAGTTCACTGCTGAAATGATTTTTTTTCTTTGTTTTTGAAGTGACTTTGCTGAGGTAATTTTTCAGATAGAACATTCTATGTCAATTGTTACTGAGACCAGTTGTGCCCTTTTAATTTATGAATCAGTGGTTTTTAGTGATGACTTGTTTTGGGACTCTACTGTTGGCTCTGCATCGTTACTTTGCTTCTTGTCGGGGTACTGATGAGGTGTTTGTCAGACCTCTGTGGTCTGTCTTCATACTTTAACTCTAGGTACTTTTTAACCCTAAACTTTTATTGTCTTCTTAGGGTTTTACTTTTTATTTTTAGAGACGAGGCCTCACTGTGTTGCCCAGGCTAGGGTGCTGAGCTGTTCATAGGCACAATGGCTCTGGCAGCTCTCCAGTCCTGGCCTCTGTGGGGCTGGGTCTGCTGATGGATTTTGTGCCTGTTCCTTGTCGCTGCTACTGGCCCTTCCTGAACCAGTGGGTTGGAAGGTGGCCTATGCAGACAGCGAGGGCCCCATCCTGGCTCAACCCTGCCCCTCCCTCTGCTGGGTACTGCAGACCGGTCCCGGGGGCCCTCAGCTGTCCAGTAGCCCCACCTCTCTGGTTTGGGCTGGCAGCATCATCCTTGTCTCTGCTGTTGCTGTTTGGATGCAGCTCAGAGACTGAGTTTGGTTTCTTGGTCCTAACTAGTTTTGGAGAAAAGGAAGCAGCTGTCCATGCTGTGCGTGGGGCCAGGAGCCTGTGCGTGTCCCAGTGACTGGCCCCTTTGGTTCTGAGCCCCCAGGGGGAAGGAGTGTCCCCCTGCCACCTGGTCATACTCAAGGGGTCGCATGTTGGGCATGTGCCTTAGAGTTCCTAGTGGCTGGTGGCCCGTGGCCTGTGTCCACTCCCTGAGAGCAAGCAGACCAACCACCACTCAATGTCATTAGACTAAGGGAGGGTCTGTGCTCACAGGTGATAGGTCTCTGCCTACAAGCCTCTCTTTCTAGTGGTTCAGGGTGACACTGGGGCCTGGCCCAGCACGGGGTGACATGGCTGCCTGGGGCCAGAATGCACCCCACCCCCCATATCCTGTGTGTGCACAGACTCTACATAACATCACTCGTGGATACCCTTCTCTCCCTGGCTAGCCCACCCTGCGAGAGCCGTGGGCTCACGGATAGGCGCATCCAGGCTGCAACTGACCATCTCACTGCTGACCTTATAAGGAGAAGCCCCAGTTCTCATGTCAGGGCTAGGGTGTCAGTGGCAGGAGATGTCACTCAGTGACCAGAAGAGCCTGGCAGCCTTGTACCCGAGCACAGGGCTCAGCTGGCTGTACACTTCTAGTCCTCCTGTGTTGTTCTTCTTACTGAGCAGCTGCCCTCAGGGCTCAGGTCCCACATGGCTTTTGAGCTTGAGTACCCAGCTTAGTCCTCTAGGGGGGTGGGGTGTCCCCATTCATATCTGAGAATACCAGGGCTCAGGGGGTTGGACTGGTTCTGGGTTGCGTATATGAGGCACATAGGCAGAGGTGGCTTAGCCTCCTGGAGGGGCTGGCATAGGCCTGTCCAAGAGCTTACACTTAGTCACCTTTGCCATCCATAGGGCAGCTTGCTGGGGTGCACGTGGCCAAGCTGGGCTGTAGAGGTGGCAGGGCAGGCACTGGCCTCTAGGAGGTGCCTGACCCTGTCAGGTTTAGAGCAGGGGCCAAGTGGGATGGCCAGAGCTGGACTGTCTGCTGCCCCTGCCCACATACCTTGGCCACCACCCTCCACTCCCTATGCATCTGTCTCGGTCACACGGTGTGGGGAGGCATCTCTTACACAAGGCTGGCACCTGCGGGCATATGAGCTACTGTCTCTTCCTCAGCCTCCTGCCTGAGCAGCAGCCCCTGTCTGTCCCCTGGGTGGGCAGGACCCTGATGGTAAACTCTATGAGTGGGCACAGGGGCACCAGGGCCTGCCTCTGCCAAGAGACAGAGGCAGTAGGCACTCCCCTCCTGCTGGAAGTTTCCGAGGCCCTGGCGCTCAGTCCCATGGTAACACCAGGCCTCTGTAGTCCACTCTGTTGTCCCAGCTGTCCTAAAGTGAGTTACCTAGGTGTGGGGTGGCTGGGCCATGTTAAGTCCTGGGGGTGCTGAATGTGCGCCCTTGGCTCCCCCACTCAGGGGACTGAGGACCCCTGTGTCCCCATCTGCTGACTTCTGGTCTCCATTTTTTCAGTGAAGAAGAAAGGACCCGGTTTCGGGAGCTGCTGGCCAGTCCAGCCTATAGAGCCAGCCCCTTGCTGTCCATTGGGAAGCAGCTGGCCCGCCAGATGCAGCTGGAAGGCGGCAGTGAGCTCTGAACGAACAGGCTGACGGGTGTGCCATAACTCCTCAAGACGCACCCATAGGCAGAGGAGCCGGGAGAACAGCCGGCCTCTCAAGGACTGAGGCCTTGGCCAGAGCAGACAGCCCCAGGCCTTTTTGGCATGTTGGGATGGGCAAGGAATGGGTGAGGACCAATAAAGTGCTCCATGAGCTTCATCTGTGCCCCTGTTGCTGAGACTGGGATGTACCGCCCCCAGGGTCCATGGGGCTGCATGTGTGACACCTGGACCAGGCAGACCAGGCAAGCCTCTCCTCTGACACTGAGGCAGCACAGCATCCCAGCGTTGTTTGGTAAAGAAATGTGTTACTGTGCAGGCTCTTGACTAGGAGGCAGGCCAGGCCTGCTGTGCTGAGCCCCTCTGCCATTCACTGTTATTGCTTTCAGCATGAGTCTCTGCAGTCGCCCAGAGGGGCTATCATCCTGCCAGGGCTGTCCCTTCAGGCTCCCCTACCCACCAGGTACAGATGGAGCTCGTCCATTCCTGCCCCTGTGGTCCACCCCACTCTTTGCCAGGTCTTGCCCCTAGTTCCACGCATCTCCTGGCCTCTTGGGAGCCTAGGCCTCACCCTCATGTAAAACAGGGGTCCTTCCACAGGCTGCTGGAGCCTCACTGACCCAGAAGCAGATAGCTTCATGTGGGTTGTTGGAAGCACTGGGGCTTGGGGCTAGTTGTCAGACTACAGGAGTGCTGATCGGCAAACCTTCACTTTCAGGGTGTGGGATGTGAGGGTTAGTGTGTCTCCATGCCTGAGGCCCAGCCAGGGCCCTCCAGCTCTTTCCCTAGGCATCCCTAGGGCTGTGGGGGCCTCTGGGGCCTCCCTACCTGGGAGGATGGCCCAGCCATGGTGACCAGAGAGCTGCATAATGTGTGGTGCAGAGCTGCAAGGGCCTTGGCAGAGGAAATAGTTAAGCAGAGACTTAGATTAGCGAAGGTGGAGGCAGCAGGTGTGCCATCCACAGAAATGATGCAAACTATCCCAAGAAAGTGGCGTGAGAGCCTCAGATGTGGGGATGTTACCCCAGCGTTCTTTAGGGGACCAAGGGCAAGGTGCGGTTGAAGCCCAGTGAGGGGCTGCTGCATGGACCAACAGTGCATCCAGCTTCAAAAGAGCCCATCCCACGAGTTTAGTGCCATTTGGCCAGCTTGGGCATGGCTGATCACTGCTCCATGTTGGCTGCTGCGCAGAGGGATTGGCCCATTTTTCCCAGAAACAAATTGCGGGCATTGACAGAGCCCAGAGGCAGTCATGCTCTGCGGATGACTGCAGGACATTTTCCTGATTTTGTGTGTGCATTTCCTAACTGTTGCAGAATGAGTGTGAATTCCTCGATAAAGAAGTTCTTTAGTTCTGTGGTTTTCATACTTTTAAAACCCTTGTGCCCTGGGTTCCTTTTTCTGATTTAAAGGGTAAACAGCAGATAAAGGTCTCCTGGGGCCTGGAGGTACCCTGGTGCCAGCCTTTAGGGATGGCACTTGGGTGGGGAACTGGGATTCAGTGGGAAGAGACCAGTGGGAGGGCCCAGCGTATCTGGCTACAGGGTGGGAGGCTCCCAACAGATGCCACCTAGAGGGAGAATCCCTTCTGTGGGACCTGCCCCCCAGGACATCTGTCCCTGCGTGTGCTCAGACACACTTGGCAGGTAGCTCTGTGTTCTTTCTCTGCTCTTGGCCACTGTTCAGGCCACACCCCAGCATTGCCCTGGGTCTGCACCTCTTGGTCAGCTGTTGCTGTCCTGATACCTGGGCAGCCAGGGCTATTTCCCAAAAGTCTGGGCCAGGCTCACTCGTCCTGGCCAGACTCGGTTGCTGAATGGTGAGTTGTCCAGGGCCAGAGTAACAGATTACCACAAACTGGGGCTTAAACAGCAGCTTTATTCTCTTGTGGCCCAGAGGCAGGAGTTGAGGTCAGGGTGTTGGGGACTGTAGGGAGGGTCTCTTGCCATGTTCGGCTGCTGGAGACTCTTAGTGTCCTTCATTGTGGTTGTGCTGTGCCCATCTCTGCCCTGCCACCATGTGGCCTCTGAGGAGGGTACCAGTCGCAGGGGTCAGGCCCATACTGTTCTAGTGTGACCTCATTTTAACTGATCATGTCTGCAAAGGCTCCATTTCTGAATACAGTGACACCCTAAAGTTTTAAGACTTTGGAGAATATGGTCTCAGAGGTGACTCTGGGCACCAGGATTTTTATAATCCCACCCCCTTACCCTTCTACTCCATAAGTGCTAGGCACCATTAGCCCAGCAGAGTGGGAAGAAAAGACGTGTGATGTGGGGGAGGCAGCGATGCCCACACAGCAAGGAGCTGGTGAGGGGGATACTGCTGACCAGGAGGGGCTGAGGAGGAGGACATGGGGACAGGAGAAGGTGGAGGGGGGTTGTCCTTCCTATTTTCACCCCCTTTCAGGCCTCTAAAGCTTTGGTCTCAGGGTCTGATGGTGCACTGCAAACCAAAGGGCCCCTGTGACCTGCCCCTGTCCCTGCCCCTCTGCCATCCCCCCAATCTGGTGCCCTCCCTTGTTCCCTGGCCGCCTGCATTTCTGCTCCTGCCATGCCACTTGTCCTGTGTGTCCCTGCTTCTGCTTTTCCTTCCTCCTACCCCCTGAGAGCAGGGCTCTTTGTTCCCTTCTTTGCTGGCATTTCTGGGACAGTATGCAGACAGGTGTCACTGGGCAGCTGACTTGGTGTTGAGAGAACAGGCCAGTAATGGTAAAAACTGCAAACACTTACTGAAAATAACCGTCCTTAGTTAGAGCCAACTAATCAGCTGCTTGCTGAAAAAAACCACCCCTAGTGAGAACCAATCAGCTGCAAACAGGAAAGTGAACAGGTCTTGCCTGTAAGCAAGACAACCAATCAGAAGAACTGTCGGTTGGAGCCCCCCCACTCCC
The DNA here is from genome assembly GCF_000181295.1 of Otolemur garnettii. Lineage (NCBI taxonomy): Eukaryota > Metazoa > Chordata > Mammalia > Primates > Galagidae > Otolemur > Otolemur garnettii. Next base: position 4,342,523 of record NW_003852523.1, read on the forward strand.
GCTGTGATCAGAGCAAATAAAAACCCCTGTGTGCAGAGACTTGGGAGCCCTCAGCACTGTCCTGCTGCGCTGGGATCTGAGGGTCTGGGCTCAAGCTTGAGTAAAGGCCCTTTTGCTTTTGCATCGGAAATCGGCTCCTGAGTGGTCTTTGGGAACTCTGATCTGGGCATAACATTTGGGGGCTCGTCCGGGATTCCCAAGACACCCCCCCCCACACACACACACTGATCCTAAGGGCCAGTAAGTGTTAAAGGTTATATGTATCTGCGTTTCATGTTTCAGTTTGTCTTTGTGTTCTGGGTACGGGCCTGAGTTCAGTAGTGCTGGGAAGAGGTCTAGGTGGACGCACTGGCGGACCACCAGCCAGGGGACATAGAAGATGTTCCTGCCCTCTCTGACAGGGATTGGGACGTGGAATCCTCAGTCCCTTCTGACAGGGATCAGGTGGAATCGATCCCTTTGGTTTTTCTGAGCGGGTGTTGTGAGTCGCTCCTGCAAAACGGCTGTCATCCCACTTTCAGTTTTACCTCCGGTCCCCTAGAGGCCTGGTATTTGTTTCATTGTGCTCGCTGTGTGTGTTGTTTGTTTTGTTTTGGACGGTTTTGATGGACGAGATGGGACAAACGCAAATGAACCCTTTGTCACTAATCCTTGACCGTTTCCAGAATTTTAAGGACAGGGCCCAAAACCTGGGCCTCTCAGTCAAAAGAAGCAGGCTAGAAATATTTTGCAGGAAGGAGTGGCCGACCTTTGGCATAGGCTGGCCTGCAGGAGGGACTTTTCACCTCCCGATTATTCTTTAGGTTAAAGACATCGTGTACCGACCATGTACCCTGGTCACCCTGACCAAGCTCCCTATATAACTACTTGGCAGGATTTGGTGGAAGACCCCCCGCCTGGTTAAAGGTAATCCTACCACCTTGGCAGGAGGATCTGACCGCAGTTCTTGCAGTCCGTGAGAAACCTTCCGCAAAAGAACCTCCCAAGTCCACTGTGCCGCTTTGCCCCATTTTGCAGGGCGGCACAGACCAGGAGACCCTCTTCCCCCCTCCTTATCAATCCCCTGTGAAATAACCACTGGTGGGGCAGCCCCCTCTGAGGGAGGCGGAAGCAGCAGGTGGATTGGCAGGCAGCCCACCCTACACTAGGCAGCGGGCCCGCTGTAAACAACTGAGGCCAGCAGCCAAACAGGCAGCCACCGATTCTACTGCTCTGCCCTTCTAGGCCGTAGGACCCGCTGATGAAGATGGGGCCCAGCCCCTTCACTACTGGCCTTTCGCCACTAATGATCTGTATAATTGGAAAATGCAAACCCCTAAATTCTCAGAAAAACCTACAGTTCTCATTGATTTGTTAGATTCTATTCTTTTCGCTCATCAGCCCACTTGGGATGACTGTCAGCAACTGTTACAGGTGTTATTCACTACTGAGAAGAGAGAGAGAATCCAGGGAAGTCCGTTCTGGATTAGGATGGTAATCCCACTACGAACCACGCATTAATAGATGCCGCATTCCCACTGACTCACCCAGACTGGGACTTTAACACTGCTGAAGGTAAGGAGAGTCTCCGGGTCTACCACCAGACTCGAATGGGTGGTCTCTGAGAGGTGGCTTGAAAGCTGACTAATTTGGCTAAAGTAGGGAATGTCCAACAGGAAAAGACTGAATCTTCCGCAGCCTTCCTAGAAAGGATCATGGAGGCTTTCCGTACTTACATGCCCATGGATCCAGAGGCCAAGGAGAGTAAGACTGCTGTCATTATGGCCTTTGTCAATCAGTCAGCTCCTGATATTAAAAGGAAACTTCAGAGAATAGACAGGTTAGCTGACAAATCCTTGCAAGACTTACTTGCAGTAGCTGAGAGGGCATACAACAACAGAGAAACCCCAGAGGAAAAGCAGACCTGAGTAAGCAACAAGCAGACACGAGACCTCGCCAAGATCTTGCTTGTCTCTATGGCAGACGCCTCTGAAGTACGGGAACAAAAATTGCGGAGACTTGCCGCTGGTGAAGGCAAGGAGCCATTCCAGGGAGACTACCCAAGATTACAGAAAGACCAATGTGCTTATTGTAGAGACTGGACACTGGGCCAGAGAGTGCCCCCAAAAGCGACACAATGGCAACTCTTCCTACAATAAAGCCCACATCTTGGAGCTGGATGAGCTCAGTGATTAGAGGGGTCGGGGTTTGGATCCCCTCCCCGAACCCAGGGTAACCCTCAAAGTGGAAGGGATTCCAATAGACTTCCTAGTTGACACAGGCACTCAACATTCGATCCTAGTCAAAGATAAGGCAAATTAGCAACCAGAAAATTCTAGGTGCAGGGGACCACTGGGATGAATACTCATGGACTAACCGAAGAACTGTGGACCTAGGTGCAGGCCGGGTATCCCATGCGTTTATGGTCATCCCAGACTGCCCATGCCCATTACTAGACAGGGATCTATTAAGTAAGATCGGGCCTCAGATTTCCTTCAGGCAAGAAGGTCCCCAAGTCACAGATGAGCAGGGGTGTCCCATCCAAGTTTTGACAGTACACCTGGAGGATGAATATAGGGTCCACCAGCGGCTTCCACAGACACACTCAGACATTTCCGATTGGCTGCACTCTTACCCATTTGCAGGGTCAGAAACGGGAGGAGTGGGGTTGGCGAGACATCCACCCCTGGTTGTGGTAGAACTCAAACCTGGAGCTGAGCCTGTACGGGTAAAGCAGTACCCATGACACCAGAGGCATGAAGGGGAATTCTGAGACACATCAGTTGCCACCTAGAGGCAGGAATTTTGGTCCCATGCCAGTCATCTTGGAACACCCCCTTGTTACCTGTCAAAAAGCCCCTCACTAAAGATTATCACCCAATATCACCCGGTGCAGGACCTATGATGGGAGGTCAACAAACAGGTAACAGACATACACCAGACCATGCCCAACCTGTACACCCTCTTAAGTTCCATAGCCCCCTCCCAGACGTGATATACCATGTTGGACTTGAAACATACCTTTTTTAGTCTGCTGCTGGCACCTCAGAGCCAAGTTATGTTTGCCTTCAAGTGGAGTGACCCGGAAAAAGGCATCAGTGGACAACTGACCTGGACTTGTCTGCCACAAGGGTTCAAAAATTCCCCATCTTTGATGGGGCCCTGCATGAGGACCTGGGTGAGTACCACAGGCAACACCCTACCCTAACTCTCCTCCAGTAAGTAGGTGACATTCTAATAGCAGCTGATGACAAGCAGAGCTGCAGGTGAGGGACCCAGGACCTACTTGCCACCCTGGGAGACCTAGGATACTGGGCATCAGCCAAAAAAAGCCCAGATATGTCAGCAGACTGTGAGTTATTTGGGTTATATTCTGAAAGATGGGCAGAGATGGCTCTCTGAGGCTAGAAAAGAGACTGTGCTAAAGATTCCCTACCCCTGCTTCACCAAGAGAGGTCAGGGAATTCTTAGGATCGGCCAGGTTCTACAGGCTATGAGTCCCCAGGTTTGCCGAAATGGCCAAGCCTCTGTATGGAGGCACTAAAGAAGGATGGCCCTTCCACTGGACAGAGGACATGGGGCAAGCATTCCAGAAACTCAAAACTGCCCTACTATCCTCCCCTGCGCTGGGTCTCCCTGAAATTACAAAACCCTTCCACTTCTGTGTAGATGAGCACAGAGGAATAGCCAAGGGAGTGTTGACTCAAACCCTCTGGCCATGGAATCAGCCAGTGGCATACTTATCAAAAAAACTGGACTTGGTGGCAGCGGGTTGGCCTCTGTGTTTGTGTATTACAGCAGCTACAGCCTTGCTAGTCAAGGATGCAGACAAGTTAACTTTGGGACAGGAGCTGTTAATAAACACCCCTCATGCCATTGAGGGAGTCCTGAAACAACCTCCAGACCGGTGGATGAGGAATGCCCACTTAACCCATTATCAAGGCTTACTGCTGAATCTATCGCGGATCCAGTTCTTGCCCAGCACTGCCCTTAACCCTGCTACCCTGCTGCCAAACCCAGACACCGAGGCTCCCCTCCATGACTGTGCAGACATATTAGCCCAAGTCTGCAGCCTCCAAGAGGACCTGACCAATCAGCCACTGCCAGATGCTGAGGAAACCTGGTACACGGACGGTAGCAGTTTCATGAAAAATGGACACAGGAATGCGGGGGCATTTTTCAGAATATAACTCAGAAACTGAAACCCTTTGGGCGGGAGCCCTCCCCACCAGGACCTTGACCCAAAAGGTGGAGCTCATCAGCCTCACCAAAGCCTTAACCTTGGGTAAGGGCAGAAAAATCAACATTTACACTGATAGCCGTCACACTTTTGCTACCACCCACATTCATGGCGCAACCTACCAAGAGAGAGGTCTGTTAACGGCTGAGGGAAAGACTATTAAAAATAAACAAGAAATCTGAGATCTCTTGGCTGCCATCTGGTTGCCAAAAAAGTTAGCAATCATCCACTTCCCAGGGCACCAGAAATTAAGCACCCCGGTGGCCAGGGGAAACAATTGGGTGGACCAGGAAGCCAAAGAGGCAGCCCTTGCAGTAGACCCAGTGCGAGCCTTGCAATTCCCAGATCCAGGAACCCTGGAACTGCCTGAACGACCAAATTACACCAAGGAAGACTTGGCATGGATAAAGAAAATACCCATGGTACACTGACCACACGGCTGGTGGCGCATCTGTGATGGTAAGACAGTATTACCGGTGCAGCTAGGACTCCAAGTGCTGCAGTGCATGCATCAGGCTACCCACATGGGAACCAGGAAAATGAAAGATCTGCCATGCCAACATCAAAATAGAACAGTTAGACATCAGAGTGGAGCAGGTTGTAGCTGCTTGCAAGGCCTGCCAGTTAACCAATGTTAGGGCAGGTCCCACAAGCCAAGGTACCCAACTGCGGGCTAACAAGCCAGGTGCTTACTGGGAAGTAGATTTTACTGAAGTCAAGTCAGGTAAATATGGATATAAGTATCTCTTAGTTTTAATAGATACTTTCTCTGGATGGGTTGAAGCTTTTCCCACCAAGCCTGAGATGGCCCAAACAGTGGCCAAGAAAATATTGGAAGATATCTTACCCAGGTATGGATTCCCCACCCTGCTGGAATCGGATAATGGGCCAGCTTTCATCTCCCAGGTAATGCAAGGGATGGCCACAGCGTTTCCCTACATTACCTGGGAGATGAAAGCTGGCCCATCCGATCTAGGGGCAGATTGGAAGTTGCATTGTACATATTGCTCCCAAAGCTCAGAACAGGTAGAAAGCATGAATAGAACTTTAAAAGAGACCCTGACTAAATTGACTGCAGAGACTGGTGGGGACTGGGTGGCTCTCCTTCCCTATGCCCTCTTTAGAGTCAGAACCTCTGCTTATACGTTAGGGCTTACCCCATATGAAATAATGTTTGGTAGGCCCCTCCAATTACCCCCAACCTGAAATCAGACCTAATAGCAGAGTTAGAAGACCATAACTTACTCCTTTCCTTACAGTGTCTCCAGCGGGTCCACTCGGATGTCTGGCCTCACCTCAGAGCTATCTACGAGGCCAGCCCCACCCTGGAATCACACAAGTTCCGACCTGGTGACTGGGTCTACGTCAAACAACACCGAGAAGAGACACAAGCCCAGGTAGAAAGGACCTTACATTGTTGTCCTGACAATACCCACCGCCCTCAAGGTCTACGGGATTGCCACCTGGGTTCACTATACCCACACCAGGCTAGCAGACCCCTTTGCCATCAGAGAGTACTTCATCCCACAATGGAAAATCAAATGGGATAAAGATAACCCCTTAAAACTCAAGCTCAAACACTCTACACCGCTTACATAACATTGCTAACTGTATGTACTCTTTATGCTTCCTCCCTAAACCCACATCAGCCTCTGAATGTTACCTGGCAGATTATAGATAGCCAGCACAGGGACCATCCTTAATCAAACCTTGGGACTCCACCCCCTGAGGCACTTGGTTCCTGGAACTCATTGGGGAAATTAGGCACCCTGATGGCCAGGGGAAACCATCAGGTGGACCAGGTAAAATGCCCTCTAGGACCTCTAGGACCTTGTAAAATGCCCTGGTGGATCAGAGACCCTAAGCTCCTGCAGTCACATTATTTTTATGTGTGTCCAGGTCATAGAAGTGCCCAGGTCATAGAAGGGACTGGTGTAGAGGTGTAAATACTTATTATTGTGCCTCATGGAGCTGCGTTTCCATAGGTTACATTTGGTGTCCCCTCCCCCCCGAGGTGGGGACCTCTTAAAGGTAACCAGGAGAGGGACCCCTGCCTGTTCCAGCGCCGCAAGAGAAACTAAGCCACAGTGCAACCCAGTGAGCCTAACTTTCACTGAGGCCAGGAAGCAGAGCCTAGGGTGGGGAGTCAGCAAGACCTAGGGTATCCTATTGTACAATAAAGACAGGTGGGTCAGCTGCAACCTGGGGGCATTGTCACCATTAAGGTTCTCTACACTTCCCTCTCTAATGACAAGTTGATAGCAGTGGGCTCAAACCCAATTTTGCAACCACCATTTTACAACTCCGAACCACAGACCATTTCCCCGATCCCGGGTAACGTCATCAACCCAGGTACAACAGACCCTGACCCCATTTGGAACCTCCTCACCAAAACTTACCAAGTATTAAATAAGTCCAGACCAGACCTCACTGAATCCTGTTGGTTATGCCTAGATGTAAAGCCTCCCTATTATGAAGGCATAACCCTCCAAGACAACTTCACCCTTACCACAGAGGCAACTGCTTGTTGCTGACAACAGCGTGGCTGTCCCCTTCTCTCCAGTCTGTCTTCAGGCAAGGGACCTGTGTTGGGCAAGTAACCCCTTCTCACAGTCATCTATGTAATCTGACCCACCACTGGAACAGGACAGGCAACCTCATCCCCCCCTAGCTACAGGTGGTGGGCATGCTCCACAGGTTTGGCCCCCTGTATACATACATCAGCTTTAAACTTAACCCGAGATTTCTGTGTACTAGTACAATTGCTCCCCAAACTCATCTACCATGAAAAAGAAGTAATATACCAAAGATTAGAAAGTTATAGTCACCAAGTCCAAAGAGAGCCCATCACAGTTGTCACCTTGTTACCGGCTTTTTAACACTGGATTTCCAGGCTCTTGGTCTCAACGATTC
>NW_003852523.1:4349749-4351333 GCF_000181295.1 Otolemur garnettii
CAAAGAACCAAACCTCCTTGCAGGGCAGGATACGAGTGTTACAACTCTTATGAAAAGAACTCTTACAAAGGGCCAAGCCTCTTTGTAGAGCAGGATCAGCAGCGGAGGTGTTACAGCTACAGCTCAAGTGTTACAACTCCTACAAAGAGCCAAGCCTCTTTGTAGGGCCGGATCAGCAGCGGAAGTGTTACAGCTACAGCTCTTACAAAGGACCAAGCCTCTTTGCAGGGCAGAGATCAGCAAAGGACCAAGCCTCTTTGCAGGGCAGAGATCAGCAAAGGGCCGAGCCTCTTTGTAAGGCAGGATCAGCAGCGGAGGTGTTACAGCTACAGCTCTTACAAAGGACCAAGCCTCTTTGTAAGGCAGGATCAGCAGCGGAGGTGTTACAGCTACAGCTCAGGTGTTACAACTCCTACAAAGAGCCAAGCCTCTTTGTAGAGCAGGATCAGCACTAGAAGTGCCGCAGCTCTCGCTTCTTCCTCTGGATGGTCTGCGATGGTCGGCTGAAGTCTTCTTCTTCTTCTCTATCTTCCTTGAAGGTCTGTGACAATCTGCCCCCAGGCTCTCTGCTCAGGGCCTTATATAGGTGTAATAGCTTAGCTGTGATTGGTCCATAAAATGGACCAATCAGGAGCAGGATTGAAAATGGACCAATCAGGGATGGGCACCAGTTTTCCCTTGATTGACAGGTCCTCTAACACCGCTCTACTGGAGCCTCTGGGGGAAGAAAGCTCCCTCACTTGCCCCAACCTGCCAGTTTTTTTGCCCGCTGCTGCCACCAAGACAGAAGTGGCCGATCCCCCAGGCCCTGCTCGGCTGAGCTGGCTGGGGTGCCACTTTTCCGGTATCAACCTTATCTGTGATCTTAGGATTAGGACTCGCCAGAGCAGGAACAGGTGTCTCAGCACTCATCCTGCAAGACTGGAACTATGGGGCCCTAAGGTCTGCCATAGACTTGGACATAGAGAGAATGGAAAAATCTATCTCCCACCTTCAAGAATTCCCTTTCAGAAGTAGTGCTCCAAAATAGGAGAGGACTAGATTTGCTGTTTTTACAACAGGGCGGTTTATGTGCAGCCCTAGGGGAAGAATGTTGCTTTTATGTTGATCATTCAGGAGTGGTCAAAGAATCCATGGCACTGGTTAGAGAAGGTCTCCAGAAACAAAAACTAGAGTGGGAACAATCAGAGTTGGTATGAAGCAATGTTTAATTGGTCCCCCTGGTTGAAAACTCTGGTGTCTACCCTTGCTGGACCCCTACTCATACTGATATTAATACTGACTGTTGGGCCCTGTGTCATTAACAGACTCATCACTTTCATCAAAGAATGAGCAGGAGCAGTAGAACTCATGGTTTTAAGATCACAATACAGGCCACTAACAAAATTACCAGATACAATTGAATTAGAAACCACTACTCTGGACCCGTGATTGGGTCCTCTTAGTTACAAGTCAAGGAGGGAATGAGAGAACAGGCCAGTAACGGTAAAAACTGCAAACGTGGCTCAGCGCCTATAGCTCAACCGGCTAAGGTGCCAGCCACGTACACCTAAGGTGGCAGGTTCGAATCCCCAGCCCGGACCC
>NW_003852523.1:4351774-4357563 GCF_000181295.1 Otolemur garnettii
GAGCTTGAATAAAGGCCCTTTTGCTTTTGCATGGGAATTGGCTCCTGAGTGGTCTTTGGGAACTCCAATCTGGGCATAACAGTGTGAGCCTAGAGACGGAGCCCAGGGTGCAGTGTCCAGGAGATGACAGAGGGTTCCTCTGAGGAACCTGGCCGTGCTGGAGGTGTGGGGCAGCCATCTACCCACTGCATTTTTCTCATGCTGTGGTGTTAGGTTGCTGGGCCCTGTGGGCTGGCTGGGGTCTCTGTCACTGGACTGAGGGTGCCCTCAGCCAGGACCTGCGTCAGGCTGCCTGGGCCACCCGGCATCCACCTCAAGTCCCACTGACAGAAAGTTAGCTGTGTCTTGACCAGAGGGAGGTCAGGGGCTGGATGGCATGTTCTGGAATAGGGTAGGTGGGGGACACAGGAATGCATGTGGCTCCCAGGCTGGTGAGTCAGGCCCAGGCAGCTGTGCCTGTCAGGGTTCTGTGCAGCTTCAAAGCCAAGTTTGTACAGACACTAGCGTGTTGCTTCTGGAATGTTCCCTGTACAGTGATAACACTGGTGACAGCAGCCTCAGTCATTGCCCTGAAATGTCTGGAGGTGCTGGCTGCCACCCAGGCTTTGTCTGCATGTGGCCCCTCCACCCTCCTGGCTTCATCTGCCAGAGACCAGACTTTCTGTGCTACTGTCAGACCTGCCCCCAGGATGTCGGGATGCTGGCCGCCCCCACCTTCCGCTCTGAAGTTGGTTTCTGGGGCATAACCTGGTGCTGAGACCCTCAGGGCTGCCTGAAAAGGCACTTTCTTTTAAGACAGAGACCAATTAAATTGTATTTTTTCTCTGAAAATGTTGAAGTAATAAAAATCAAAATGATAATTCATACCTATTTCTGCTGTTGGATGTGTTTGTTTTCCGTAAGATTAAGGGATCTTAACTTCAGGAAGTTGAGAGACGATTACTCAGAGAAAATCAGTGATTACTTGTATTTCCAAATATTTCTTCCTGGTGTTGCAGACAGAGAGGTGCTAGGGACGTGGGAATCTCTGTGGCCTGACAGGCGTGGAGGCCTGTCCTTCCTGTTCCTCCAGCCTGTGAGAGAAGGCCCTGGGCCCAGAGCAGTGGAGCCCTGGCATGGGGACAACCCTCCTCCCCAGACAGGGAGACTGGCCTGAGAGGGGAGAGCCTCCTGCTGGGGCCCAAGCACTTCCCGACACCCTGCCCTGCTCAGGTCTGTGCAAGGCCGGGGGACACACTCAGGGTGCTCCCCCCAGGGACTGTACCCCCAGGCATCACAGGGCAGGGGGCAGGACCAGCCACACAGCAGGGTTGGAAGGATGATCTTCATGTCAGTCCATCTGGTCTTTTAGATCCAGGGATGGGATTCTCACACGCATTCATGTGGACTCAACACCACACACAACACACCCACACGCTCATGTAAAGTTACACCATATGACACACCCACAAACTCACACCACACACAAGACACACACAAACTCATGTAAACTTATACCACATGACACACACATGTAAACATGCCACATGTAAACTCACATCACCCTTACAACACACCACACACACTCATGTAAACTCATACCATACAACACCACATAGACGCTAATGTACACTCAGTACACGCACATAACAGGTAAACTCACACCACTCACACAGCCCCACACACACTGAAACTCATACCACACACGCTGACATAAACTCACACTGCACACACACAGCACAACATGTAAACTTATACCACACATGCCAACCACACATACACTCATCTCCCCAGCCATCTTCAGGAGGAGAAGCTGCCCTCACAGGACTGTGGCCTCCTGAGCCTCCCTGGTGATGGGGATGTGTGCTCAAAAGGATGGGGCAGTGTGAGGGGCCCTGACGAGTTGAGGGACCTGTGTGTTCAGGCCTGGAGCCCATCATGGCAGGGCATTCCTCCCCTACCGCCTGTCTCCCTGGCCAAGCAGCTCCCTACTGCTGGCTGCTAGGTCCCTAGCACAGAGTAATTGTTACACCTTGGCCTCCCTCTCTTGAGCTGGGGAAGGCTCTAATTACACAATGACATGTGATTGGAGAAGCGGGCACAGGCCAGTTCTTTGCCCAACCCAGAGGAAGAGGCAACCTTTGTCCCTTCCCACCTCCTCAGAGCCTGGGGCAGCTGCTGCACATGCCCCTGGTGTCTGAATCTCCAGCCAACTCTGCCACTGACTGTGCCCGATCCTAGCGCCCAACTCCTGTCAGAAGCCTGTCCCCTGGCAGGGCACCCTGGCCTGTCACTCCCTCAATAGCTTTCTGGCCCAATTCATGGCCTGCCTGGGCTACAGGCTGTGGACAGAGGGGACCCCCTCCCCATATACAGCTCAGTCTGGTGGGGCAGACAGGACTGTCACAGGTAAACCCAGGTCCATAGGAGCCCCGCCCCCCTATGAAGCCTACCCCTGAGGTCTCCTGGGAAGGGAAAGGGGAGGCTCATATAGGAGGCAGATTTCCTGAGCAAGGGTGGTCAGCTTTGAGGACAGAGGACTTGAGGCAATGCCAGGACAGTGGGCAGTTTCCCCCATAAGGCACTCCCTGACCAGGCTCCTCTCCTGGCTTTGCCTCTTTGGGGCACTGGCTCTTCAGGCTGGGGCTGGCAGTGGGCAGAACTTGGCCCTGCCAGACTGCAGAGTGTCCCAGGGCACAGTCTGGCCAGGGGTCCTGGGGAAGGCTGGGTTTTTGTTACCTACTGGCCTCACTACCATCTCTCTCGTCTAGCAGAGAACACAAACCGTGGTAGCTCATGTTTAAAATGAGGTGTGAGGCCAGGCACAGTGGGCTCAGGTCAGGCCTGTAGTTGCAGCATTTTGGGAGGCCAAAGCCAGAGGATCATTTAATGCCAAGAGTTCAGGGCCAGCCTGAGCGAGAGTGAGACCTCATCTCTACAAAAGATAGAAAAACTAGCTGGATGTGGCGGGCACCTGTAGTCCTAGCCACTCAGGAGGCTGAGGCAGGAGGATCGCTCAAGCCCAGGATTCTGAAGCTGCTGTGAGCTGCGCTGATACCAGTAGAGTGAGGCCCTATGGTAAAAACAAAAAATAAACAGAATGCACTGTGAGGAGTCTGGACGTGCAGTCCAGGTCTCCAGGATGCCGTCAGCCTGCAGCTCAGGCTCCACCACCCTTGATGCATCCTCCTGCTCAAACATGGCTACCAGGGCATCCACACCCTGGGCGAGGAGAAAAGAGTAAATGCCAAGAGGACAAGGAAGCATTCTTGTCCCCTCGTAGAGGCCTCCTCAGGGGCCCACTCAGTGGTGTCCACTCTCCTCCTTGGTCAGTCAGGGTTAAGTGTCTCCCCAGATTTGAGGGAGGCTAAGCAGGCAGGAAGAGCTTTGGCAGCAAGGCTCCGTCAGGTGTCACCCTCTCTCGTCTAGGGGCGCTCAGGTCTCATGCTCTTGCTCTGGGCCACAGACAACCCAGGCTAGGCAGCCACCCACTGTGTCGCACTGAGCCTTGCTGATTCCCGAGGTGATTTGTAAGCAGCAGCTCAGAGAGAAGGGATTCCTGAGGCTGTGACAGGGCCAAGACGGGGACTGGTGTGCAGGTGGGCCTGCTGTAGCCTGGGAGTGGTGGGCAGGCCCAGGCTGGCCATTCCAGCCACCAGTTTGCCAGCCCTGCCACTTTCCACCCTTTCCTAAAGGGGCTGCTTCTAAGCAGACCAGACGCCCTTCCTGCTTCCTGCAGCTGCCATTGCAAGGGCATGAAGGGCTGGTCACGAGCCATCCTGGAGGGTCCTGAGACCAGGTTGGAAGGAAGCAGCAGCAGCTGCCAGCAGATGGAGGAAGAAAGCAGGGCCCAGAGCTGTTGGGAGGCACGGGCAGCTCTGGGGAGGCTGTGGTCAGTGCTTTTCACTGGGCATCATGTACCTGGCATCCTCCCTCAGGCCTTCTCAGGGTCAGGCTTCTGCTGCCAGGGTGTCTACCCTGACTACTGGCTCCTCATGTGCTCCTGTGGCAGCAAGGGGGGAGCTGCAACCATCAGTGGTGCCTTCCCCTCCCCTTGGAGGTGTGTCCCCTGTAGCCTAGGCCAACTGTCATAAGTCCAAAGGCAAGAAGCTCTAGGGATGGGAAAGCAGCTCGTCCATCTGGCCAGGGGCTGATAGCACTGGGGGCTTAGGCCTCTCTCAGGACCCACATCCCTGCCTGGACCTGGAGGCAGGTGGAATCTCCTGTCATCCAGACAGAGGCAAGGTCGAAGAGACGGCAGTGGGCGTGGGTACAGGGCTGACCTGCCTGTTAAGTCTCTGTGGTCCGGTGCTGTGGGGGCGCTCCGAGGATGTGCCTGTCCCACGGGGGAGGGATGGTGCTGACAGTTACTGCAGAGACAAGGACACAAGCTCTGGTGTGTCTGGGACAATTGGCTGCCTGTAATCCAGTAATCCCCCGGGAAGTGTCTTTCCCACTTCTGGGAGAGAGCAAGTGGCCGAGGACACCCCAATTTCTGGGTACAGACATAGGTGCTGCAGAGGCCTCACAAAGGCCTGGGCTCTCAGGAGCCTTTGCGGGGCTGGGCAGAGGCTGCAGGCCCACGCCTATATCTGCTGTGATTGCTTTCCAGGGGAATCCAGAACCTGGGGGCTGCCCTGGCCTCTGAGGGGTTGGTCTGGCCTCTGACCTGGGGTTGGGGGGGAAGGCTTTGGGAAAGTTGTGCTCCCTTTGCTGGCCCAGTGGCCCCTGTGAACCCAGGGCACTGGACTGGATGCCTGATGCCTCCTGGAAGCCACAGCCTGAACTAGCCTGGATCTGGCCCAGGGGCAGCCTGAGGGGTGGCCACATGACCACACCCAGCACTCAGACTCTGCTGAGATCTGGGTTGGCGCCATGGGTGCCCAAGTGCTGAACCCAAGGCACCCCCGCCACCTGGCCTCCAAGTTCCCTATATCCCCTGCGGACTGAGCTGCTATAGGTTGGTTTCTGCCCAGATGGTCCTAACACTGACCATCGCTCACCACGTCCCAGCTGTCGCTGCCTCACGATACCCTGGCAGATGCAGAATTGTTGCCCCAGACTCACCCTGAATGTTGGCAGAGGAGGGCAGGGGATAAGCTCCGATACCCTGGACTGCCATTGTCCCTCAGCTACTTGTGGGCCTGACACCCTCCAGTGCCCAGGCCTGACTGACCCTCAGGGCCTGACAGTGAGGGTGCAGCTGCCATCTTGGAGGCTGCCATGGGGAAGCATCTGTGTGAAGACGCCTCCAAAACCCTGAATCCTTTCTCTTGATTACCACTGGTGGTCAGTGTCAGCCAGCCTCCGTGGCCCTGTGTGAGGGGCAGTCTGGACTCCAGGGCCTGCAGCCACAAGGCTCAGCTGCCTATCTACCCCGGCTGTGAGGTGGCTCTGCCTCTGCCCACCTTACACCCTGGAGCAGCTTCACCATCAGACAACAGCACTATAGTGTGTGCACAAGTGCATGCAGGCCTGTGTGAGCACTCTAGTGTGTGCGTGTGTGCAGGTGCATGTGGACCTGTGTTTGCACTCTAGTGTGTGTGTGTGCACTTTAGTGTGCATAGGTGCATGTGGGCCTGTTTGTGCACTTAAGACTGTGCATACATGTGTGTACTCTAGTGTGTGTGCAGGTGCATGTGGGCCTGGGTGTACATGCTATGTGTGTACTCTAGTGTGTGAAAGTACGTGTGTGCACTCTAAGGTGTGAATGTGCATGTGTGTGCATTCTAGTGTGTGTACTTTATTGTGTGTTTGCACTCTAATGTGTGAACGAGGATGTGCATTCTAGTGTGTGTGTGCACTCTAGC
>NW_003852523.1:4357670-4360421 GCF_000181295.1 Otolemur garnettii
TGTGAATGCATGTGTGCACTCTAGTGTGTGAATATGCGTTTGTGCACTCTAGTGTGTGTGTGCACTTTAGTGTGAATGTGCACTCTAGTGTGTGTGTACTCTATGTGAATGCATGTGTGCACTCGAGTGTGTGAATGTGCATGTGCTCTCTAGTGTGTGCACTCTAGTGTCTGTGTGTGTGCACTCTAATGTGCGAATGTGCATGTGTGTGCAGTCTAGTGTGTGCACTCAGGTGTGTGAATGTATGTGTGCACTATAGTGTGTGTGCACATGTGTGCATGCTAGTGTATGCATGTGTACTCTAGTGTGTGAATGTGCATGTATGTGCACTCTAGTGTGTGTGTGTGTGCGCACTCAGGTGTGTGAATCTGCATGTGAGCATGTGTGTACTCTAGTGTCTGAATGTGCATGTGTGCACTCTAGTGTGTGCATGTGTGTGCTCTAGTGTGTGAATGTGCATGTGTGCACTCTAATGTGTGGGTGTGTGTGCACTCAGATGTGTGAATGTGTGTGTACTCTAGTGTGTGAAATCTAGTGCGTGCATGTGTGTGTGCACTCAGGTGTGTGAATGTGTGTGCACTCTAGTGTGTGAATGTGCATGTGTGCGTGTTCTAGTGTGTGAATGTGTGTGTGTGCACTCAGGAGTGTGAATGTAAATGTGCATGTGTGTGCACTCTGGTGTGTGAATGTGCATGTGTGTGCACTCTAGTGTGTGTGTGCGCGCGCCCGAGTGCACTTGGGCTGATGTGTGCGTTCACTCAAGTACATGTGTTTTTAAGGCAAACCCCACTATTCTGTACTAAGTATGATTGGCTTTTGCTTTTAAATGTGTGTTCTATCTGAATAGGAGTGAAACCTATCATTCCTAGTTGGGTAGTATTTTTATTCTGAAGAGACGTTGAGTTTTATCGCATTCTTTCTCAGTGCCATTGAGAAAATCATGTATTATTTTTCCTGCTGGTGGGCAAATGGTGTTATTAACTCAGAGCTCTGCATTCCTGGGGTCTGAAGCTTGGGTACATAGGGGAATTCCTGGGTCTTCATTTGGGGTCTTCCTCTTGCTAGTGGGTGAACCAACTGGTCATCTTTGACCCAGTTTGGGGTTTCTGAGCAGTGGAGGCTCACCTTCTGGGCTTGAGCCCTGGCTGAGACTTCCTCGTAGGTCATGGCTGATGCTCGGAGTACTTGGAGTCTTGACTTTTAGATGGTGTCACCATAGTGTCCACTTGCCAGTGCTGGTGGGGGCACACACTTCCTCTTGCTGGTATCTCACCTACAACTCATTGTCACCTCAAGTGGGACCCCACTCTGTCTGCCCTGCCTCCACAGAACCCAGCCCCAGCTGACCCCTAGGGAAAGCAATTGGGACCCAACCTTCTCTCAGCCAGAGGGACAGACTGCCCTGGGCTCAGAGGTGGGTGGCTCCAGGGCCAGAGTGGGCCAATCTGATTGTGAACCTCCCCCTGGGGTGGGAGTCTGGCACTGGTGGGGCCCTGCTCCCTTGGCCTGGCCTTCAATGTCCCACTGTCTGACTGCTGTCTGGACCTCACACAACAAGCCTGGTCACTGTTCAGGGACCACTGCTCCCAGTATGGGTCTCCCCTTGAACTCCCTAACCAGACAGGCCCCCAGTTCGTCCACCTGGACACTGGAGCCTCTGACAAGATGTCTCCTTGTCACTGTTTGACAAAACCTGCTTCTTGGTCCCTCCACACCCTGGCAGGTGAGTAGTCAGGCCCAGAGGCTGGGTCCATGGCAGTGAGCACTGGCCCCGAGCCCAGCCTGTGACGTGCACACCACCAAGTTGGTTGGGTGCTGGCTCTCTGGCAGCACACAGCAAGGTGGGGATGAGTGTCTTCATCACGCCGATGTGAGTGGGACAGCGTGGGAACAAGTCAGTGCCCTCCATGGTGGCTCTGGAGACAAACAAGACCGGAAACTGCCCAAGGGAGTTAGACAGACCAGCCTGGGAGACATGGCTCAGCAAAGCTTCCAGAAGTGCCAGGAATGCTCGTGGAGGGAAACTTATCATCCAAAGTGTTTTTATTATAAACAAGAGGGAATAAAAAATAGATGGACTAAACATTCAAGTCCAGACAGTAGAAGAGAAAAACAAGATAAACCCCACAGCCAGAGGAAGCAGGAGGGTGTGAACGGAGATGAGAGCCGGCAGCTCCAATAAACCCAAGACAGCAAACCTCCCCAGGGAGCTGCCAGTCCCAACATCTGGGTGAACTGGCGTCACTCTGACAAGGCGGGGAAGAAGCACTCCTACTCTGCCAGGAGCGGCCTGGTGACCACTGTGTGCCTGGCCAATCCTCTCGGCTTACCACTGCTCTGTTCAGCGTGGAGCTATGAGACAGGACAAGGCAGGCTTTGACCAGGGGCTGGGGTTGAAACAGAGGCCACAGTTGGCACCCAGCAACCAGGAGCTGAGATGAGTGCCAGCTGCTGGCCCAGTGCCTCAGCAGTCACTCATGTGTGGTTCGTTAGTATCAGCAGGATAATATGTTAGTATCTCTGGTTGTAGACACTAATGTCAGCTGTTGGTCTAGTGTGTCAGTCTGCCCGTTACGGCAGCCTGAGAGTGTCGGCTGTCGGTGTAGTGTGTCAGTCTGCCCATTACTGCAGCCTGTGAGTGTTGGCTTTCAGTCTAGTGTGTCAGTCTGCCCGTTACTGCAGCCTGAGAGTGTCGGCTGTCAGTGTAGTGTGTCAGTCTGCCCGTTACTGCAGCCTGAGAGTGTCGGCTGT
>NW_003852523.1:4363070-4364916 GCF_000181295.1 Otolemur garnettii
GTTACTGCACCATGTGAGTGTCAGCTGATGGTGTAGTGTGTCAGTCTGCCCGTTACTGCAGCCTGAGAGTGTCAGCTGTTGGTCTAATGTATGAGTGGTGCCTGTGACTACAGTACATTAGTTGTCTAGTTTAGTCGTGCATGAATGGCCATGGCTAGGCTGAGCTGTGCAGCCACAGACCCATATGGACCCTAAGGTCCTGGAAGCTATGACCTGTACTCATGTCTATGTTCATCTGCGGTGGCGATGGGGCCGGTGGTGCCAGGAGCACCCACACAACCCTTCTAGGGTGGGTCCCGTGATCCACTGCCTCATCTTGTCCAGGAGAGTTGACCACAGTCACCCACTGTGCTGAGACCTGGGGTGTCCACAAGGCACACAGCATCCCTGAATACAGGACCTGCACACACTGGGCAGACTACCAGCACTAATGGAAATGTACCTCCTATACTCCCACTCGAACCCCGAGACCTGGAAGTGGCCTAGCTAAGTCACAGGAGAAAGTGGGAGGCGGGGGCTTCTGTAATGTTGTTGGGGTGACCCTGCTGGTAAGGGGTCCCTCAGGTCTCTTGCACCCCTGAGCCCTGCTGGATCAGTTACTTCATATCCATTACCCTCAGTCTTGGCCAGCTCCAGAGACTATGAGCCGGACGTTGCAGCTACTCGGATGGAGGGGAAAGTTGTTTAGATAAAACTCAAACAAGCACTGTCATACATCAGAGGCAGCTGTAAAACAAACTTAGGCTTGTGATAATATTTTGGTTTTGTTTCCACTATGCACACCTAGAAAAATGTGAGCGTCATCTCTGCCCAGTTGTCAGCTCCATCCCAGAAGCTGCCGAGAGCGTCCCTGCTGTCACTCAGGAGGCTCTCGGGACGTGCAGGCCCCATGCCTGGGCCAGGAGAGGGATAAAGTAAACCAGACCTTAAGCATGGCTGTTACCTTCCACTTACATGGCACAGTGGCCACTAACAGGGGCAACTGGCACAGCCACATTGACGCCAGGCCCCGGGCTGTGCTTTTAAAACTTGATCTCACAATGTTTCTCCCCAGCCCCACACGTTCGGTGCCATTAGCCTGCTTGACAGGTGAGGAAACTGAAGCACAGAGAGCTTCACCCCCGTGTACCAAAGCCTGGATCCATGGAATCACCCAGATTGTGTGGCTGGTAAGAGCTGGCCCCATGGCCTGGCCGTGGATTCCAGCACAGGGCTGGAAGGTGACAAGGCTCATGCTCCCTGACCCCCTAAACATTCTCACCTCCTGTCTCCTTCCTAGGTGTTCGGACAGAGCAAGACCAGGGCCTCTAGACCACAGATGCCAGAGCCAGCCCAGAGCTGATCTGCTTGCTCACAACATAGTCGGGAGCACAGAGCTGGGCTCCACAGACGCCCTCCCCAGGGTAGGCCTCACCCTGGGGACACAGGCCTCAGGCCCCACGCTGAAGCCAGCCTTGCTCCTGCTAGAGCCCACCATCCCCAGGTTCAGAGCCCCTCCCCACAATGTTTTTATGGCCAAGTCTGGCCCCCAGGAGCCCCACCTCATCTCTCCTGCCTCCTTACATTAGAGCTCTATGTCCTGGGCCTCTATCCTGGCCACACCCCTCTCTCTACCCAACTATCATTTCCAGGGGAGTTTTCCTGGCTCCTAGCCCTGCCCAGAACTCTGACATCTGCTGTCCCCTCCCCACAGGCATGGCTGCTGGCCCCAGCCCCGCCTAGATCCCAGTCAGCACCCCAGGGTCCACTGAACTCATCTGAAAGGACAGTCTTAAGGGTGTCTTGAGGGGGGCGGTTGAGGGAACCTGCCAGTGGGGAGCTTTCTTTTTCTTTTCTTTTCTTTTTT
>NW_003852523.1:4365026-4371155 GCF_000181295.1 Otolemur garnettii
TCAGCCTCCCAAGTAGCTGGGACCACACATCCCCGCCACAATGCCTGGCTATTTTTTTTTGGTTGCAGCCATCATTGTTGTTTTGGTAGGCCAGGGCTGGATTCGAACCCTCCACCTTAGGTGTATGTAGCTGGCACCTTAGCCACTTGCGCCACAGGCGCCAATCCCAGTGGGGAACTTTCATGTGGGAAGGCCACAATAATTTAGCTTTGACCAAATGAGGCCCCATTCAAGAAATTTTAATTTAGGTATACTTAGAAATGTACATTGAAAATCTAATTACTATGGGTGGCACCTGTAATCCCAGCACTATGGGAGGTCAATGTGGGTGGATCACCTGAGCTCAGGAGTTGAGACCAGCCTGAGCCAGAGTAAGACCTCATCTCTAAAGATAGCTGGGCATTGTGGCGGAAGCCTGTAGTTCAGCTACTCAGGAGGCTGAGGCAAGAAGATCACTTGAGCTCAGGAGTTTGAGGTTGCTGTAAGCTGTGATGCCATGGCACTCTACCACAGGTGACAGTGTGAGACTCTGTATCAAAAAAAAAAAAAATCTAATTACTATGCACTTAATAATTTCAAAAATGAAAAACTATTTTAAAGTTAGCTAATGTTTCAATGACTTGGTTGTGTCTGCTTTTTGCTGGAAAGCATGTGAACATCTGGTTGCTGCATGGAGCTCCCAGTTTCAGCTGATCCTCTGGACGATGTCAGTCATCTGTGACCTTAAGGGCGTCCTGATTTGGGTTGGGTAGGAGAATGCAGATTCGAAGAAGTAAGTGGTTAAAAAGCACAAAAGCATTTCAGGCCTGGTGTGGGTGTTCTACCACATTTTCCCCATTTCAATTGGATCTTTATCAGCATCACGCAGGGACTTTACAATGTCACCTACTGGGAGCTCAGTCAGTTCCATGAGAGGTTCTTCAGGTGCCTTGGTGACCTCAGCTCGGTGAGGCTGAAATGCTGATTGGATGTGACGCCATGATTCTCAGGGAACCTTTCACTGTATTCTCCATTAACAGGCCTGTGACAGCTGCGTGTTCCTCACATGATCTGCACATATCGTCCTGCTCATCAGGGACCTCGGCTAACTGGGAAGACGTCTGTTCCTCTGAAATTTCCTTGTGACGACGTGTTTTGAGAAAAGACAGCATTTTTCAAAATTCTTGGATTTTTGGCCACATTTTATATATAGACTTAGTTTTATCTTGCAAAGAAATATTCAGGTCATTTTGATTTGATGTGATATTACACAGAAATGCTGCATTCCTACAGAAATATTCTTTCAAAAATTCACATTGCTGATTCTGTTCTTCATAAGATTTAACTGTTCTTGCAGAGACAACACTTTGGCTCACACCTGTCCCCGTGATAGCCAACACACTTTAGGATGATTGGCAAACTCACACTGAATACCTCTCCTTCAACTTTGGCATGGTACTAACTGTGGGTGCTGATCCATTTTTATGAATATAGTTGACAGTGCTTGCGGCTTGTTGCAAAGTGTCACTTAAAACAGTAGCTTTAGCTCATTTTGCGGATGCAGGATACAGTGGAAAGAAATGAGACTGTCTGATCTGTTAATACTTTTTAGTGCACAGTAAACCCTCGATGCTGATTCACGCTGCCAATCAGTTATGGTTCTCCTTGAAAGGGTCAGTTGCTTGTGCTTTGACACCTTCCTGGGTCCAAGCATCACACAACTTGGACAATGCATTCTTTCACAATTTCTATATCACTGAATGGCTTCCCTCTTTCCCTTATTATAGAAGCTGCTTTATAAGTTGCTTCTATGGCATTATTTCCAGGTCTTATTGCTACTTGAAAGAATTGTCTTTTTTTTTTTTTTTTGAGACAGAGTCTCATATGTTGCCCTCGGTAGAGTGTCGTGACATCACAGCTCACAGCAACCTTAAACTCTTGGTCTTAAGGGATTCTCTTGCCTCAGCCTCCTGAGTAGCTGGGACTACAGGTGCCCGTTACAATGCCCAGCTATTTTTTGGTTGCAGTTGTCATTGTTGTTTGGCAGGCCTGGGTTGGGCTCGACCCGCCAACCTCAGTGTATGTGGCTGGTGCCCTACACACTGAGCTACAGGCACCAAGCCGAATTGTATTTGCTTTTTATCTTTTAATTTCTGCAATACAACCTTTCACACTTCACTCTCTAGATTAAAATCTTTGTGGTACTTATGGGTATTATGCTGATGAGCACTGAATTTCTTTAATGCTGATTTTGCAGTATCACAAAGCAGGCAAACTATCTTATCCTTAGCAGAAATAGATAATATTGCAATTCCCAATCCTCATTAAAAAGTCTGTTTTCGTCCTTCAGTGTTCTCTTGGTCTTCTCTGACGTGATGGGCTGTTTAGCAGACTGAATTACAAAAGACTGTCGAGCTGTGCAGCTTCTCACAAATTCTACTTCAAACAGAAGCACAGAGCACTGTTGTCAAAGGCCAGTAACAGACTAGTGAACTCCATCCCCCTAAACTCTCACCAACCAGCCTCATGGTGGTGAGAGCCACCAGTCAGGGGGTGGGGGTAGAACTAAGTCCTGAACGTAGCATGATTAAACCCTACAGTTTACTAATGTTCTCCCTGTGCCAGTCAGTCTGGAGGATTATTTCAGTGAAACTTATTATATTCTTTGGTATTTTAAATACATTCATTTAAAAAACAAAATAACGATATAAAAGATGAGCAAAATGTATTAATAAAAATAAAAGGATTTGCTTTATAATATTTGGATTCAGCCAAAAGGCTACTCTTAAAGACCTAGAAGGCCACTTGTGGCCTTAAGATTGCAGGTTCCCCCCTGGTCCTCACCGAGCTCTGCCCGGGACTCAATCCCTCCCTGAGGACTCTGCCTGCCCTAGCATGGGCCAGTATGGGCAAGCACAGGCCAGTGCTGCTCTGTCCCCAGCTGTATGGGGTGGATGCTCAGGGGTCCTGTGGAGAGGAGGAAGATGTTTGGGGGCAGCTGGTGTGTGTGGAGTGTCATTTGATGCAGGTGTTTTGTGAATGTGTCTGTTCCCGCATGCTGTGCGCAGGGTCCCATGTGGCACTGTTTGTGAGACTTCATTTAAGATGACACTGCCATTCAGTTATTCTCTAAGAGGTGTCTGGCCATGTGTTTGAGCACTGCCCTCCATGTGTGCGGTATGCCTATGTGTGCCCGCATGTGTGTAAAACTAGGTTGCTAATTCTGAACTTGACCTCTGGGGGCGACCACGACCTTCCCAGTAAGGCCCTGTCGTTCGTCAGCCCCACGGAAGCCACTCATCGATTTGCTCTGAGAGAGGATTTTCTGAGCTCTTTCGTCTCCCTATGATGAAGAGGGTGGTGACCGACCCTGGGGCCTCTGCCTGCTGCTGGGGGGAGCACACTCTGGGCACCTGTGGGCCTGCTAGCTGGCTGCCAGCTGGCCCTGTTTAATCAGGTGGTGTTTCCAGGAGCTAGTAACAGATACTCTGTCCAGAAACGGCCCTGGGAGGGGGAGAAAACAAGAAGTTGCCTCCCTTGGCACAGCTGAGCCCTGCGGTTGAGGGCTGGGCTAGGTGGGTAGCATGTGCAAAGGCTGTGGGACAGTAGTGGCCTCAGGCACCACTGTCTGCACTCAGGGCCCACAGTGGCCAGGCCTGGGCAGGTGGGCACAGGCTGGGTGGGCTCTGCTCTGGGTTTTGCCAGTCTCCAAAACCCAGGGAAAGGAAGAAGAACAGGGTCCCGGGGACACCTGGGAATGGTCAGCTTTCAACCACAGCCTCCATGGCCTGGCACCCTGGCTGGTCCTGCCACCATCCCTCTAAGTCCTGCCCTGACATAAGGGTGAAGGGAGTCTGGGTGGACCTTCCTGAGGAAGACGAAAGCCCTGGCAATCTTGCCTGTACCCTCTGACTCACAAGGACAGTCTATAGAAAATCTGTTCTTCCTTCAGACTTCAGCCCAGTGGGAGCAGGAGGAGGAGGCAGCACTTTGCTGCTTGCTGGAGTTTGGTATTGTCTGTTTGCATGTGACCGATTGTTTGAACAGACTCCCAGTGGGCTCTGGGCCTGTGGGCCAAGCCGTGGCCCTGCATAGGTGGCGCTGAGGAGACACCTTAGGAAGCCCAGCCCCACAGGCTCTGTGGACCCAGCAGCATCATGCAGGGCTGGATAGGGCAAGCCAGAGCCCCTGACAGGACGGCCACTTGTGGAGTCCCTGGAGTGTGTGCAGCCAATGAGACATCTGTAGGTGTGCCGTGAGCAGGATGCTGGGCTCAGCTAGGCCTCAGCCACACTTCTGGTCCCACCACCTTCTCCCCCAGCCTTGTAGGGCCCCTCTGGCCTGGGTTTCCCTAATCTGGAGTATGAAGCCTGCATCACAAGTCCTTGAAGCCTCTGCCAGAATCAGAACCTGTCTCCTTCATAAGGAGCAAGACAGCGCCCCCACCCTACCCTGGGCTGGGAGGCCTTGTTGGGAGAGGGGCTTGTGTTGTGGCAAGTCCGGAGCTTCTCAGAAAAACTGCTTTGTGTCATCACACCGTGATCCCTGGGGCACACGGCCGAGTGGAGGAATGAAAGTGGCCTGGAGGGAAGCAGCGGTCTGACCAGCGTGAATGCTGTTTCTGCAAAGCTATATTAAGTTGCATTTTGATAAACTGACTGATCAATTTCCTGTTGACTTATTACAACTTCAGAAATAGTTTTCCCTCTCTTCACTCATGATTAAGCTTCCCTATGGGCAGCAGCCCCAAGTGCGGCAGGTGCAGGCGTGGCTCTCCCCAAGTGTGGTGGGCGCAGGCGTGGCTCTCCTCAGGTGAGGGGGTGCAGGCGTGGCTCTCCTTGCTTGAGGGGGAGCAGGTGAGGCTCTTCCCACGTGAGGGGGCACAGGCATGGCTCTCCCCAGGAGAGGGGGGGCAGGCATGGCTCTCCTCACGTGAGGGGGCCGCAGGTTAGGCTCTCCTCAAGTGCAGCAGGCACAGGTGTGATTCTCTCCAAGTGCCGCCAGGCACAGGTGAGGCTCTCCCCAGGTATGGCGGGCACAGGTGTGGCTCTCCACATTGGCTGCACTTGCACCCACAGCTGTGTCACCCTGTGGGAGCTTCCCTGGTGGGGACGGGCTAGGGGCTGAGCCCTAGGATCTGCTGTGGCCACCCTTCTTCCCCTAGGTGAGGCAGCTGTCTGTGAGGGTGGCCTCCAGCCCTGGCCATGTGACTACACATGGGTGTGCTTACTTACCTGTGAAGTGATTGTAGGTGTTGGGAGAAGAGGCTCCTTCAGACCTGCTGTGCCCACAGGTGTGCAACGCCACCTCAGAGCCAAAGGCCTCAGTCAGCAGATGCTTCAGATCACAGGTCTCCCCTTGCACCCTCAGCCATGCAGGAGGACCCCGGCATTTGGGTGTGACCTGGCATTCACCTCTTTCCTGTGTCCCCCCTAGCCCTCTGGGCAGTCCTCCATCTGGGTGTGATCCAGCACTCACCTCTCTCCTGTGTCTCCCCTGCCCCCTGGCCCTCTGGGCAGTCCTCTAGGCACGTCCCCCTCCAGGCATGGAGCAGCATTGGGTTTCCTGTCACCTGGCACAATGATTCAAGCCCAGAGCCTCTGGGGGTTCTTCCCACCCAGAGATGTCGATGACCCTAATCAGTGACCCCAACATAAGTCCCAAGAATTTCCTCTCACACGCTGCCTTACTTGTCCTGGGAGCCATCCCTATGCAGCCGGGTTAACAGACAGCACTGAGGCTCTGTGGCTCTTGAGAAGGATGGTCAGCCTGCAGGGCCGCAGCCAACACAAACAAATAGCTCCCAGCCGCTGACTCCCCACTAATAGCTCCCTGGTGTGGCCCCCCATAGTTTCCAAGCAAGACCCCTCCACATAGCTCCTGAGCACACACCCCCATGACGCCTGAGCACAGCCCCCCACGGTGCCTGAGCACAGCCCCCCGCGGCTCCTGAGCACAGCCCCCCACGGCTCCGGAGCACAGACCCCCACGGCGCCTGAGCACAGGCCCCCACGGCCCCCCCAGGTGATTCACAGATCTGGCAGCAGGAGGCCCACCACGGCTCCGGAGCACAGTCCCCCACGGCGCCTTTCTCAGAGTTGGTAGCTCCTGCCCAGGTGATTCACAGATCTGGCAGCAGGAGGCCCAGGG
>NW_003852523.1:4371302-4373716 GCF_000181295.1 Otolemur garnettii
GAGCACAGCCCCCCACGGCTCCGGAGCACAGTCCCCCACGGCGCCTTTCTCAGAGTTGGTAGCTCCTGCCCAGGTGATTCACAGATCTGGCAGCAGGAGGCCCAGGGGAGGCTGGGCCAGATAGGCAGCCTGTGAGGGTGAGGAGCAACACCAGCCCCAGGACCCTGGTTGGGACAGCCAGGTGGGAGGCCAGGGGCCCCGAGACCCAGACTTTGGCAGCTCATGCTTAGGTCAGCCTCAGGCCTGGCAGCACGATGAGGACCCAAACAAATGGGCAAAGGCGTCAAGACCACGGCCAGAACTAGAGAGCTGGACATGCCTCTGAGACCAGCCCATCCACACAGCCCCATCCAGGCCCATGTGCCAGGGTGCGGCTGGTTCTCAGCCACGCCAGGGCTGGAGTTTGAGGCTCCTGGACCCTTATCAGCACTTGCCCAAAAAGGTGTCCTGAACCTGGCCAGGGTCCCTGAGGCTACTCTGCACCCCCAACCTTGGTCTCCACACTGAGCTGGCCAGGACGGCCCGCTGTAAGTGCCGAGGGAGACAATGTGGCACATTGTGGCTGCTCGTGGACACACAGCTCCGTCCTTGCCTGGAGTCTGGCGTCTGCCCTGCCCAGTGCTGTGTATAGCCAAGTGGGATAGGTGTGGGCTGCGCACACCTGCCCCAGCCCAAGAGTCCTCCCGAGCTGTTCCAGGAAGCCCGAGACAGGGCCTGAAGTGACACTGGAGGGGGCTGAGGGTGGGGCTGGTGGCTGCCCACCCATCAGGACAGGAGAGATGTCCATGCCTGTCAATGGTGTCCAGACAGGCGCCAGGAACACTGAGTGGACATTACTAAACTGGACAAGAAACTGTTCACTCTGTGGTCATACTGATGAGCGGTGAGGCCCAGTGTACCCAGAGGCTGCCACCCTTATCAACAAAGGGCTCCCAGTGCCCTGTACTGCATGTCAGGCCCACAGCATGCCAGGTGTGAATTTTGGGGTTGTCTGTTGACTCCGACAGGGCTCCCACCCAGGCGGCAGAAGAGACCAGGCCAGCACCCCCTAGTCAAATGTTCTGGCTTCTCATAAAGCACCAGAGTCAGGCTTCTTGTTTACTGGGTGGAGTGAAGTACCCCTCCACTCCTCGCTGCTGTGGGGTCCAACAGGACAATGGATGTGACACCCTTCCTCATAGCCCCGGGCAACAGGAGACTCTCAGTAGCGACAGCGCCTGGAGGAGCCCGCTCATCAGTGTGGTTGGGCACTCGCAGGGCTGGGAGTCAGGACTCTGCAGGGGACCAGAGCCCGCATCCACACAAGGGGAAACAGAGGCTTAAAGAGGATCAAAGAAGGGGCAGAGTTCAGGCTCTTGGTTTCCAAATGTTCACACAAAGACACCCTTCAGGGTGGGCAGGAGGTGCCCATGGACAGGTCCCCAGTAAGACCAGAGACCTGTCAGCACACGGCCCCTAGAGGCTGCCCTGAGCACAAATAGAATTTCTAGCAACAGAGAAAGTCAGGAGTGCACAGCAAGAAGCAAACAGCCAAGCAACTATGGCCCTAGCACTTAAAAGTCAGAAATATAATTGTTTAAAGATGTCAGGGTTGGCTGCCAGGACCCAGGGCTTTTGTGTGTGTGTGTGCCACTCCCATGACTGGGGATGGGTGTGTGTGTGTGCCACTCCCATGACTGGGGATGGGTGTGGGGGGGAGGGGGTGCTGACCCTGCCCTGCCGGGAGTTCCTGGCCTGGCTGCCCCCTCCCTGGCCCATTTCCTCAATGGAAGATGAGGGTCTGGACCAAGGTCTTGGGTTCCGGCTATTGCACCCCACAACCTGGTACCCTAAGCCTGCTGTGCTGGCCCCTTGAGACCAAGGTCAGGGCTGGAGGCCTGGAGCTTCCAGCTTCTCGCCTCCCCAACCCGAGGGCTGGAATCCACCTTCTCCCCCCACCTCGCCCTGAGGGCTGGCTTCCAGAGTGTCCCACAGAGACACAAACTCACCTCCCTACACTGCAAACACAACATCCTCAGAATTAGAAATCAATGGCAGAAGCAGGAGGATTTGGCCTTAAAGGACACAGGGGAGGCAGAAAGTGCTGCTCCTGCGGCAAGATGACAGGGCAGTCTCAGCACAAGGGCATCCCAGGGTGAGGTCTGTGGGCCGCTCCACACCCAGCAAGCTGTCCCTGCTGGTCCTATCACCCTAGACCCGCAGCTGGGCTGCTTCCTGCATGGTGGCACCAGGGCCCCCTGGGACCCGGAGCACAGTGGCTTGGCCAACACGGGTGTGTCCTTGAATTATAGATACCACCTTTAGAAGACACTCTTCCCAACCTCTTGAAAATTAAGACATGATTCACATGGCTTGGAATGTACCCCTGAGAGTGGGCGGTCAGTGGCACTTGGCACAGTGACACTGCAGCACGG
>NW_003852523.1:4373899-4375523 GCF_000181295.1 Otolemur garnettii
GAGCCCTGGTGACAGTTATTCTCCTTCTGCCCTGTGGACTTGCCTAGTCTGGACGCTTCTTGTGAACTGAACCGCACACAGGTGGCCTCTGTGTCCGACTTGGCTCACTCGGCACATTTCTGAGGGTCCGAGGGTGTGGCTGTGTCAGCACACCGTCCGTCAGGGCCGGAACTTTTCATTACATGAATGAACCACATCTGTTTTCTATCTGATGGACATCGGAGGTGGAGTGGCTATTAAGAACAATACCACAATAACCATTTGTGACAAGTTTCTGTGTGGACACATGTTTTCAATTGTCTTGGGGATAAACTATGTTTAATGACATGAGTTAAAAACAAATAAACAAAAAGCACATTGGTATTGGGTTTTCTATTTGCCCCGGGCTGACCTGCATGGCATCCTGGTCTCTTCCCCTCGTGGGAATTCTGCCTAATGTCCTGCATTTCAGCACTAGGCCTCCTCGTACAGCAGGTCTACCAGTGAGGAATTCTCTCTGATTTTGCTTTAAAACGTTTAAACATGTATGCATTCATATTTGTTTATATTGTTATCACTGTATCCTGTTATTCAGTGTGTTTCACTGGGCCTCACCTTCGCTCCTGAAGGACAGCTGTCCCATATTATAGAATTCTTGGTTGGCAACTTTTCCTTCCAGCACTTGGCCACCTCAGCGCCTCCTGACCCTGTGATTTCTGATGAGAAGATTTCTAGTCTCGTTTAGAGTCCCTTGTATGTGATGGGTCCCTTCTCTCTCGCTACACTCAGGATACACTTCGTGTAGCGATGGCAGCCACTATTCTTCTATGTAGCCATTACACACAGGGCGCCGGGGCAGCAGAGTCCGTGCACCTCCATCTGGAGTTGTGCGTTCACGTCCGAGGCCTTCTGTTATAAATGAAGTTAGGAAACTGGACATGCCACAGACCACAGTGCTGGCCAAGGACCCAGTGTATGAAGTGAACTTTGTAAAGTAGTGACTATGAATTTAGTTTATAGTAGGAATGCTCTGGAGAGATAACCACATTGAGATGGGGGATATTCTGTAACCTTGTAACCTACCAAGAGAAATCTAAGTACACAATGGTGAGTACTAACATTGCTGGTGCTGCTTTTACTGTGAGAATAAGAGTAGCAAAGGGAAGCAGGAGGGCAGAACAGCAGTTTGAGGAGATGTCCTCACTGTCCTCTCTCACTGTGTGTCCGTCAACTGGCTTAGGTGGCAGGTGCTCAGACTCCTTGGTCTGGAACATTTTTGACTTTCCACAATTTGACTGGGTTTAGCTATGGCTCTCTTTAAATCTATCCTACTGGAGTTGAGCTTCTAGGATGTGTAGCTTAATGTTTTCGTCAAAGTTGGGTTGGCCATTATTTCTTCAAATATTTTTTCCGCCCTCTTCTTTCTCCTCTCTCCTAGGACCCATCACGTGTATTTTGGTACGCTTGATGGTGTCCTGAAGGGCTCTGCTCTTTTTTCTTCATTCTTTTTTGTTCTGTTCTTCAAACTGGCTTGGCTGACCTGTCTTTAAGTTTGCTGATCTTTCTTCCACCTGCTCAAATCTTTTTTTTTTTTTTTTTTTTTTTGAGACTGAACCTCAAGCTATCCCCCTGGGTAGAATGCCGT
>NW_003852523.1:4375575-4380122 GCF_000181295.1 Otolemur garnettii
GCCTCCCAAGTAGCTGGGACCACAGGCGCCCGCCACAACGCCCGGCCATTTTTTGGTTGCAGCCGTCATCATTGTTTGGCGGGTCGGGGCCGGATTTGAACCTGCCACCTTAGGTGTATGTGGCTGGCGCCTTAGCCGCTTGAGCCACAGGCGCCGAGCCCCACCTGCTCAAATCTTCCAGCAAAGCCCTCTAGTGGGTTATTTCAGTTATTATACTTCTCAACTCCAGAATTTCTTTTAAAAATTAATTTCTATCTCTTCATCAACTCTCTCTTTGGTGATAAGTTGTTCTTACAATTTTATTTCTTTATACTCAGTTTCCATTAGTTCTTGGAACACATTTAAGATAGCTGATTTAAAGTCTTTGTCTGGTAACTTATGTCTGGGGGGCTTCCTCCGGGACAGTTTCTATTGGTTGCAGTTTTTCCTCATTTATGGAACATATTTCTTGTTTCTTTGAATATCTCTAAAACTTATTTTTTAATTGGACATTTAGAATAATATAATGGTGCATCTCTGGAAATCAGCCTCTTTCCCACCAAGATCTATTGTTGTTGCTGTTTCTTCTTATTGCTGCCATTTGTTCAGTGATTTTCTGAGCTAATTCTGTGGGGTCTGTTCCTTATCACATGCCCCCTCCCCCAAAGTCTCTGCCCAGTTAGCTTAGTGCTTGGCTGATAATTAGCAGTTTCCTTAAACATCCAGATCTGAAGAGTCTTCCAGTCTTTGCTGAGGAGCCCTGTCTGTGGGTCAGGACACACGGTCCACACCCAGCAGGCAGCTGAGCTCTGCCTTGGCCTTCATGTCCTGCCTAATTAGCCCAAGATGAGCTTGGTCTCCTGGACTCTGGTGAGTGCACTGTGGTCCTGGGTGTGCGCGGCCTTTCCAGCGTCACAGGGAAACGTAGGCCCTTCTCAGACATCCCGTGGACAGTCCATTCTCCCAGGTGTTTTGTATGTTATCTCCCCCCCAACTGTTGCCCATTGCTTCAGGCAAACTGCCTCCAGGGCTTTGGGGCGGGAGGGGGGGGGGTGTTGAGACAAAGTCTAACTCTGTGCCTTAAGTAGAGTACTGTGACATCACAGCTCACAGCAACCTCAAACTCTTGGGCTCAAGTGATCCTCTTCCCTCAGTCTCTGAGTTCTGGGACTACAGGTGCCTGCCACAACGCCCAACTAGTTTTTCCACTTTTAGTACAGATGGAGCCTCTTTCTAGCTCAGGCTGGTCTCAAATTCCTGAACTCAAGGGATCCTCCCACCTCGGCCCCCCAGAGTGCTCACGGTGCCCAGCCTGTGGGGGTTGTTTTTTAAACAAATGTCCCTGGGGAAATGGCTGTGCCTACTGGCCGAGCTCTAAGTCAACCCAGGGGACAGCCAGAGTGGGCAGACCATGACCATTGTCTGGGAACAGGACTTTGGAGATGCCACTCTGTCCAAGCCATCTAGTGGCTGCTGGACTGCCGCTTCCCACCAGGCCACTGGGCTGCTGGTCAGTAAGCTCACTGAGGACATGGGAAGGACAGACAGAAATGGGCAAGTTAAAATGCCACAAGGCCCGCTGTTCTAAGGTTCAGCAGCTTTTCTCGAATAATCGCTCCTCGTTGCACATCTTTGGTTCAATTGATTTTGATCACTTTTTGCCGGTGTCTTCCTCACTGTTATGGAGAAGAGGCTTTTCAGCTGTCCTTATCCCACCATTTGCAGAGCTGTAGATGAGTTTGCATGTTCTGGAATCTGATGAAAGTTAGAATCACTTGGCAGTATTATTTTGAGATTCATCTATGTCACTGCGCAAATCAATGTTTCCTTCCTATTTTTGAGAAGAATCCCTTTGTGTGGATGTGCCACAGTTTATCTGTCCCCCTGTCGGTGGACATAAGAGCTGTTTCCTGTTTTGACTGCTACAGATCAATCTACAAACAGTAAAACCACATCTGTGTGAATGCTAATGTTTTCCTTTCCCTGGAGAACTCTGCCCCCATGGGAGGTTTAATTAACTTTTAAACGAACTGTCAAACTGTTATCTGGAGTGGCTGCACCATTCACACCCCGCCCGCTGGGGGCAGCTCGGCTCCCCAGTGGCGTCCCCCCACCCCTCTCCGTGTCAGCTCAGGGCCACAGCACAACTCCATAGCCTGTCTGGGTTGAAGAACAGCAAGTTGTTTTCTCACAGGTGTAGAGGCTGGAAGTCCACAGTTAAGGTGATGTTAATTTGATCTCTGATGAGAACTCTCTTCCTGGCTGGTAGGTGGCTATGTCTTCACCAGTCTCAGAACAGGAATCCTCTTCCCCAGGGTCCAGCCTTAGGGCGTCATTTACCTTAATTACTTCCTCTGAGGCCTGTCTCCTGGTGCAGCCACACCTGGCTCCCGGCTTCAGCACAGGCATTGGGAAGGACGCATCTCACCCTCACTGACCCTGTCAGCCACTTTCATCTCAGCCCCTTTAGTAGAAGGACAGTGGCCTCTCCTTGTGGTTTTAATTTCCCTGGTGACTAATGATGTCAAGCATCCTTTTTGTGTTGTGATTTGTACCTGCGTATCTTCTCTGGTGGATTTTCTGTTCAAATCTTTTGCTCTTTTAAAGAGTCTGGTTAATTTTTTTTCTTTTTCATGTTTTTAGAGACAGAGTCTCACTTTGTCATCCTGGATAGAGTGCAGTGGCATCACAGATCACAGCAATCTCAAGCACTTGGGCTCAAGCAATCCTCTTGCCTCAACCTCCCTGAGTGCTGGGATTACAGGTGTGAGCCCAAGCACCTCGCCTAAAGTCTTATCAGATACGGTTGTTGTTTATTCATTCTCTTAAAAGTGTCTTTTGCAGAGCAGAAGTTTTAAATTTTGATAAAATCTAGTTAATCCATTATTTTGGTGTTGAATATAAGAAACTTGTCTAGCCGCAAGTCACAAAGATTTTCTCCTAAAAGTTTTAGCTTATCAGTTTTACATTTAGATCTGTGACCCATTTTGAGTTCATGTTTTTAAACATGGCACAGGGTGCAGATAAACGGTCATTTATTCCCCATGTGACAAACCCATTGTTCCAACACCATTTGTTGAAAAGACTCTCTTTTCTCAACTACCTTGGCACTTTTGTCAAAAACCAGTCACCCATATGTGTGTGGGTCTATTTCTGGACATAAAATAAACATACTCTCTTGGTTACGACAGCTTCACAAAGTCTTAACATTAAATGACGTAGCTCCTTCAACTTCATTCTTCTCTTTCAAAGCTGTTCTAGCTATTAGAGATCCTTTGCATTTTCATAGGAATTTTAGAATAAGTTTGTCAAATTCTATCTCTCTCTTTTTTTTTTTTTTTTAGACACAGAGTCTCATTTTGTCACCCTTGGTAGAGTGCTGTGGCAACACAGCTCTCAGCAAGCTCCAGCTCTTGGGCTTAGGCAATTCTCTTGCCTCAGCCTCCTGAGTAGCTGCGACTACAGGCGCCCACCACAACGCCCAGCTATTTTGTTGTTGTTGTTGCAGTTTGGCCCGGGCCGGGTTTGAACCCGCCATCCTTGGTATATGGGGCCAGTGCCCTACTCACTGAGCCACAGGTACCACCCGTCAAATTCTATCTTTAAAAAAAAAAAAAGGCTTTTTGAGAGTTCTAGTGGGATTTGTTGAATGTATAGATCACCTTGGGGACAATTTATATCTTAAGAACATTGAGTCTTCCAACAAGTGAAGATGGTGATCTCACTCCATTGTTTTCTTTGGACCCTCTTTAACTTTTTTGAGCAATGTTTTCTTGCCTTGTGTGTACAAGTCTTTCACATCTTTTGTCAGATATATCCCTAAGTACTTCGTATTTTTGGTGTTATTACAAACGGCATTGTTCTTCCTCATTTTAACTACTGGCTGTTCGTTGCTAGCACAGATACGGTTGATTTCCGTGTATTGATCTGAGTCTGAGACCTTGCTGAGCTCACTCATTAGCCCTGGCAGCTTTTTGTTTAGTAGATTCCATTAGATTTTCTGCATAGATGAACTTCTCATCTATAAATAAAGGCACTTTTATTCCTTTCTGTCCAATAATGATGCTTTTCTTTTTCTTTTTTCTCTCCTAATTTCCCTGGCCAGAACCTCCAGGACAATGCTGAATGGAAGTATTGAGAGTGGACATTCTTGGTCTGTTCCTGGTCCTGGGAGGCAGCACCCAGTCTCTTAGGATTAACGGTGATGTTGGCTGTGTACAGGACTGGGACCCTGGGTGTTCTCTGCGTGGCAGCTGTCCTTTCTGGAATGCCATCCTGCAATGCCAGCCGCTGTCTTCAGACGCTCAGCATCCTCACCTCCGGATCCCTTCCTCAACCTATGTCCTGCCCTGGGGCTGTGGCTGTGGAGGGATCATCTCTTCTGTTTCCCGTTTCTGGGCTTTGTGGCTCTTTGTGAGCTGATGTCCAGGCCTTCAATATCCTTTTTTTTTTTTTGCTTGTACCAAAGGTCTTTATTGGTGTGAGGAGGGAGGCTGCAGAGCAGCAACAAGGAGGAGAGAAAAGAGAAGAGAAAAAGGGAGAGAAAAGAGAGGAGAGAGATAAAGAGT
>NW_003852523.1:4380362-4383055 GCF_000181295.1 Otolemur garnettii
CCATCTTGTCTGGAAATGGAAGTCTATTAGCTTTTTTTCTTTTTCTGCTAGAAAAATAACACCAGGCTCACTGAGTACAGGAGAGCTAGAAAATGTTGTGACATGAGGAAAAGGTATGACGATGGTCCCACTGGCAGCTGGCAGGTGTCACGTTCTTCAGAGCATGGTGTTTTCTAGTCCTGCTGTGCGCACCC
This sequence comes from Otolemur garnettii, assembly GCF_000181295.1. Lineage (NCBI taxonomy): Eukaryota > Metazoa > Chordata > Mammalia > Primates > Galagidae > Otolemur > Otolemur garnettii. The sequence goes on from NW_003852523.1 coordinate 4,380,557, forward strand.
CAGTAGAACCTGGATGTGCCCCAGGCTGTTCTATTGGGCCCACCCAAGGTGCGGGTGGCCACACCTCTGCCTCACCTCCCCAAGACCAGAGTCACCTCTCAGCTGCCTCCAACTCACAGCAAGCAGTGCCTGCAGCAGTGGTTACCTGGTATTCTGGGTCAAATCTCCCCCTCCAAAGGATACTGGCGAGGCATTTTGGGCCACCTAGATGGTGTAGGCTGATCTCCCGCCTCAAGCCCTTAACTCTATCATGCTGTAAAAGCCCAGACATGAGGCCAGGTTCACAGGTCCTGGGCACTAGGATCTGGACATCTTTGGGTCATTGCTCAGTTGCCCACAGGTAAAAGCATAAAAGAGGACATCAGTGTCAGACTAAAGAACTGTGGAGGTGACAGGGTGCATCTGCGCTGTGGGGCAGGGTACAGGTGGGGTGGCCATGCAAAAGCAACAACCAGGCTGTGACTCCAGGTGTCCTCCCACTACAGGGGACTGAGCTGCCCAGGGGCTATACAGCTAGGACTGCAGAGCAGAGCTGACTGTAGTTCCAAGTTCTCTGAGCCCAGGGGATGCCAGCGCTATGGAGGGGCAGCCCTCCCAGTGTGTTTCCAACTGAAGCAGCAGAGCTGGCTGAGCCTGGAGCAGGCCCTCCTTGGAGCCCTTTGACTTTAGGGCACCTAAATTCCTGTTCTAGGGGGAAGACTAGCCAGGTGCAATTGTGAGGCAAAGAGAAGCAAAGTGGGGGTGGTCAAGGTGCGGAGGCCTGGTAGGGGCAGGGACCATTTAGAGGCCTGGGAGGAGAACGTTCTGGATGGGAGGGCAGCAGGTGACAGCCCTGGCAGGTTCTGGAGGCTGCCAGGGGCTGAGCTGAGGGTGGAGGAAGGGGCAGGGGCAGGGCTAAAGGGAAAGCCACAGCCATCTGAGGGCCTTGCAATGCAGGAGAGGCAGCTGGAAGGTTCCAGCAGGGAGGCAGAGCTGACCTAGTCTAACAAGACATATCCACTCCTGTGCCAGGTAAACACGAGGGCTCCACATTTGCCATCCATTCTTATTTCATCTTGTGGGAAAGTGTGAATAGCTCACTGGCTGGGAATGGAGGGGCAAGGTTCAGGGCCTGGGCCCCACTGGTGGACCTGACCTTTCCCTGTTAGCCCATCCAGTCTCTGGCAGTTTCCAGAACTCTTTGTGAGGGAGGGCAATGGGGGAACATCTAACCCACCCTGTCCCCACAGCCCTGGCTGGCAATGCCTGAAGCCCACCGCCTGCCCCAACTGCCCAGTTCTGGGACCTGGCAAGTGCCCTGGTAGTGTGGCCATTCTCAACAGTCTTCTGTTAGCTGCAGCTGGGCACCCTGAAGGTGGCAGGTGCTATGTGAACCTGGACAGTAATGCCAAGAGGCAGGAGGACGGCAGGCAACTGGGGAGTGGGGAGCAGAACTGGGGCTCCTCACCCCACACCGTGCCCCCCTCTGCAGGCCCCAGGCCTCAAAGACCCCCCACACTCACTATATGAGACCTGAGGTCCCCCAGGAGCCTCCAGGGGCCTGTTTGTAGGGTCATATTACATCCAGCTATTGCCAGGTTACCCTGACCTTGATTTAGAGACTTGTGGGGAAGGATTCTGAATTCCTTCCAATGTAGATGCAACCAGGAAGCCAGGTACACTGAGGGGACCCTGGGGAGTAAGTGTGTGGAATGTTGGGTGCCGCAGAGCTCACACGGTCGGCCATCAGGTGATTTGGCATGGGCAGAGACGTCTGTGCAGACAGGTCAGAATCTGGCCACAGGCCCCAAGGGGCTGGTCTATTTCTAGATCTGCTGTTTGAAGGGCGAGTTCAGTTTGTGAACAGTCCTGGCATGTCCACTTGTGCTCTGTAAAGCCAGGCTAGGAGCTGCCACCTTCCAGAAGCTACTAGAAGCAAAACAGCACATCCCCTTTGAGGGTGTCTGCAACTTGGAGGGGCCTATCTCCCCCACAGCACAAGGGCTGACTCATTTTCTTGAAAGCTTGAAGGCAAAAATGCAGATTTTTCTTTGCCTTTTTGTTGATAATCTGCATAAATTCAGCCTGACTTCTGGAAGTCAACAAATATCGGCTGTTTCCCTGCATGGGGCAGATGTTCAGGGGATGCCTCAGGTGAGGCCGGCAGTGTGGACTGGGCAGGGCAGGAAGGTGGCTGATGCTGGCATGTGCTGTTAGATATTTCTACCTGCTCACTTGATGGGTGTTGGGCCAGGTAATTCAGAATCTAAATGTAAGCAGCAAGTCTGCTCCAAAGTGAATGGCTCATTAGGAAATAGACAAAACATCCCTTGAGATCAACACTTGGCTTTTGGGTTTGATTTTTCTGAAAGGGTTGCTGAATGACAGCTGATAGCAGCAGCCCAGAGCCTCTGAGGAGACCTTGGAGAGTGCTCTGAGCAGGTGCCTGTGCACTTAGGGTTAGGGTATGACTCTCCTTCTGAGCAGGTGCCCGTGCACTTAGGGTTAGGGTATGACTCT
>NW_003852523.1:4383343-4391617 GCF_000181295.1 Otolemur garnettii
TGCACTTAGGGTTAGGGTATGACTCTTCTGAGCAGGTGCCCGTGCACTTAGGGTTAGGGTATGACTCTCCTTGAGATGTAGGGCTCCAGGTGGAAGCAGTGGGATCAGCTGGATGCTTTCTGGTGACAGACAAGCTGTGGACCTATAATGTGCATGGGGGAATTGCCTGCAGGCTTCAGAGGGACAGCTGGGCTAGGCCAGCAAGAGAGGGGTCTGGGTCTGGGGGAGTCCTGGGCCTGGGTGTGAGGCCTTGGGCGAGACCAGCAGAGATGGGTATTTCTTTTCTTTCTTTCTTTCTTTTTCTTTTCTTTTTTTGATAGTCTGACTTTGTCTCCCTTGGTAGAGTGCCATGGTGTCACAGCTCACAGCAACCTCAAATTCTTGGGCACAAGTAATCCTCTTGCCTCAGCCTCCCAAGTAGCTGAACTACAGGCACCTGCCACAACGCTGGGCTATTTTTTGTTGCACTTTGGCCAGGACCTGGTTCAAACCTGCCACCCTCCATATATGGGGCTGGTGCCCTACCCACTGAGCCACAGGCGCTGCCCAACTCTTGGCTATTTTTAGAGATGGGATCTCACTCTAGCTCAGGGGATCCACCCGCCTTGGCCTCCTGAGTGCTGGGATTACAGGTGTGAGCCACTGTGCCCAGCCTTATAGATGGGTCTTGATGAAGACCCTTGGGTGGTCTGAAGGTCCCAACTTTGGAAGGGTGCCCAGTTGGGCAGCGAGCAGCGCCAGGTCACCCACTGCAGCCCTCCAGGAGCAGTGGCAGAGAGCCAGCCATGGCCTCCCCAGGAGCCGGACACCTTGTCTGAAGCACCTGTGGAGGCCCAGGAGGAGGGTTGGCCTCTGACAGCATCATGGTGTCACTTTCTTTTATCACAAAGGACAGTGCTTGATAGTCCGCCAGCCACTCTGGTAAAATTACTGTGGGTGTTTATTTTCCAGATGACATCCAGATATGTACAGGACCACACACTTACATCATTTTGCACCCAGTTTTCCCCTTCTGGGTCAGCCCTGAGCGTCTGTGCCCATCACTACCTGATATGTACAGGACCACACACTTACATCATTTTGCACCCAGTTTTCCCCTTCTGGGTCAGCCCTGAGCGTCTGTGCCCATTCCCGTCTTGTCACGGGAGCTGGGACTGCTGTACACACGTAGACACGGGTCTGCTCAGCCTCTCCCTTGGTCAGTCTCCAGTAATTCCTAGACTTCCCCTTCTTCAGTTGTGAAGAGTGCAGCAATGAACACCTGTGGTGACCTTGCCTTAGCCCAGATGGCTTGGATGGGGCTGGCACTGGCACCCCTCCCAGCCCCGCGTGTGGCTGAGTCAGGCTTGGCCAATCGGCCTCTCATCTGATCTTCCTGGTCACAGAGACTCAGTGGATAGGGGTCTGTGGTTGTGTGACCTGAGCTGGCTGTCAGAGCCCTCCCAGGAAAAGAGGCACCCTTGCTTGCTGTGGGTGTCACCTCTGGCCCACCATAGAGGGAAGCCACAACACAAAGACACAGAACCCCAAGACTTGAATGGACTTTCCTCCAGGGAGACACACAAATAGCCAAGAGGAACAGAAGATGTTTGGTGCTGCTGATCGCCAGCTAAGCACAAGTCATGAAGGCTCAGCTGTAGGGAGGAAGGCGATTCTGACAGCTGCTGAAGTGTGGATGGATCTTGACGACACTGTCAAGTGTCGCAAGAGGCGAGTCGCAAGGGCCAGTTGCAAGAGGGAAACACTTCATGAGTCCATTTAGATGAGGTCCCTAGAATGGTCAGAGTCATAGAGACACACAGTATAAAGATGGGTGCTGGTGGGCAGAGGAGGCTCAGGGGCCCATTTACTGGGCGGAAAGACAAAAAGACGAACACTTCTGGAGATGGCTGGAGGTTAGGGTGCACGGCACCATGGCTGTATTTAAAGCTACTGAACTGTACACTGAGAAGATTAAGGTGGTACATTTCACGCTATGTATATTTTACCACAATAAAAGCCCAGGGGTGGGGTGGGGTGGGCTGTGGGGGTGTTGTTGAGCGTCAGGCTGGAAGGGCAGCCTGGAGACTCCCCTTGGACTTAGGTGTGGCTGTGCCCTCACCTCACAGGCATTAGTTAGTTGAGAGAGTCAGTAGGTGCTTGTTTGCTCATCTGAGCTGGGGAGCCACCCCGAGAATGGACCTGGTTTTATAATTTAACAAATGCAAACTAGTAGGAGGGGGAGGTGTTTACAAACAGCAGAGCCAGGAGAGGGCAAGCAGCTGCCCTGGCCTCAGGAGGCTTCTGATCCTTGGATCCTGAGATTCACCAAGGCTCTTCCTGGACCTTTTATGGAGTCAGCCCCCTCAGGTCTTGAGATGACAGAGTGGGAAGAAAACACAGCCCGATGGGTGGGGTTGGTTGTGCACCCCTCACATGACCAAGTAGGTGCTGTTTTCCAAGCCCGGGGTAGGGGGCAGTGTCCTAGCCCAGATTGGCACTGGGCACAGGCTCTAGGCCCCATGCTGTACTCCCAAGCTCCTCACATTTGCCTCTGGGAGCAGTCCTCTGGGCCTGTCCTTCTCTACCTGACTGCAGGGTCAGGGTCTTGGTCAGAGGTCAAATACCATTTTCTCCTGTCAGTTAATGTTCCCCAACTACCACAATGTAAATCGGCCTGCAAGACCCCCCAGTTCTTCAAACAAAGGTTTGTGATTGCCCCTGGGGAAGCAGAGGGAAAATGCTCCTAACTCACCCCCCGCGGCCCAGGTCCAGAGCCTTGAGCAGCACCTCTCTGACCCAGTAGCTGGGTGGTCTCCGGTCAGTGTCCTGGGTTACCCCCTTCCTACTGGTCCATCCTGACCACTGCAGGGACATAGCCAGGGACACTCATAACCCAGCTGGGTGGCCTGGATGTCCAGGGCCTTCACATGGCAGGGGAGAGAAGAGGGACTGGGTGGGGGAGGGACAGCCATACGGTGACCAGCCTCCTGCAGGACGTGGTCCCAGAAATGAAGAGGGCATGGCAGGGTGGGGAACATGAACAGGGACACCAAGAAACCAGAAACAGGCCATTCTAACATGGGGGGAGGTGAAGAGCGGACCCCATGTGGGGCCTCCCGCATCAAGCAGCACCCACAAACACAGCGAGGGTCTGAGACTCGCCCCCCTCCCCCACCACCACCTTCTAGGCAGCAGAGACCAGCGGGCACTGGTGCAGCAGGGCGGACCAAACACTCTCCGGGAGACCCTTTGGTTCTCTGCCAGGTGCAGATATCAGTTTGGCAAAAATAGCAACGTGACAAAAGGAGGAACGGAAGCGCCAGCCCTGCCCTGCTGCCCACAGGCTCTGCTCAGCCCGCAGGGCCTGGAGGGCGACCTCAGGCTGAGAATGCGAGCAGAGTGCGGCGCGGGGCCTGGCCGGCCGTGATCGCTGTGCAGGCGACCCCGCGTCTCTTTGCTGGGTCACCGTGTGGGGAGGCGTCCCTGCGTCCCTGTGCGGGGTCCCCGTGTGGGTAGGCGTCCCTGCGTCCCTGTGCGGGGTCCCCGTGTGGGTAGGCGGCCCTCTGTCCCTGTGAGGGGTCCCCGTGGGGCGTGGCGTCGTCTGCGAGGCTCGCTTTGGGCCTCTCAGCCCCGCCCGCTGTCGCGCATTCCCAGTCATTCTTGGGTCCGGCTGACGTCCTGGTGTTGGGTGCGGCGCAGGGCCTGGCTGGGGCATGATCGCGGTGGGGGAGGGACAGCCACACGGTGACCAGCCTCCTGGACATGGTCCCAGAGATGAAGAGGGCATAGGAAGGGGCCCGGCGGCAGCTCCCACACAGCCCACTCCATCTCCGATGCCGCCGACGGGGTTCGCGGTGCGGTCTGTCCACACTCTGTTTTCTTGGGCAGCGCCCCAGGGGCTTGGCACTCACAAGGCGTGGGCACCTTTCCACGGTCATGCAGCCCTGTTTCTGGTGCCACCAACAGACCAGTGAGAGACACTAGGACATAGAGTCTCCTCTCCTGGATGGAAGACTGTGCCGTGGAAGCGGCTCCCCAGGCTGTTTGGCCCTGACACCTGTCCACCCCGGGGCTTCTCCAACCTTTGTCCCTATGGGGACACAGTACCCAGCAGTCACTGTTCTTTCTCCCCCATCCCCTACATGGCCAGGTGTTGAGTGGTGGCAGTAGTCAGTGACCTCTGTCATGCACCCAGACCAGGGAGGGGGCTGCAGGGAGTGGTCAGGCCACCCCTAAACTGAAGTTTGAGGTCCATGGTCTCTCTGGCTGAAGAAGAGCCAGTGATCTTCTCACTGGTGGCTGTGGCCCTCTCTGGGGACACACACACAGAGTCACACACAGGAGAGCTACAGAGGGAGCCCTGGGCTGGGACTGAGCCCAGCTCTGCCCTGCAGCCTCAGTGTGTGCCCTTGGGGGATGGCATGGCAGCACCCCTCTGGCAAGCAGTATTTGTACAGGCTCAGAGCAGGTCCTAGCTCCTGCATCTATAGAAGTGTTAAATTCTCACACAACACACGGAGAAGCCTCCACCTGTGCAGTAGTGTGACGGCACCTGGACCCAGAGAAACCCAGATGCCCACAGGCCTGAATCCTAACCCTCACAACCTTCATAAAAACCCAAGCATCTGAGGTCCTCGTGAGAGACATCGGGACACATGGGGATGCATGGCCTTCTCCTGGATGGAAGACTTAGTAAAATGGAACTGTTACCCCCAAAAGTGAGCAGTTCAGCCACTTTCTTAGCCAAGCAGGCTTCCTACACCAGGAAAAGCCAGGTCCACGGCATCAGTGAGTCCCAGGCTGTGCAGGTGAATGGGGCTCTGCTCAGACTCACAAGCATGAGCTGAACACCCAGGATGAGCCCTGTGTTTGCCCTCCAGGTGGAGAAGCCCCACAGGGTCCTGTGCAGTCCTTAGGATAACCCCAGGGGACCCTGCTCCTAGTGGAGCCCACTGCATGGAGACATGTGGAACGGCAGCAGAAATCCCCCCATGGTGTCTGTGGCACTGGGCCACACAGCCCCTGTTAAAGTGGCTCTTGCACACAAGTATGAGCATGGGGTAGGGTGCTGGCCAATGAGCTGGCACCTCCAGGAGAAGTGGGGCTCTTGCTCCAGAACAGAGGGGGCAATGGCAGAATGCACCCCACCACTGTCTACAGCCAATGGGCTAGCTTTCTTGCTCTTGGGAGGGGGTGCCCAACAGGCACATGGCCTGTGCTCAGTGGACGATGGAAACTAGTAAGACCCCCATTGCTGGCTGCTGCCTCTTTCCAGGTCCTGGGATCACCTCCTAAATAAACGACTCATAGTTACATCCTTGACTCAGGGTCCCGTTCTCAAAGACCTGAAACAAGATATATCCCCAATTAAAAGTGGGCAAAATGTCTACAAAAAGAGAAACACAAATAGCCAACAATTGTATGAAAAATTAGGAATCTTGGGAAACACAAACTTCTATGGGTGACTGTGTTTCACCTGTAAGACGGGCAGCATTTTAGTGGTGTGATAGAGCCAGGCGTGGATGTCAGTTGGCAGAACTGGACACCCCAACCACCATTCGGGAGTCTTTGCAGTGCTACGAACTGATGTTGTCAAAAACAAGCATGCCTTTATCACAGCAATTCCACTGCTGAAATGTTCTCCAAGGCAACAAATAGATAAATGTGCAAAGGGACTCTGTGTGGACAGGATACTCAAAGCAAAGGCAACGAACAACCGTGACCCTGGGTGCCCCGTATTGATGGCTTATTTACTAAAAGATTGCTGAGTTCCACAATGAAGTCCACATAGCTCTGAGAGTGATGACTGAGGCATATGTTGGTTGTCAGAGAAAAATGCTCACAATGCATTAAGGGAAAAAACTAGAATTATAGAACATGATATGGAGTAGAAACCCATTTCTGTGGAATATGTACTTACCAACAGAGAGATGCCCAGGAAAATGCTTGAGAAATTACAGAGACTCTTCTATTTTGAAATGGTAAGCCATTCTACTTTATTTTGGTTTTGCCTGTGTTTGACTTATCACTTTTCTGTGATAAACGTGTATTAGTTATATGATTTGAAGCATTTCCCTCTGCCAGAGAGAATGGTTGCTGACTGCCAGATGTGTTGTAGTTTTGTGTGCTGGATATAGCCGTGTTCACCAGTGTTTGTCTCATGTCCTAAGATCTAGATGTGGTTTCTACACCATCTTGCCAAAGCCAAGGCACAAGCATCAGTGGCTTGTGGGAGATGCTCACAGGAGGCAAGCCCTGTGCCAACCAGCTAAGCACACAGCCCTGGGGCTGCCCCTCCGCATTTCTCCCCTAAACTCTGGCGACTTTGCCATGACCCAGGGTTGTGCCTCTCCCTGGTGGGTGATTCTAGTAAGAAGAGAGCATCTGGCCTCCAAGTTCCACCAAGGTCGCAGGAAAGATGCATACGGGCAGGATTAGGCCACATGATCATGCTGAGCCAATCACAATGGTGAGACTGGGTGTGGAGTGTGCTGATTGGCCAGACTGGGGTTCTGCCCGTCCCTTGAGTGGAGGAGGTGGGGTAAACCCTAGAGTAAGAGCTGGGAGGGGACTCACGGGGAAATTAGGGTATTGAGATTTAAGGAAGGGGTGTGGATTCAGGGTGGGCCGCTGTTACTCCCACATCTGGACAAGGACACTGAGTGACAGGAGGTTAGGTGGCTATTCAGGAAGGGCAGACCCAGTGTGGGCTGGGCATTGGGCCCTGGGCTAGGCCCATGGTGACTGCCCCGCCCCAGGGATCTTCTCCTGCCCTTAGGAGGCCACAGGCAGGAGGGTGGGGGCAGCCGTGTCTGGGGACCCCTCCACCATGGTCATGTAGTTGAGGGGTTGCTGGTGGGGAGTGAAGCAGCCTGGGGGCTGGGCTGATGACCCTGGAGCACCAAGGTCAAGCAGCAATGCTGGGATGAAGCCAGGCCAAGGGGGTAGCAGGATGGTGGCCGAAAGATAAAAAGCCACAGCTGGTATCCTGCACCAGCTGAGACCCAGGGACCCCCCACACTCAGGATGCTGGGAACATGGGCTGGGTAGACCAGTGGCTGGCTGGGCCCAGGACAGCCCAGACCTATGGCCTCTTAGGGTCTGCTCCTGGTCAGTGCACATCCTCCCTGCGGCTTCAGGGGAGCTGGGAGGCCCAAAGTGGAACAGGGCTCATGGAACAGGGATGAGGGGTAAGAACTCCAATGTGTGCGAAAATGCTTCATAAACAGTAAGCACTGAGTGTGCAGAAATTATTTTATTTTTATCATGGCGTGTCCTGCTGTGCTGATCCTCTGACTGCACTCTGGGATTGTGTCTTTAAATCTCTCAGATGGTGCAACCCCTGCCTGGACTGCTGACCCACGGATGGGGGCAGCTGTGGAAGACCCCCTGCCCTTCCCCCACTTACTCCAGTCACCTCTCAGCAGAGAGTTGTCTTTGCTGATGACACAAGGCCATAGTTACTCAGCACTAGGTTGCTATGGGAACAGGGAGCATCTGTCCTCGCTGAGTGGGATCCCTGCTGCAGAAGTGGGGCCTGTCAGGGACCTGGGGCCAGGCCACCCAGTGCAGGGAGGTGGGGACGATGACAGAAATGATGCACAGCAATCATAAAGAGACAATGACAGCACGTGTTTTATAAAGCAGAGCTGACCTTGCACTGCGCCCCCACCATGTGACAGACGCCTTTCACTTTTGTCATGCAGCAATAATAGAGAGCATTTCTTCCAGGGCCTCAGGAGGGGGAACACCACTGATTGGGCCAGCCCCACCCAAGGCGTGGGGTCAGAGGGCATCTGGGAGCAGCCAGGGGCCTCGTCCGGCCTCCTCTTACCAGGTGAGGGTGAGCACTGAGGTCTTAAACACACAGGGAGAGGACTTCTATTTTTGGCAGACCAGGGCCTTGGGTTCCTTCCCATCACTCCCACTGGAAGCAGAAAGTGCTAAATCAAACACACACAGTGTTTTCTCAGACACAAGCACGAGCTGGCAGGTGAGAAATGAACACCCAGCAGAGGAAACCGGGGGGCATTTTCTGGACCACAAACAGGAACTTCAGCTTGGTCTGGAGGACCAGGGGAGAAAGGGCACAGCTCAGAGCTAGACTGGAGAAGGGCAGGCAGTCGAGTGGGAGCCCTGCCCACCAAGAGGCCCTCATCTTGGATGTGAGGATGAACTGGAGCGGCCCTGTCTGGCTCCTGCGACCTGGGAGCCAGCTCTGATTCCAGCACAGAGAGGGTCTGGCCCCTGCGACCTGGGAGCCAGCTCTGATTCCAGCACAGAGAGGGTCTG
>NW_003852523.1:4391652-4417356 GCF_000181295.1 Otolemur garnettii
TGGCCCCTGCGACCTGGGAGCCAGCTCTGATTCCAGCACAGAGAGGGTCTGGCCCCTGCGACCTGGGAGCCAGCTCTGATTCCAGCACAGAGAGGCGGAGAACACCTCTCCCTTGAGATTTGGGACCACCAGCTGGCTCTTGTGAGGTTGGCATCTCAAATTCACACTACCTGGGGTCCAAAGCCCAGGACCAGATGTGAGGTGGTTTTAGACTACTCATGACTACAGCAAATACAGGTCCTCTGTGGGAGAAACCACGTCAACCTAGGCCTCAGCATGTTGCCACAGATAAACTCCTAACACCTGAACCCGCAGCCCAAATTCACAAAATACACGATGCAGGGAACCAACGTGAGCTGGAAGACACAGCAGGCAGCAGAGTGTGACTCACAAGTGCTCCAGCTGTGGGGCTTTCAGGGCAGAAGGACGTAAGTAAGTAAAATGATATTTGAAATGTGAACAAAGGGCATATGACTATAAAAAAACTGAAAAAGATCAAGTAGAATTTCTGGAAATGGAAACTAGGATAAATGGAAATTAAAACTCAATGGGTTACAAGTAGAGAAATAAAACTGAAAAACTATTCAGCAATGGTAACACTATAAAAACTGAATGGTGTAATTGAACTGCAGTTAGATATAGTTAAAGAATGAAATAGTGAAATGGAAGGTAAAACTAAGAACTTATCTCTAATATAGTGTAGAGAAACAAAAACACAGAGAACGTGAGGAGCACATAGTTAAGAGCAAAGGAAAGTGGCACGTCTGTAGTTAATGCTAAAAATGCAGACGAGATAAACACACGTACTGTCTAAAGGGCCAGAGACAGCCCAGATGGAGCCAGTGCCATGCACAGGGCGCACGGAGCGGGGAAGGGGGCTTCAGACTGTGGAGGGGCTAATGGGAAAGTTAAATGGTCATTAAGGCAACAGGAACGGAGCACACGACTTTCAAATCTGTCCACGGGTGGGCAGGGAAGGAAGGGGAACAGTGCGATCTCTCCAAAGAAGCCAAGAAAGGAGAGAACAAGAGACTGGGAAGGCGAGACAAATATTGACATATGAAGTACAGAACACACGTGGGGAATCCATGCCAGAAGCTGATTCTTGGAGAATGACTGATAATATTGACAAACTGTGGGTGACCCTGACCAAGACAGAGGGAAAGGCTCAAACACTTGACTGGAGAAATGAGACCAGAGACGGCCACACAAGCTCCAGTGATTACGAGTAAAATTGTGAGTAACTTTATGCTCATCTATTCTACACTTGTATGAAGTGGACAGACAAAGTGCTGTAAAAATATAACTGAACAAAAGCAAACCAAGAAGAAGTAATTAACCTGAGTAGTCCCATAACAATTCACTAAATTGGATTCATAGATAAAAAATCTTTCAAAGGGCTCGACGCCTGTAGCTCAGTGGTTAAGGTGCTGGCCACATACACTGGGGCTAGTGGGTTAGAGCCTGGCCAACGCCTGCTAAACAACAATGACAACTGCAACAACAACAAAAAAATAGTTGGGCATTGTGATGGGCGCCTGTAGTCCCAGCTACTTGGGAGGCTGAGGCAAAGAGAATCACTTAAGCCCACGAGTTTGAAGTTGCTGTGAGCTGTGCCACCACAGCACTCTACCAAGGGGAACAGAGACTCTGTATCAAAAAAAAAAAATCTTTCAAAGAGCACCAGACATAGATTGTTTTGCTGGCAAGTTTTACTAATATGCAAAAAGTAATTCTAATCTAAAATAATTACTTCAGAAGATATAAAAGGATATGTGTCTATTTTAAAACTTGTTATCATATATTATATCTTAGTTGTGAACTCTTGGAAGCATTGCTTCTAAGATCAGGAAAAGGCAGGGTGCCCACTGTCACCATTCTAGTCAACACAGTATAATTCCTAGAAAAGGTTCATAGGAAAGACAGGAAATAAAAGATGCCTTAAAGGATAGAATGTCTATGTTCTCAGGCACATGTAGGCCTTTTAGGGATGGGATGGGGGGATCCACTTCTTTTTATCCTGCAGTACAGAGCCGTCCTTAATACTTGACTGCTAACTCATAGTATAAGATGGTTGCCCATATGCCAGCCATTGTATCTGCATTCCAGTCAACTGTAGAGAAGTATAAGAGAGGAAAATATGCTTTCTCTGTGTTAGGACTTTACTCAAAAGGCATATTGACCACTTCTACTTCTACCTCACTGGCCAGAGTATAATGGTATAATGGTAGCTGTCACTTGATTCCGAATGGCCACAAGTCCATAATACATGGACAATAGGATTTGGGCCATTAGCATTCTGCTTGGGGATAAACACTCAGAACTGAGGGAGGCCCAGGCAGAGAGAAGACCTGTGGCCAAGCCAAGACCCAAACCCCTCCTTCCCTGCCAGGAGCTGAGCCATTCCACTGTCATCCACAGCTGCCCAATCCTCCAGCCCCTCTGGGAGGCAAGTTAAGGAGGCTGGGCAGGGCCACCTGTCCTCAGTGGGGCAGAGCTGACAGGGGTGTGACGCCCAGGATGGACGACGCCGTGTGAGAGAGGAAGCATGAGAGAGGTCCCTCAGCAACTGTCTGCCTCTCAGATCTGTTTTGGCAGGGAAGGCGTTTAGCAAATGTGTAGAACACAGCTGAGTTTTGTCATAAATTCCAGAAACATATTTTTAGCTCAAAGACTCAGGAGAAACCTGACTGTCACCCCAAAGCCCAGGAGGTACCCTCATGTCCTGGGCACTGGCTACCTAGCCCCACTCAGTCCATACAGCTGCCCGTTAGGAGGCCCAAAATCCAAGGTCTGGAGAGGGGCCGGAGCTGTCACCCTCCCTCAGCCCGGGGCGCTTTATCTGCGATCTGGCTCTGCCTCTACTGCAGGAAGGCGGCCATGCTCACTGCAGGGAGGAATAGGCCTCTCTGGGCACAGGCTTCTGGCTGGGTACAGTGAGCAGTTTATCATAGCCTTGTCTGGGAGTGGACACAGTCATCCCTAGAGGGGACAGGACAATGGGAGCTGTGTCCATGTGAGGCCCTCACATTTTCCTGACAACCCACGAGACGGCAGAGACGTGGAGGGCAGACAGTGTCTTCCACAGGGAGTGGACGGCATGGATGTGGCCCTTCCATAGAAGACCCATCTGTCCCCTCTGCAGGTGCAGCTGGGTAAGGCCTTTGTGACAGTGAAGCCCACAGGCTGGGGCCTTACAGCTTTCTCATTGAGGTCATGTGTAACAACCAGGGGCGATTGTCCAGGTGGTAGCTGGCATGATAAATGGGTAGCTCTCTGGGAGGCACAGTGAGGCTGTGAGCCACGGGGTTTCAATTCTCCCCTGTAGCTGGGTCGCAGGGATGCGAACACCCCCCATCCCCACCTGGTCACAATAGGGAAGCCAGGTGGTTGATGTGCTCCCCCTAGCCACCAAGAGAGCAGGCCCTCTAGAAGGGGCCACGGGCACCACTAACCTCCCTTACTGATGGATGACAGCAAGCAGGGTGAACAAGGTGAGGTGTGGAAATGCAGCAGACATGCAGAGAGGGTCTGCAGAGCCGGGAGGGCGGAGCCAGCCTCAGCTACGAGTGGCAGGTGGAGGCACCCTCACTGCCCATATGAACCTCTGAAGCCACAGGGACTCCAAGATCCCTAGGCGGGGAGCCCTGGGCCTGTGAGACCTGGGGTCTCACCAGGCCAGTGTTGCAGAACCCCTAGGCACCTCATCAATTATGAGGTCCCCTCCTCCACCAGAGCACATGGGAAGGAGGGGCTTGGGCAGGACCTTTGCTGGACCCCCTCCCCTGGGGGTTAAGATTTGCTTATAGATGAAAATTCCTATTCTAGAAACTTACCTGAGTCCTTATCCTTTCAGAAACGTGCCTCCAATAATGGTGGGAGTACTTTGCATCTTCCTGGTAGGGGTCCTGGCTCCTAGATGGCGGGGGTGGGGGGGAGCTGGGTGGGGCAGGTGCTCCCAGCACCTACTGGGCAGAGCTCATGCTGCACCCCCCAGCTTTGGGTGCTGGCCCTGGTCTCTCTGTCCAACCGGCTCACCCCTCTCTCCAGAGTGAGCCCCTCGATACGGCCCTCCCTCCATGGTCCAGACACCCCTGAACTCAGCGCATGCATGTCCCAGGGAAAGAACTAGAACCCACAGAGACTCACTGCCCCTCAGGCCTGTAGTGGGAGTCTTCAGGCAGTGTTCTGGGGCATCCTGCCAGCCTCTGCTGGCACCCAGCACTCCAGGCTGCAGCCACATCTGGTCACCCAGCCCCTGTCTTCACAGGACTGTGACCACATGCAGTCACCCAGTCCGTGTCTTCATGGGTGTCCTTCTCACTTTGTCTCCTCTTGGTCTCTTGGAACGATGCTCTTTGCTGGACTTAGGGAGCCTCTGCCCCAAGATCTGTAATGTGATCACATCCTCAAAGACGGTTTCCAAATAAGGCCATGTTCACGGGTCCCAGGGATTAGGATGTTGACCTGTCTTTGGGGGGGGCCACCATCCAGCCCACTGCAGAGTGGGGTGATGGTGCTGGAGCCTCAGCGTTGGTGCCTCCATGGAGTAGAGGCAGCCTGTGCAGGGGGAGAGTCCTGGGAGGTGAGGGGCAGGGGGACTCTGGAGCTGGCTTCCTCTGGCTGCTGTCATCTGCCAGTAGGGGGGCAGGGGCCGAGCCCAGGTCTGGGGAGAAGAGGCCCTCTGTTGCTGTGCAGCAGACCCCCGAGCTGGCCATGATCAGAGCTGTGCTGACTTTCATCGCTGGCAACTTAAATTGAAATCCGGGTCCATGGAGCCCCAGTAGGCACGGGTCAAGGCACCCCTGCCTGCCACCCACTGCTGGCCAGGTGGGTCTGGTGCCCTCTGGGGACACAGCTCTCATCCTCCAGAAATGAGTGGAACCCCACCAAGGGGTACCTGTCCTGCCCTCCTGAGCTCGTTGCCTGAGTGGACACATGCTAGGAAGCTGGCCCCAGAGGACAGGACTGGCCAGGCCTTCCTCCCTCCCCATGAGCCCATGACCAGAGGGTTTTGTTTTGGGTTAATGAGGCGCTGGGCAGGGTGGAATGTGTGACTGTGACATCTCAGAAGATGGAGTTAATGGGACTTTGTTTGCCTGGACAAAGGTGCGTTCAGTGCACCCTCACTGCCCCTGGGACCCCTTGGCCCCTGCTGGTTCCTGGGCTTCTGCCACAGCTGAGCCCTGAAGCCCCAGCTGTGTTTGTCCTCCCCACCTGGGGTCAGGAACGGACCTCGTACTGGGCCACAGGGACCCTGCGTCTGTCACCCTCCAGCTCTGATGGAGAAAGAGTGAGGCTGGCTGGGCTGAGACTGTGGTCCCAAGTCAGTGGTCCCTCGCTGGTCTTTGTCCTCCCCTGTGAGTGCATAAGCTCCAAGGCAGAGGGTTACATGCTTTCAGCAGCTGTCGCTCCATTTGAAACAAGCCAGCACAGTGGGACGATTATAGTCGGTCACAAACAAATCGTACTTTCAGCTGGGGCACACGTGTGGCAGCATCATGAGTAGGTCGGCTCCTGCATGTTCAGAGCCATCAAAGCTGCGTTAGGCTCGGCGCCTATAGCTCAACTGGCTAAGGCGCCAGCCACATACACCTAAGGTGGCAGGTTTGAATCCCTAGCCCGAACCCACCAAACAACAATGATGGCTGCAACCAAAAAATAGCTAGGCGTTGTGGCGGGCGCCTGTGGTCCCAGCTTCTTGGGAGGTGGAGGCAGGAGACTCGCTTGAGCCCAGGAGTTGGAGGTTGCTGTGAGCTGTGATGCCATGGCACTCTACCCAGGGGGACAGCTTGAGGCTCTGTTTCAAAAAAAAAAAAAAAAGCTGCGTTAGATGACAAAGGGTGTTCCCCAAACACGACTGCGGAAATCTCAGCTGCTCCCAAATGTTTGTCTCCCACTTCCCACCATGGTTACGTTTCCCCAGTTTTGATGTGTGAGTTTCTGAAACTTTTTAGGGTGTTGCTTCTTGTGCTCCTATGTGCATGTGAGTCACTGGATCCTGTTAAAATGCAGGTCCTGATTCTGAGCAGGGTCCAGGGGACCCTGTGATTCTGGGAAGGTCACAGGAAGCTGCTCCCCAGCCTCACCTAGAGCAGTCAGGAGCCCAGGGACACTCCAACCTGCCACCCACCATATGTGCCTCCCAGTGACCTCCAGACCTCACTGGGCAGCCCTGCGGAGTAGACTTTGAGGGCCCAGGAAACTGGTGTCTCCTTTTGCAGAGAGCAATGACACTTGCTGTGGAACCACCAGAAGGCCGGACACCATGGGAGCCCCATCAGCCTCTTCTTCCTGGCCCAGTATTTCCCAGGGTGTGCTTACCGCATGTATCCAGTATCTGAGCATGTTCCAAGCTTATTTAAAATAGTGGGAGTCGGGGATAGCCCAGGCAGATGCATCTGAGGGCTGGGGGAGACTGGGTGTCCCCAAGGAAAGAGCCAACCCTAGGAGGGCTGTGGGCAGTGAAATATTTCCAAATGCCCGAGACCTAGGCCACGGGCAGGCAGGCTACCCCATGTCCCCCATGTCCTCTGAACATTGCTCACTTGAGCATCAGGAGTCCAAGAAATCTGGGCCTTCCTGTACTTAGAGACTCCAAAGGTTGTGGATTCTGAAAACCCGGCTTCTCCCACCTCATGGCACATGGCTACCTTGGGAGTTGGATCAGAGGGCAGGTCAGGGTCTCTAGTGGAGCCTTTCCTGCAGCTGTGGCCTGGAGTGCAGGGTCCCCAAGGACGGCCAGGACAGGGAAGCCAGCACTTGGGCCCTGCTGGACGCTCTCAGCCTGGCCAGAGTGTGGGCTCCCCAGAATCTCCCAGGGGCTCCCCCATGCACAGAGTGGGCAGTTATCCTCCCCCACCTGGCAGGAGCCAGAGCAGGGAAGCAGAAATACCCCTTTGTTAATGGTTTTCTTTCTGAACTTTGTCTTGGCTGGGAAAGTAGGCCACGGCCACAGGGATGCGGGCCTAGACCCCCACACGGACTCAGAGTCACACTGGGAAGGGCTGGCTGCCTGATGGAAGCATTTTATTTTCTGACTCAAGCATGTATTTATAGCAGGAGGGAGATGCTCCAAGGACACGCTCGCTCCTCATCAGCTGGAGGGATCTACTCTCAGCACATACAGCTTGGCCTGGCCGGCCTGGGGGCGGGGGGCAGCCCAGAGGAGCCAGCAGACAGCGCCCCTCCCTATGACCCTGTGGCCTACAGAAATAGGTATAAAACGTAGAATGAACGTATGAAATGCATGCAAAACTCCAAGTGAAATTTATATCTAAATATTTGTGCATGAGGCTAAATCTGCTAAAATAATGGGACAGAACTGAAGGTGACAGTTTGATGATGGTGCGGTGGTGGTAAAGGGTGTTGTAGCATGTGACCAAGGCCAACGGTCACGAGGCTGCTGAGACCCATTTGATTTCACAGGGACTTAAAATCACTCCAGGGCAAAAGATTTCATAAGCGTAGTTGCAAGATATATCAGGCTGGGGCATGATGGTGACAGATTTGAAGGCAGGATCTCTCTGTCCTCACAGCTGCTGGTCAGTGTGGGATGTGTCCTCTCCCTTAAGTCTCACCTGGAAGGGGTCTTGGCCTGCCCACCCCTCCATCCTCCCACAAAAGTTCATCCTCAGTGGCTTAGTTCTTGGGTCTCATGTGTGCCCTCAGCTGTGCACAGGGGTGTCCCCACTGTCGCTGATGCTGTCTTGTGAGGAGTCAGAGATGATAAATCTCCCATCACCCACATCACGCTTCTCAGGTTTAACCTTTATTTTAAATCCTTTAGAGTAAAAACCCATCTCTGTTCCATTTCTCTCTCTCTGTTTAGGTTTTTGTTGTTGTTTTTGTTGTTTAGGGGGTTCTTTTTAGAGACAAAATCTTACTCTTGTTGTGCAGGCTGGAGTGCAGTGATGTCCTCACATTTCACTGCAGCCTCCAACTCCTGGCCTCAAGCAGTCCTCCCAGCTTGGCCTCCCAGTGCTGGGATCATAGGCTGAGCCTTGTGTTGGCCCCTCCCAGGTTTTATCCTCAGTCTCCCTGCTCTCCTGAGCCTCCAAAGGAGGTAGGAGCCCCTCTCCAACTTCTCCTGTCTACTCCCTGTGCCTGCCAGCCCAGGTGACCCGCTACACTGCAGTGGGTCCTGGCTCGCTTGGCCCTTGACATTTTTCCATTTTGAGTCCTAGGAAGATTTCTTAACTTTCTCCTCAAATTCCTGGGTTTGCCACTGTGAACTGAAGCTCCCATTTCATTTCCAGCTGCCAGCAAGGCCTATGGCTGGAGGTAAAAGCATCCATGTCCCCAGCATGTGGGGTCTCACTGTGGCACCCAAGGAGAGCACGGCAAGGACTGGAGGATTAAGGGTCAAGACCAGGTCTGCCTGGCATCCGTGCCCTGGAGGTTCTGCCCCCACCCCAGGATTCTCACCATGGTTGTGCCCAGCTGTAGGGAGGGGGAGGCAGAGTTTACAAGACACTGTGCCCCTACACTGGCCAAGAGCCCCTCCCTGCATGTCCCCAGTGAGGGGCACGATCTATTTCCCTGTCCAAGGGGCTCTGTGGTAGGATTTGCAGCTACCCAAGTTCTTGGCTAAGACGTTCACGTCTTAGGAAATGTTGGGTTGCACATTTATTTTTAGCTTCAGGAATGCAATGCTTGATATTATTTGGGTTTTTTAAGAGGTGCCAACTTTAAGATGAGAACTATGTCCCTTGACCCCATACCAGACCCAGAACACTCTGTCTACATGAGAAGATGACAGCGCCACACTGGAAAACACAAGCTATGCTGCCCTGTTCTGCCTGGGAGCTTCTGCTGGGTCCTGTGTCACCAGCCAGGAGAAGCCAGAAAGCAAACTGCAGAAGGCAGGACGGAACCTGGTCTCAGGGCCACCTGAGCTGGGGCTGAGTTCCTGGCTAGAGGGTCCCTCTCCCTCTGTGAGTGCCCCACCCTCAGGGCCACCTGGGCTGGGGCTGAGTTCCTGGCTGGAGGGTCCCTCTGTGAGTGCCTCACCCTGGTCCCACTCTGGCGCCAGCACTCTGCAGGTAGCTTGTGTGGCCCCAGCACAGGAATTACAAAGTGTCCCCACGTGTATTTGGGGTTGGGGTCACAGGCATGGAGTGGTGAGGTTGGTTCCCTCTAGCCCTGCACCCATGGGGAGTGCCCTGGCCCAGCTGGGTGGGACTGCTGGGTGGCCGCAGCAGTAGATGAACTTTGTGTCATTGTCTCTCCAGCAAGAACAGAGGACACGCTGGGCTCAAGCCCAGATCCTACACTACTGATTCCTGCGCCCCTGGGCGGGCCCTCCTCCCCCCAGGACACGCTTGCAGCTGTGGAGCCTGCAGTGGAGGTCGGCCTGAGGAGGATGCTCTGGCTCCTTCCGTATCCTCTCTGTGAGTCCATAGCCTCCCACATGTGCTCAGGGGTGGGAGTCGGAATCTCAGAGTCTGTTCACTCATCCCCCAGGGCAGGGCCTAGTGCCACCTGGGGGTGATGACTCGGTTCCTAAGTTTTCTAGGTGAAGCTGCACCTGAGCCCAGGCCATATCCTGTGCCCAGGCTGCACCTGTCATTCAGTCTGGCAGAACACCCTTCTCAACACACTGGTTTATCTTTCAGGCTGTTAAGCACAGCAAGAGAAAAGACAAACCACCACGAGGTGAGAGGAACCACCATAGGGCGTGAGGTGAACCACCACTGGGAGTGAGAGGAACCACCATGGGGTGCAGAGGAACCACCATGGGGCACAGACAGGGCACAGAGGAACCACCATGGGGCACAGACAGGGCACAGAGGAACCACCATGGGGCACAGACAGGGCACAGAGGAACCACCATGGGGTACAGAGGAACCACCACGGGGTGCAGAGGAACCACCATGGGGTGCAGAGGAACCACCATGGGGCACAGACGGGGCATAGAGGAACCACCATGGGGCACAGACGGGGCACAGAGGAACCACCACGGGGCACAGACAGGGCACAGAGGAACAACCATGGGGTACAGAGGAACCACCACGGGGTGCAGAGGAACCACCATGGGGTGCAGAGGAACCACCATGGGGCACAGACGGGGCACAGAGGAACCACCACGGGGCACAGAAGGGGCACAGAGGAACCACCACGGGGCACAGATGGGGCACAGAGGAACCACCATGGGGCACAGACTGGGCACAGAGGAACCACCACGGGGCACAGACGGGGCACAGAGGAACCACCATGGGGTGCAGAGGAACCACCATGGGGCACAGATGGGGCACAGAGGAACAACCACGGGGTACAGAGGAACCACCACGGGGTGCAGAGGAACCACCGTGGGGTGCAGAGGAACCACCATGGGGCACAGATGGGGCACAGAGGAACCACCATGGGGCACAGACGGGGCACAGAGGAACCACCACAGGGCACAGACGGGGCACAGAGGAACCACCACGGGGCTCAAGGCAAACTACCCCCAGGGTGTGAGGGTCACACCAGCTTCTGACTTCTCACCAGCGTCACTGAAGTTAGGTGTCTGCAGGGACCTTTGAGCTTCTGAGAAACAAGTGAGGATTCTATACCCAGCCAAACAATCCCAC
The DNA here is from genome assembly GCF_000181295.1 of Otolemur garnettii. Lineage (NCBI taxonomy): Eukaryota > Metazoa > Chordata > Mammalia > Primates > Galagidae > Otolemur > Otolemur garnettii. The sequence goes on from NW_003852523.1 coordinate 4,402,227, forward strand.
AAGACTGACAGTGAAGTTGCATCTCGTTGTAGACATGTGAGAACCCAGAACATGTATTTCTCACTTGTCTTAAATAAAATTTAAATAAAGAGGAAGACTTTGGTATCTATAGATCAATTTAGGAAGAATTTACATCTTTAGGATTATTTTCTCTTTCATTCTACACACACAGTATGTCTCTCCATTTATGTAGGTCTTCTTTGACCTCTTTTAGCACCATTCTATAATTTTCATAAGAAATTATGCATGTTTTATTTTATTATTTGTTATTGCATTTTCTTTAAATAAATTGTAAATGATGCTGTATTTTGGTTTTGTTTGCACTTGTTCATTAGTAATATATAGACATGCAATTGATTTGTGTGTGTTGACCTTGTAATCTGTATCATAATTGAATATTTAGTTCTGCAATTCTATTTTTAAGTTCCTTGGGATGTCTATGCCGGAGAATAATGTGCTTCCAAGTTTTTTCTAAGGCCTGGAAGAATGACTCCCGAAAAGAAGGGTGGTGAGAAGTAGGGCCCGTCTGCCATCAATGAAGTGTGACTCAAGATTGGACCATCAACAGTCACAAGTGCATGCATGGAGTGGGCTTCAGGAAGCAGCCGCTTGGCACTTGAAGAGACCTGGAAATTTGCCATGAAGGAGGTGGGGACTCCAGCCGAGTGCACTGACACCAGGCCCAACAAAGCTGTCTGGGCCAAAGGCATCAAGAATGTCCCGTATGTATCGGGTGTATCGGGTTTCCATCTTCCAATATATACATTTTTTCTTTCCCTTTCCCCAATATGTGTACGTTTATTTGTTTACTATACAATGGCTAGCACTTTCATCCCAGGTTAAGTAAGAATTCTGAGAGTAGGCAGTGCCTGTGGCTCAAGGAGTAGGGCACTGGCCCCATGTCCCAGAGGTGGCGGTTCAAACCCTGCCCCAGCCAAAAAAAAAAAAAAAAAAAACTGCAACAACAACAACAAAAACAAAAGAGAATTGTGAGAGTAAACATTCTCTCCTTATTACCGAATTTAGGGGGAAATAATTGAGTCTTTCACCATCAAAACCTCTAGGATTTGGGGGGAGGTTATAGAAAGTCTTTATGAAATGGAGTAAATTTCCTTCAACACCTACTTTCTGAGTGTCTTTTGTTTTTAATAGCATGGATTTTTGAAGATAATTTGAGTTTTAATTGATAGGATCATATGATTTTGCCCCTTAGCTTGTTGATCGGATGGAGTACATTGATTTTTGGATGCCAAGCGTAAATCCTCCATGGCTATGATATCTTAGTTTTTTTCATATTATGTAATTTAATTTGTTAATATTTGTTGAGGACTTCTTTGTCTGTGTTCTCAAGAGATTCAATTTCATGTTTCTTTCTTCTTAGACTGCCTGTATCCTGGTTTAGTATTGGAGAATATTGGCCTCAGGGAAGAAGTGGGGAAGTATTCATCCCTCTCTGTATTCCACAAGTGATCGCTTAAAACTGGCATCATTTCTTCTTTCAACGTCGGGTAACATTTTCCAGCAAATTCATATGGTGCTGGAGATTTCTCCCTTGAGAGTTTTTAAATTACAGATTTATTTCTTAATATATGCATAGGCAGGTATATTACCTATTTCATATTGAATGAGTTGAAATAGTTTTTACTTTTTGAGGAACTGATCCAGCTGACTTCTTTCCTACTTTAATCAACTACTGAGAGAGGATTTTTTTTAAAACTTCAACTGTAATTATAAGTTTGTTAATATTTCTGTTTCTTATGGCCAGTCTGTATCTTATTCCATTTTGAATCTTTGTTAATAGCAAGATTGAGACCTTGGAGTTTTTGTCTTTCTGGTAAATTGATCTTCTTATCATTTCTATAATGTGGGGGTTTTTGTTTTATAATTTTATCACTTGTGTCTGACAATCCCCAGTTCTCATCCATGTTGACTGTAGATGTTTGAAAGTGGTAACAGGTACCTAGGTAACCAAAGTAGAGCTATTTTGGTGAATCTTCCTCTTCAGTACGTTTCCTGTACAATCACACATGGATAAGGTATGGGACATCACCCGATATATACGGGACATTCTTGATGCCTTTGGCCCAGACAGCTTTGTTGGGCCTGGTGTCAGTGCACTCGGCTGGAGTCCCCACTTCCTTCATGGCAAATTTCCAGGTCTCTTCAAGTGCCAAGGGGCTGCTTCCTGAAGCCCACTCCATGCATGCACTTGTGACTGTTGATGGTCCAATCTTGAGTCACACTTCATTGATGGTAGACGGGCCCTACTTCTCACCACCCTTCTTTTCGGGAGTCATTCTTCCAGGCCTTAGAAAAAAAGCTATAATGTGTTTCTTTATTTTTGTCTTAAAGTCTACTTTGTCTGAAATTAACCCTCAAAACTCATCTTCAAGCTGTAGGTCTAATGAACCCTTATGTCATATGTTTTAAAAATCATATTACAGAAAATGTAGAGAAGTGGAAATAGAAATGAAATTGGCTTTATTAATTTTTTAAATAAAAATTTAAGCATGAGGAAGAGGGAAGGCCAGTGACAGGAGGAGGGGTGACTGGCGGCATCTCCCTCATGGGCACAATGTGAGGGTGTTCAGCTGCAGCTGGAACTTTACCTTAGAAATGAAAAGAATGTAACCTAAACATTTGTACCGTCATATTAATTTGAAATTTAAAAAATTTAAACATCCCTCAGTGCCCGTAGCACAGTGGTTATGGCACTAGCCACATGCATCGAGGGAGGTGGGTTAGAACACGGCCTGGGCCAGCTAAACAACAATGACAACTGCAACAGAAAATAGCCAGGCGTTGTGGGGGGCGCCTGTAGTCCCAGCTACCTGGGAGGCTGAGGCAAGAGAATCGCTTAAGTCCAAGGGTCTAAGGTGGCTGTGAGCTGTGACACCATGGCACTCTACCGAGGGCAACATAGTGACAAAAAAAAAAAAAAAAAGAAGAAGAAAGAAAAATTTAAACATGGGGAAAAAAGAAAGAAAACTTTGGATTGGATTGGGAAAAAAGTAGATGAATTAGAAATGAGGAAAAAGTGGCCCCACCTCAAGAATGTGGAGAGATCCAAGCTGTGGGCTTCGGGCATCGGCCCAGGTGCTGTTGTCTCTATCGGGGTGGGGCCTTTTCAACGGCAGCCTAATTAAGAAATAAGAAGAGACATATCTCTGTCATCAAGAAAAAAGAAAAGCAGTTAGAAGCTCCAACATAAACAAAATAGTCCAAGTGAATCAACAGCCAAATATGAAGTGAGCTGTGCTGTGAGGAGCTGGTGTTCTGATGAAGTGTGGGTTGAGGGTCCACTCCTCCCGAGGCTTCACTCCTCCCGAGGCTTCACTCCTCCCGAGGCTTCACTCCTCCCGAGGCTTGGATGTCTGCTCCGCATCATGAAACTGCGTTTTCTCCTCTACAAATCTAAACTAGAGCCTGAAAGAAAATGTCCACCTCATGGTCATGGATTTGAAACAAGAACACAACCAGCCCCGACCCTGACAGCAGCACCAGCCCTCTCAGAAGGCTGCGGGGATTCCTGGGCCTGACCACACTTTTGTCTCTTCCTGACTAAGGGGTATTTCCCTCTTCTGAGCTGTGCGGAGAAGCTGGAAGTTCAATAGCATTTTGGGTCCAGGGAGCTGGACAGAGAGCCTCTGTGAGAGGTGGCTGGGCTAGGTGAGAATCTCAAGTAAGATGAAGCTGGGCACGGTGGCAGGTGCCTGTGGGAAGCTGAGGCAGGAGGATCACTTGAGGCCAGGAGTGCAAGACCAGCCTGGCCAATGTAGTGAAACTCCCCTGACTACAAAAAATAGAAAACTTAGCCGGGCATGGGGGTATGTACCTGTTGTCACAGCTGTCCAGGAGGCTGAGGCAGAGGCATTGTAAGAGCCCAGGAGTCCAAGGCTGCACTGAGCTGTGATCACACAGAGCACTCAGCCTGGGTGACAGGGAGACCTGGCTCTACAATAGAAAAACAAGTAAGATCAAGCGAAACGTGTGGTGTACTCTGCTCTCTGTCACACGCGGCAGGTCCACCTGGCTTTCCTGCGTCAGGGTCTGGTCCGTGGCAGGTCTCTTCAGAGCCCACAGCTGTCCTTGCTGTGTTCCTGGGCCTTGGCTCTGGGCGGGGACTCAGCTGCTTTGTGTCCTCGCCCTGGCACAGACCTAGCTGAGGGTGACAAAGGTGCCGCTGTGCCCGGGTTTGTGGCTCCTGCGGTGGCAGGGCATGAGAATAGCGTCAACCTCAACAGTGCAGAACTGAGGAGGACAGAGGGTGGGGAGGGCAGCAGGAAGCAGCCAGAGCACAGGGCCCAGGAGGATGTCCAGAGTTGGCCTGTTCCTGGTCCCACAGGGGCAGGTGGGGCTCCTGCAATTAGCATTTCCCTTTCTCTTGGGGAGCATCACAGCAACGGGGAGGAGAAGCAACAGGCAGATGCCCTGCCCAGCACCCGAGGCACAGGGAGCCGCCCTCTTGGGATGGTCAGGAGGAAGGGCAGGACTGAGGGCTGCTCTGAGGTGGGAGGAGGGAGGGTCACAGGGGAAGTGGATGCACGTGGCTGGCCGGGACAGTTTGTGAAAGAAGAGTTTCTAAAGCCTCAGTCGTAAGTGGGATGCCAGTGCCAAAAGTGTGGACAGCAGGTGGGTGTGACAGAGCCCAGAGTGCAGGCCAGTGCACACAGGCACACTGTGGTCCCACGGGGACACAGGAGGGCTTCTGGAGAGAAAGCCGCATTGGTTTGCCTATTGCATCTTTGGGGTATGCGTCCCAATGGCTCACATGTGCAGTAGCTAAAAAATAAATAAGAGTTATTTAAAACTTAAGAATCGGAAAAAGTCTTTTAAAATTCAGACATAGAACCCAGATGCTCTGAGCAGCTGATAAATTTGACTACAGAAAAATAAAACAACTTCTGTAAAAGCCATTGTAAGTCAAGTTGAAAGATAGGTAGGGGTGTGTGTGGCATTTCACAAAGGCCAAGGGGGCTCCAAGGTAAAAAGAACTCCTGGAAATCAAGAAAAAATAAAGGCTAATAAGAGAAAAGAAGAGAAAGAAGAAGATGCCAGAGGCTTCACCCCCCCATACAGAGAAGGGCAATGATTCTGAAACTCAGAAGTGAGAGCTCCATCAGAGAAACCTGGACGCCTCGTCTGACCCTGGGGTTGGCAGAGGTCCTGGTGTGCTGGCAGCGTGCACAGATGCTCAGACCGCAAGTGTCCACTTACAAGAGTCCTTTCTGCAGAGCCACCCCAAGCCTGGAGAGCACCTCTTGCCCAAGGCTGCAGCAAGAGGCCACACAGACACTAGACAGGAGGACGTGGCCTCCGGCAGAGAAGTCTCTGAAGCCTCCTGGGTCCTGATCCACAACAGTGCCAGGGCTCCAGCCAGCTTGTGGTGTGCCAGGCAGAGGGAAAGCGAGAGACGTGGGTGCAGACTTCGTGGGAAGGACACTCAGCTCCCAACACTGCAGGAAGTGGCTTGGCAGGCAGGAGACGACTCGCCAGCTTGTTGGGTTCTGAAGTCATGCAAAGGCATTACCTAGCCTCACACAGATTTTCTTTTTTTTTTTTTTTTTGAGACAGAGCCTCAAGCTGTCCCCCTGGGCAGAGTGCCGTGGCATTACAGCTCATAGCAACCTCCAACTCCTGGGCTCAAGCGAGTCTCCTGCCTCCGCCTCCCAAGTAGCTGGGACCACAGGCGCCCGCCACAACGCCCGGCTATTTTTTGGTTGCAGCTGTCATTGTTGTTTGGCAGCTCCGGGCTGGGGATTCGAACCCGCCACCTTAGGTGTACGTGGCTGGTGCCTTAGCCAGTTGAGCTATAGGCGCCGAGCCCTCACACAGATTTTCTTTGAAAGAAATAGTGGCATAAAACTCTCCTTAATGTGGATGGTCACCCCGAGACACTCCCCCTGGGAGGTGCAGTGGGAGCAGGTGGGGACAGAGAGGATTGCTTTCATTTATGTACTTTTGTTTTTATAGTTTAAGTATTCTTTTTATTAGTAGAATCTTATTTATTCGGGGGAAAAAAAAACCAAACAAAGAAGTTTTCCAACCATACATAGAAGGAGTATGGGGTTCACGGTCCATTTAGCCCCAACCCCAGCTCATGTGGTTTGGCAACAATAAGGGGTTTGGGGAAGTGGCCCCAAAATGAAAATTGCTCATGTGTGTATGGGAAGGAGAGGGTGTGAAAACTGTGGGGAATGGTGGGAGAAAGGGACAGATGAAGTTAGTCCTGGGAACGCCACAGGTGGGAGGCCATTTCCTAACGTTTCTTGTTGATTGAACCACCACGGACGCCTTCTTTGCCCATCAGCAGGACAACTGTCTTGGCAGTCATGGTGACAGTGACACTGAAAGTGGGGGCTCCACTGGTGCTCTCAGTATGAAGATCCGTGGTAAATTCCCTACCCTGCAGCAGTGAGTTCTGGAGCACAGAACATTGCTGGCCCCCAGGTGTCAGCCTGTTCCCAAAAACCTTGACCGGTCTTTGCCAACCAGGACACCACCCTCAGCTGGTGTGATAGTGTCAAAGGTGTTCCCAGGGACGGTGGCCCAGACAGAGGGTGAGTGCTTGGAGCCCAGGCTGGCAGAGTCCTGACAGGTCCCATCCTCTATGAGGTTGTTGGTGTAGCAGTTTCACCAGCAGTGTGCTGCTGGTGGTGGGGCCGGGGCTGGGCTGGCAGGTGGTGGGGAGGGGAGAGCTCAGACAGTCACGCTGCATTCTGGTCCAGGCTCTGTCTGCCGTGGTGCCGGCCCTGGAGGGATAAAAGTGAGCACAATGCAAGGGGTCCTCTCTGCACATTCTACAAACTAACAATCAGCTGGTGCTGGAGACAGGCCCATGTGGGTTCTGTTTTTTTGGTTTTTGTTTTTTGAGACAGAGTCTCAAGCTGTCACCCTAGGTAGAGTGCAGTGGTGTCACAGCTCACAGCGACCTCAAACTCCTGGGCCTAAGCAATTCTCTTGCCTTAGCCTCCCAAGTACAGGCTACAGGCACCTGCCACAATGTCCAGCTATTTTTTGGCTTGGGCTGGATTCGAACCTGCCAGCTCTGGTGTATGTGGTTGGCATCCTAGCTGCCTGAGCTACCGGCGCTGAGCTGCCCCTGTGGGTTCTGTAAAGCTCAGCTCGGCCACCTTCTTGTCCAGCTCCTTAGTCTGGGTGGAGACAAAGTGCCATTTACTGATGCTAATTCTGTGGTGCACTTCCTGGTCTTGATCTCCAAGTTCAGCCTGAAGTGTGGACGGTACCAGGTGGGCTGGAGTTGCGGTGGAGCAGGGCAGGTGGCCAAAGGCAATGTCCTGGAGCTGAAGATGTAGGAAGTCCCTTTAGCCCTGGGCTTTTCTGAAAGAGAGGGCAGAGCAGTCCTCCTCCAGGAGGTAGATGTGTACACTCCGACAAACGGTGCTTCTCTCTGAACACATTTCTCCAGGTCACAGCTGTATTTGGTGCCATCCGACAGGGTCACTGAGTGAGTGAGCGAGTTAGACACTGAGCTGAGTGAGTCTTCTCGGCGGCTTTATCTCCGTGGCCTTTCCTTCAGAGCCTGCTGCACTAGTCCCGGCTGTAGCTTGTGCTGCCTGCTGCCGGCTTGGGTCTCTCATGAGGTTGCCCTCAGATGAAGGCTTCACAGGGCACTCAGTAACATTCCCAAGGCGATTCACCATGGGGCTGACAAGCCAGCACTGGCTTTTGGTGCGAGGCCTCAGTCCTGCCTCTGGTGGGTTTCTGCATCTGAGCCTTCTTCCAGGGAGTCACAGGTCCCCTCCTGCTCTGTCCGGGCTGTTGGGCCCTTTGGTTAGGAGCCATACCCAATGGTACATCACAGTCTTGCTTACTGGAAAGAGACACTTCTGAGGCAAAGAGGTGGGCTGACCTTAACCAGAAGATGAAGCTGGAGGTGGTGCTGGAGGGGGTAGAGTGGGTGCTGGGTTCGGATCTCAGATGTTCAGATTAAGGGAGCTCAACCACCTGAGGGAGGGGGACACTCATGCTGGCTCAGCCCCTCAAAATCTAGTTTGAGTATTTATGAGTATATATATGTATTTTTAAAATCTCATTTTGACTCTTATTGTGGTAATTTAATAAAGCTTTTAAGAAGTCGATAAGGTCAGACTAAGTGAAGAGTGACAGAGCTGCCTGTGAGCATCTGAGTTGTGTCCTCCACTGACCAGGACTGGAAACCAGGGCTGACCACAGAGAACTCGGGCGGCAGAGGGGAGCCCACACATTCTAGATTCAAACATTGACAGTGTGCCAAAAGAAAAAAAGGGATACCTGCTTATTTTTAAATCATTATTACTGTTTAAAATTATAGGGCTTTTTTTTTTTAATATAAGAAAAGGTAAAATAAGAAGGTGGATGTGGCATGTGCTGGCTTCTCACAGGTAACCTTGCCCCCAACTCTGAACCTGACCCTGCACTTCCATCTGGAGGTCTTGACACACCTGGGGCTGTCAGGTGGGTTTGAGGATCATTTCCAGCATGGGCTGCACAGATGCCCCTACCCAGGCATCCTGCAGCCTCTAACAGTGGTGAGCTGTGCCCGGGGGGAGAGGGGGAAGGTTGGGGACCATCCACTGTGAGACCCATTGGGCCTGACAGCACTGTAGACCCCTCTCCGTGTCCTGCTCCCAGGGCCCGGGTTGCAGACAGGGTCTTTTCCTGCAGGGTGGCTGGTAGTCTTCCAGGACTGGCCCCTCCCAGGCCTTCCTGTCCTTGGGGGCCACTCTCTTCTGCAAGTAACAACTCCAAACTCCATTCTGCCCGGCGCTCCCCCTTCCCTGTCTGGCACATCAGGACCTTTTGGGACCACCTGCTACCTCCTGAGAGCCCTCTGTCCTTCTCAAGGTTCCCAGCCTGCTGGACAGGTCCCCACAGATCATTCAGGGGATAATTTTATTCAGGAAAAGAAGTCTCTTGGCTAAGAGTGAAAAGGGTGAAACGCCATGAGAAGGAGGGCAAAGAGTGAGTGCTGGCTGGCCTGGGAGCCCATGGGAGCAGTGTGGGCGCTCACAGGCCGCCGCGCAACTGGGCACAGCCAGCCATGGGCTTGGGAGAGTCTTCTGGTTCTATTTATATGGTGAAGGCACAGAGAATGTGTGCCCGAGGATCAGCGTTCCTCCGCAGCATGGCGGCCCTGCTATTTCTGGACGTGAACCTGGTAATAAAGGTGGAAAATAGCCTCCACTGTAGTTGCTGTTGTTTTAAGGCTACAAATGTTCATTTGCAGCCCGAGGTTCTCTGTCTAAATTCACATTTTACTATTTAACTGAACTACTTTCATTCACTTTTAAATCTATATAAGGTGATGAAATCCTTGCGTGCCACTTTAAAAGCATGTCCAAGTGTTTTGTCATTTTGCTCACAGATAAATCAAAACCAGCTGAAACACAGAAGTTGAAATTTTTCATTTGTCTGGTCTTCTCTGAGAGTTCCCCCAGGATTCTGGGAAGAAAAAGAAAAATAACAAAATTATAAGTAATTGGGAAATCACTTGGCCGTGGTGAGTCTGGAATCTCGCCAATGCTGAGCCGTCTGTCCTGTGGTACGTGCCGTCCCCTTTCTGGACAGTTACACAACGGTTCCGGCAAGGCCTGGGACAGAGGGGACTGCGGCCACCCCTCCCACCATCCTGGCTTTGTAAACATCCTCTCTGGGAAGAAGGGAGGCAGTGCTGACCGAGTCACCGTGGCCTAGCCCCAGGGATGGTCAGGAAGATGTCCAGGGCCTCAAGTCACCTCAGAATGGTGGGCAAGGAGACTAGTGGCGCTGATGCTGCCTTCACCAACCCCCTGTGCCATTTTTGTTCATCTTGGATTTTTTTGCACTCAATTTGATTTTGTAGATCACTGTGTTAGAACGTATTTATCTCGGTTCCAGAGTCTATTGGCGCCTTCTGTGTCTGAGAAGAGTGGCACCCTCAGGCCAGAGGTGGGGCGACAGTGGATGTGTGTGTGTGTGTATGTGCGCTTGGGTACATGTGGTTTGGGTGTGGATATGTGTGTGCTGTGAGGGGGTGTTTATGGGTTTGTGTGTGCATGGTATGTGTGTTTTATGCATTTGTTGGGGTGTGTGTTAGGGCATATGTGGGGTGGTTTGTGAGTGTGTGCATGTGGGGTATGTGTATTTGTGAGTTTGTGTGTATGCTGTGTGTTCTTTATGTATTGGTTGGTTTGTATGGTGTGTGTGTGTGTTATATATTTGTTGGTTTGTATGGGGGTGTATGGGTGTGGGTATGTGTAGTGTGTATGTTTGTAGGTTTGTGTGTAGAAAGAAAGCAAAATGTGCAAAAATGTTCAAAATGGGTGAATCTGGGCAAGGTATACAGTTATTCATTGTATGATCTAATCGACTTTTTTGTGAGTTTGAAATTTTTCAAAGTAAAAAAATTTAGTTTAAAAATCCATAGATTAGGAAGGCACCTGTGGCTCAGTGGGTAGGGCACCAGTCCCATGTACCTAGGGCAGCAGGTTCCAACCTGGCCCCGGCCAAACTGCAACAAAAAAAATAGCTGGGTGTTGTGGTAGTACCTGTAGTCCCAGCTACTTGGGAGGCTGGGGCAAGAGAATCACCTAAGCCCAGGAGTTGGAGGTTGCTGTGAGCTGTGACGCCATGGCACTCTACCAAGGGTGATAAAGTGAGACTCTGTCTCTACAAAAAAAAAAAAAAAATCCATAAATTAGGGGCCAGGCACGGTGGTTCACACATGTAATCCCAGGACTCTGGGGGGCTGAGGCAGGTAGATTGCCTGAGCTCACGAGTTCAAGGCCAGCCTGAGCCAGAGCCAGACCCCATCTCTAAAAATAGCTGGGTATTGTAGCAGGTGCGAATAGTCTCAGCTACTTGGGAGGCTGAAGCAAGAGGATCACTTGAGCAAGAGTTTGAGGTTGCTCTGAGCTATGAAGCCACAGCACTCTACTGAGAGTGACAAAGTGAGACTGTTGCAAAAAATAAAAATCCATAAATTAAACTTTATTTTTATTTATGTGATTCTAATATCCTCTAATTATAAAAAGAAAAGAAAGTTTCCATTCCTGACTCAAAAATACCCATGTGGGATAGGAGAAGAAACTATTTTCAAATAAAAGCACTTGTGGATGAATGGCAGGAAGACGGCGTCCTCCTCCCTGCTCAGCGTGAATACTGTGCAGACGGCTGCTCTTTCTCTCCCTCGGGATGCCAGGACTGTCCTGCCTGTGAGACCTGGCACCCAGGATCCAAAGGCAGCTCAGACGCCTTTTCTGACCAGGGGCTTAGCCTGAGCTCCTTCGGGTTTTTTGATAAAACATTTGGACCACAAGACAATCTGGGAAGCAGATCTGCAGCCACCAGCAGATCTTCAGAGTTCCCAGCAGCAGCACTGACCCAGGGGCCTTCAGCAAGCCGTCCTCCTTGAAAATCACTTTCTCAACTAGTTTTTTTTCTTCTGCCCTTCCTCTTCCCCTCCTTCCCTCCCTCCCTGTCTCCCCCCCTTCCTTCCTTCTTTCTTTTTTGACAGAGTCTTACTCTGTCACCCTGGCTAGAATGCAATAGCGTCATCATAGCTCACAGCAACCTCAAACTCCTGGGCTCTAGCAATCCTCCTCCCTAAGCCTCCTGAGTAGCTGGAACCACAGGAGGCCACCACAACACCTGGCTAACTTTTCTATCTTTAGTAGAGATGGGGGTCCCACTTTTGCTCAGGCTGGTCTTCAACTCCTGAGCTCAAGCAGTTCTTCCACTGCAGCCTCTTCTGGAGTGCCGGGATTACGGGCTTGAGTCACTGAACCCATCTCTACCTTTCTCATCTAGATTTTAGAAATGAGAATATTATTACTTGCTTTGCCTATACCACAGGTATTTTGTAACTACCAAAACTATATAATATACACAATGTTTTTATATATAATGCTAAACAAATACATGATTGTACTTGATTATTTTCACATAATTATCCATATATTTAGTATTCTGAAGTATCAACCATAAAAAAGATATTTGTTTAAAAAAGAGAATAATAGACGTCTACTTTGTGAGGGGGTTTAATCTATAAAAAGAATAATAGAATTTTCACTTTTATTCCAAGGGAAAAGTGTTTCTTTTCATACCATAGTGGTCTGGGGACATAAACAAAAGCCAAAATAATCTAACAAGGTTCATGGCAGGAATTCAAGGATGGTTCAACATCAGAAAACTGTCCCTACACAATCTACCAACTTAGTCCCCAAAAGGTGTCACTAGACTGAAGCAGAAGAATTGTATTGTCATCTCAATGGTAGTACAAAAGCTTTTGACTAAGTGTCAATGCTTCATCATGATAAAACTTATTGTAAACTAGAAATAGGAAGAAATATCCTTAATCTGATAACGTGTACCCACCAAATACAACAAACCTTATACTTAGTTAAGGACACCAAGTGTCAGTCACAGTTCTGACCCACACGGAGAAAGAGGAGGAAAAGAGAAATGTAAGGACTGGAAAACGAAGACTGCAACCCATTATCGGCAAGTAAATGGACCCTCTGCAGTAGGAGACTCCCAGAACAGACACACAAGTATCAGTACTAGTAATGGGTTCAGCAAGGATGGATGTGTAGGACTCAGTAGAATTCCTGCACTAGTAATAAACTAGAAAGTACAAGTTAAATGCACCATTCAAAATGGCAGCAAAAATTATGACAACTCCAGGACTTACCTTAAAAAAGAATACACAAAAACTCTAAGAAGAAAATATTTTAAGCTTATTAAAATCTGTGAAAGAAGATGTGAATAGTTATTTCATCCTCTTGAGTAAACATTTAAAACTGTGATGCTGTAATTCCCTGCAAATTAATCTACAATTGGCATGCAAGCCAAGTCAGATTCTAGCTGAATTTCTTTAGATAAAACTAATACTGTATTTTTATACAAAAAAACCCAGATAGTTATGCATACTTAAGTCAAGTTTGAAAAAAAAGAGTGGAGTGTGAGTATCTGCATGGCAGACTTGGGGTGTTGACAGGGAAAACGTCAGACCAGGCCAGACTGAGGGACGTTCTGACACATCCTCTCAAACCAAGCTCAACCAAAACAGGGTAAGTTGCAGAAACTATCACAGCTAAGAGGCTAATCCTGGACATGGTGGTGACTACTGTTCACTTTTTAACTCATTCAAACATACAGTTTTTGGTGAGTTTTCCTCTGTGTTTTATTTTACAATAAGAAGATTTTCTTTCTTTCTTTCTTTCTTTCTTTCTTTCTTTCTTTCTTTCTTTCTTTCTTTCTTTCTTTCTTTCTTTCTTTCTTTCTTGAGACAGAGTCTCACTATGTTGCCCTTGGTAAGAGTGCCATGGCATCACAGCTCACAGCAACCTCAAACTCTTCGGCTTACACAATTCTCTTGCTGCAGCCTCCCAAGTAGCTGGAACTACAGGTGCCCACCACAATGCCCAGCTATTTTTTGTTGCAGTTGTCATTGTTGTTTAGGAGGCCTGGGCTGGGTTCGAACCCACCAGCCCTGGTGTATGTGGCTGGTGCCCTAACCACCAAGCTATGGGCACTGAGAATACAATAAAAAGATTTTCAAAATAAAAAAAGTCCTTTTTAAAAGGTAAAGTAGCAAATAACTTTCCACGTTTATCATCTTTACCAAATATTCAGTTCCATTAACCAGAAGCCCCTCTGAGCAAGGAGCAGGTGTGCCAGGTGAGGTGGAGCTGGGGTGCCACAGCTACCAGACGTGCTTTCAGGAGTGTCCTGCCCTCGCCTCCACCCCCAGCTCCCCACGAGGCCCCTGATGCTCCCTCCGCACACTTGAGCAAAGCAGCTATGCTGAGACCTTTCTGAAGTTGACACCATCTCCCTCTTGACTGAGAAGGGAGAGGAGGCAGGGCAGGGGCAGCCAGGCTTAGCCATGGTGGCCATTCCTGTGTGGCCCCGAGAATGAAGCTGCAAGAAGCAGATGGGGACCCAAAGGCTCGGGAACGAGAACAGGGATGTGGAAGGTGAGGATTTTCAGCTTAGGATTTTATTTATAAGTGAATTTAACATCCAGCCCAAGGGAAGTGGAAAATTCTGTGGCAGCTCCATCCATCTCCACAGAGCACATGAGGCACATGGTGCAGTCACCAGGTGCCCGTCTTGTCTGCGGGCAGCCCGTGGAGGCTCTGAAGGGGGAAGCCCCCGTGCCTGACCGGGGCCACAGGAAGGTCCTGAGTGCTGTTTGTACCCACCTGATTCCACGCTCAGCCTAAACATAAGTCATTAAAGGACTATATTCTCAACATTGACAGCAGAATTCGAGCTGTCCACCTGCATCTGAGGACACCTTGACATGGGGCTGTAACATTTTGATGGGGAATGGGCCTCGTCTGCTGAGTTTCTCCAGCTGTTGCTTCAGGATTTATGAGCACTGTTGTGACCCTCTCATGAACAAGGGAATGACGTTTGGCCCCCAGCCAGACTGCCCTTTTACAGACAGCTGTTAGCCCCACTGAAGTGCCGGGGAGTGACTCAGACCAGGTGGATTTTGGAGGAGGTGAGGACACGTGGGAAGGGTTCTGGGAGGATTTCCTGCATTTCACAGCCCCACCTGCAGCAGGCCCCAGCTCACATGCCTCGTGTTTTTTATGTGCTTCTCTAGTCAGAAGAGCAGAGGGGAAGATTCAGATAATGACAAAGGTCCGGGGGCTGTAGATTCCACCCAGTGCACGTGCCGTTAGTGTCTGGGAAGGAGGGAGGGGAAATAACCAAGGGGAAATCCCCAGTTTCAGTGGAAAATATAAACATGCAGATTTTATAAGTTCAGCAAACCCCAAGCACGATAAATATATATATATATATATATTTTAAAGCTCCACCCACTTTATAGTCAAGGCACAGAAAACCAAAGACAAAGAGAAAACCATGTCTGCAGCCAGAGGACACAGCACCTGGGGACAGTGTCTGCCGCAGACAGACAGACACCAGCCCCTAATCCCAGGCCTGTATTCCCAGAATGAAGCTGTTTCCAGATAAGAGAGAACCGAGGATTTGTTCACAGCAGAACTTCTGTGTACAAAATGCAAAGGAAACTCCTGGCTGAAGGTGAAGCTGCTGGTTGGGGGCGCAGCCCTGGAGGATGGGGGAACACACAGGAAACACGGGGGGAAGGTGAAGCCGCTGGGTGGGGGGC
>NW_003852523.1:4417604-4422327 GCF_000181295.1 Otolemur garnettii
GGGGAACACACAGGAAACACGGGGGGGAAGGTGAAGCCGCTGGGTGGGGGTGCAGCCCTGGAGGATGGGGGGACATACAGGAAACACGGAGGGTACTAACACAGAAATTGATTTCATCTTCTTAACTTCTTCAAACTTCACAGGCCTTTTGAAAAATAAAAATGATAACATTGCTTTATGGGGTAAACATGTGTGGATACGACACACAGGGCAGGGCGGGGGTGAGGGGCCAGGTCACGCCCCTCCTGGGAAGGGATCAGTACTGACCCAGGAGGACAGCTGGGTGAACTCCAGATGCCAACACAGCAGGGCACGGACACCGCTCACGGACGCGCGAGGACAGACAGTGTTGAGATGCTGCTCACTCGGGAAACGTTAATCTAGGGTGAAGTATTCAGAGCAGCGGCTCCTTCTGGGCATGGAGATGGACTGGGATGTGACCTGAGGAACCTTTCTGGGGAAATAAAAATGTCTCTCATCATGAAATGCTTGTGAGTTACAGAAGCGCGTCCATCTGTCAACATCATGCAGCTAATTAAAGAAGGACAAAATGGAAGGGCTGACACGACCCAGGTCAAGGCCTGCAACAGAGCGGCAGCAGCAGGGACAGGGTCGACTGGTGAGCACACAGACCAGGGGTGGCCGGGCTGGAAGCAGACCACACAGACACAGCCCTGGTCTGGGCTGTAAAATGGGGTGAAGCTGGTCTTCTTGGCAGATGGCTGGAAACACTTGGACACCCCTTGCAAAGAAAAACACGAATCTAGTCACAGACTGTAAACCCTCTACAAAAATTAGCTCAAAATGGATCACAGACCTAAAAATAAAATGCAAAATTGTAACATACAACACCTATAGGTCAGGTATGGGCGATGACCCAAGGTTTGGGGATGACAACTTAAAATACAAAGGCTGATCCATGGAAGAATCACTGAGAAGCTGACCTTAGCTGTAGAACTTCTGCTCCGTGAAGACAGTGTCAAGGGAACAAGAAGACCAACCATGGAGGAGCATAAAAGAGCTGCAGAAGAGACGTGTCACAAGGCTGATACCCAAAATAAATACAAAGAACTCATAAAACTCAACAACAGAAAATAAAGGACCCAATCACAAAAGCCGACAAAAGACTGAACAGCCACCTCACCAAAGGAGCCGACCCAATGACAGATGAGCAGGTGAAGAGACGTTCGCTGTAACAGTCGTCAGGGCCACTAGGCACCCGTCAGAATGGCCAAAATCTGAGACAGTGGCAACACCAGGTGCAGGTGAAGACGCGGAGCAGCAGACTCATCATTGGCAGGAAAGTGGAGCCATGCAGCCTCCCTGGAGCCAGTGTCTCCCTAAACTGAGCGTGCTCTCCCCATTCAGTCCAACCATCATGTTCCTTGGTATCTATCCAAATGAGTTTAAAGCTTAAGTCCGCACATAAACCTACACACAGACATCACAGTGGCTTTATTCAGAGTCAACACCGCTCAGAAACAGCCACGGTGTGCTCAGTCTGTGAATGCCACGTCAAGCTGCAGCACATCCGGATGGTGTGAGCATTGCCCAGCACTAAAAGAAAACATCTGTAAGCTGTGTATCCTGTTCCGTTCCAGTTGCTGTGACACCATTAACAGGACAGCCTATAAACAACCTAAACTTAATTCTCACAGTTCTGGCAGCAGAGACATCCAGGGTCAAGGTCCTGGCAGATGAATGTCTGGTGAGGGCTCGGAGGCGTCCCCTTCCTACCATGTCCTCACATGGCAGAGGAGGTGAGGCAGCTCTCTGGGGTCCCTTTCATAAGTGTGCTGACCCATCCACAAAGGCAGAGCCCTCCCAAAAATTCCCACCTCCTATAGGGTGTTAGGATTTCAAAATATGAATTTAGAGTCAACAGAAATGCCCGTCCATCACACGATGAAAAGTTGCGGAGGGCTCTTAAACGCACAGTACTAAGAGGAAGAGGCCAGTCCAAAGAGGCCACATGTGGTGTGAGTCCAACCAGGTGACGTTCTGGAAAGAGCAGAACAACAGAGGCAGTGAAAGGGTCAGTGACTGCCAAGGGTTGGGGGAGGGAAAATGAAAGGTGGGGCAGGGGGGTTTAGGGTGGTGAAAATCCTGTGTATGATGCTATCTCTAATGGTGGAAACATGTCCATACACATCTGTCAACATTTATACATTGTGGGACACCAAGAGTGAGCCCTGCAGGGCCTGTGGACTCTGACTAATCGTGGCGTGTCTATGCCATTCATCGACTGCAGCAAATGTACCACGTGGTGGGGGTGTTGATGTGTGTGGGGCAGGGGCGTGGGGGAAATCTCTCAGCTTTCTGCTCCATTTTTCTGTGAAGCTAAAACTGCCCTAACAAGTAAACTCTAAAAACCATACAACTAGGATCTGTGCATTTCAATGTACATGCATTTACATAAAAGGCTAAAACGGTAAGAACTGAGCACGGGGAAGAGGAAAACGTGAAAATGTAGATTATACAAGATGGGTGAAGGTTGTGAGCATGGCAGCTGGGGGCGGGGGTGGGGCACGTGGAAGTGTGATGCGTGTGTATCTCCCATTATACGGTTCTCTTAACAAAAGCAACCGAAGGGAAAATCTTTCAAAGGCAAAACAGTCCAGAAACTGCACATGTACATAACCCACTATCATGACAGTTATAAAGACAAAAGTCGGTCTGGCCTCAGGCTTCTTTACAGCGACAACGCATACCAGGGATGGTGGAGTCACCCTGAGATCCTCAGAGAAAGATAGTGTGAGCCTTGATTTTATACCCAGATGAATGGTCATGTGCATGGACAGCACCTGGCAAACGTTTCTGATCACACAGAAACTCGGGGGACGTTATTCCTATGAGGCAGAGGATAAAAGCAGCCAACTGAGAAGTGAACATGAGAACACTGTCCACCCAGAGCACTTATGAAAGGGCAGCGTGTGCGGATCTGCTGAGCCGCAGGACCAAGGCTCAACACGTGTGGCTGAAGAAATGTATAAGAATGTAAGTGATGAATTTCTGGCCATGTAGAGAGCATAAAGGCAGTAATGGTCTGGAGCTTCAAAGGGAAGTTCGGCAGGAAGCAGGAAATGTCGTTGATGTCTTCATCTTTAAAGCCAGGGACTAAGAGACATTAGTCAAAATTGGTGAAACGGGTGCTGGAGGCTCAAGTTGATGCCACAGTGAAAGCCAGGAGCTCAGTGAGGCCACGGGGAGGAGAGCAGTTCTCAGGGGTGCTCAGGGGGTTCTGCTCAGAGATGAAAGAATAAAATAGTGGAAGAATCAAAATTAATCACTTACATTTTAAAACCAAAACAAATATATCCAAAGTTGTTATTAAAATAGTAGGTGTTTATTTTACACCAGATGTGACTCCGTAAGAAATGCTGCCCATGGATCTCATCCCGTTCAGGCTGGTCTCTTCTCTTTTGTATCCAAAAGCTACGGTGGTCAAGACTGGATAGCCAGAAACCACAGCAAAAGCCACTTGCATCTTGTGATTGCTCGATTATATTCCCAGAAGAGCTCTACAGAATAGAATCTTACAGTTGCTTTTGCATGGTTGCTAGAGATTGTGTTTCTCAAGCAAAGGTGAGATTGAGAGCTACTTGTAACAGTTTTCTGCATGACTGGGCAAGGTGGCTCACGCCTGTAATCCCAGCACTCTGGGAGGCCGAGGTGGGCCGATTGGCTGAGCTCAGGAGTTTGAGACCAACCTGAGCAAAAGTTAGATCCTGAAAAATAGAAAAACCAGCTGGACCTTATGGAAGGGACCTGTAGTCCTTACTACTTGGGGGCTAAGGCAAAGAGATCGATTGAGCCCAAGAGTTTGAGGTTGCTGTGGGTTATGATGCCACAGCACTCTACCCAGGAAAACAGAGTGGGACTCCGTCTCAAAAAAAAAAAAGTTTTCTGCAGAATTCATTTCAACATTTTTTAAGTCCTAAGACTAACAGATTGGCAGTCTGTTACACTAAAACCAAAATATGGCTTTTTCAGATTTGGCATGGTCTCCAGGCATTCCACTATCTAAAGAAAGTAAACCCCTAAAATAGATTCCCATCACAACATGATACGTCTATTTGGTAAGAAATAATTTGCAAGGAAAATTCCATATTCAATAGCTGCATTTCCAAAACCCCAGAACACTGAGGTTTTCCATATTAAAATAATATTGGGTGGAAATTGTTGTCAATTAATAAGGTCATTATTATGCTTCCAAGCTAAATTTATCTCCCGCTGATTGGGATTTCCCATTGAATGTCTTTCAATTTGAATGCCTCTCAGACAAGAGGGATACTTTCTTCTCCTTCTTTTGAGACTTTCTCCATCTCTAGAGGTTGAACTGTGAGGCAGGCTGTCCTCCTACCTGGCCACTCCGTCCTTTCTTGGATGTATCATAGCCCCTGGACGTGGGGACGTGGTCTGCAGAGAACGGCAGACCGAAGTCTGTGGATGTCTTGGCCAAAGTCACTCTCACACTGTTTCAGTACAAACTGAAAACACAGTGTATGATTACCAAAGAATCTGGAAAAATAAGTGCGGTAAGAGCAGAGTTGTAAGGGAATCAAAAAATGAAAAAAAAAGAAAGAAGGAAAGAAAGAAAAATTGGAAGAAAAAGGAAATTTTGTTTTACAAAAAGTAAAAGCCATTCAAAGATATACAGTGTCTGCCACAAAACTTCTTTTTGGAAAATAAATCTTCTATTCAACCTTTTTTTTTTTTTTTT
>NW_003852523.1:4422504-4426263 GCF_000181295.1 Otolemur garnettii
GGTAGAGTGCTGTGGAATCACAGCTCACAGCAACCTCAAACTTTTAGGCTTAAGAGATTCTCTCTTGCCTCAGCCTCCCAAGTAGCTGAAACTACAGGTGCCCACCACAACGCCCGGCTTTCTTTGGTTGTAGTTGTCGTTGTTTAGCAGGCCCGGGCCAGGCTCGAACCTACCAGCTTGTTGTGTGTGGCCGGCACCATAACCGTGCTATGGGTGCTGAGGCTTCTATTCAACATTTTTTGGGGGGTTTTTGTTAGTTTTGGATGAAAGGAAAACCATATAGATATTTTTGGTAATTTGTGAGGCTAAGATCCTTGTTTCCCTGTACGTGTATATAATAATTATGTAATGTCCATTTGCTCATTGAAAGGGAAAAAATAGTTGACAAAGGCCATATTTGTGGGTCCTGAAATTCCCTTATTTCCTGATTTCATTTTTTAAATTTTTCTTTCTTTTTTTTTTTTTTTTAGAGACAGAGTCTCACTTTGTCGCCCTCAGTAGAGTGCTGTGGCATCATCACAGCAACCTCCAACTCCTTGGCTCAGGTGATTCTCTTGCCTCAGCCTCCTGAGTGGCTGGGACTACAGGTGCCCGACACAATGCCCGGCTACTTTTTGGTTGCAATTTGGCTGGGGCTGGGTTCGAACCTGCCACCCTCGGTATACCAGGGTGGGCCAGTGCCCTACCCACTGAGCCACAGGTGCCACCCCCTTGTTTCTTGATTTCTAAGGTGGTCCCAGTGACTAGGAGAGCACCTCTTGGGAACTAGGCCTATGTCATTGCTACAGTCAAACTTTTCTTGGTCGCTGTTACTCTGGAAAGCAGCACGTTAAGTCACTGTCTACTGTTAATGCAGTTGACGCCACTGGGTCTCAAGGACCTGCCTCTCATCTCCCTTGCTGTGGAGGCTACAGCCACGAGTGGGTGGGACCCCCCCAGGTGGGCATGCCCATGACCTCCCCACTCTGCCCTGATGACCTTGGAGTGACCTGTAAAGGAAGCCAGCGATGCCATCATTAGCCCGGGTCCCTGGGTGTGCAGGGGGTCACTCCCACACCCTGCCCTCTGCACTGCTCACAGGAGCACACTGCAGTCTGTGACTGTTTGTCACAGCAATTAGCCTCCCAGCACACCCAGTAAATTATAAGATTCCTTCTCCCTCCTCTATCCCGGAACATTGCGTCTGCATTTTCTTTGCACCTCATATTAGCTTCTGTTCTGTAACTGGAACTGCCCCTCGTGAAGTTGTTCCCAGATGCTGAATCTTCGTGTGGTTTCTGTTCCGAACACCGTGTCATTATAGTTGTTTTTGTGGCAGCAATGGGTTTGTGCTGCTTCCTAAAGCTTAGTTCACACTTGCCATGTTTTGTATCCATCTTGAGATCTGGACAGGGGTATTTATGCCAGAGCCCCCTCTGACCCACTGCAGTTCTAGAACATTCCGTCCCTTGGAGTGTCTGCGTGCAGAGAAGGTGCTCAGTGCACACCGAGTGACCACACAGACTCAGCTCAGATGTGCTCAGGGAAGAGCAGTGAAGGAAATGCAGACTTAAGCGTGGGGAGCTTGCAGGGCCCTTTCCCTCAGAGCCGTCTTCTCCGCTCTTTAGCCGAGCTGTGGGCAGGTGACACGTCAGGACCAAGAGTCTGCGGAAGGTCAGCTGTTCCCAGCCACATTCTCCAGTGAGCAGAGATTTAACAAAAGGAGTGCAGAGTTTGCTCATGTGGGAAACATTTTCATCACTTTTACCATGTTACATGTATTCATTGCAGAAAAATATAAAATTAATAAGAAAAATCACTCGGAACCCTGTCACACAGAAGTGATGACTCCTGTGTCTATATCTATGGCATACGGCACCCCGCACCATGCCCACCTCGTGCTAGCTAAGTATGGCTGCCTAACACAGTGCGTCGTACACAGCTTTCCATGTAACATATCACTGGCGGTTTGAAGGCTGCTGAGTGAAGATCTACTGAGTCATTTTAACACTGTGCAGAATGCCGTGGTCTGAGAAAGTCAGGTATTAATACATCACTGTCAGGCATTTAGGTTGTTCAGATTGCAGCTGTTATGAAAAGGCAGCGGGAGCACTTGCGGATAAATTTGGGCACATCTGTTAGCACATCCTAAGGGCACACTCTGAGACTTGTGCTCACCTGAGGGCTTTGAGAGAGGCCATCGACGTAGCCCACAGGAGCAAGTGGCTCCTCTGCCCTGGAAGGACGTTCTCTGTAGTGTTTGCTACTCTGATAATGAAACATGGCATGTTGCTGTTTTTTTCTTTTGCAGTTTCGTTAGTGACATCAAGCTGTCATTCCTGCACGTGCCACAGCATCCTCCCGTGTTCGCCTCATGGTGAGGTTTCTCCCGGGCATGGTGCCCCTTGTCACTTGCCCTCCATCACATCTCTTCCCCTTGTGAGTGGTGCCTGAGTCCTCGGCTGTTACCTGAGGCAGATGTTACAGTGTCTGTGTCTTTGCTTTTTGCATTCCTCTCTTCAAAATGCTGGGCAGTTATTTTGGTGA
Source organism: Otolemur garnettii (assembly GCF_000181295.1). Classification (NCBI taxonomy): domain Eukaryota; kingdom Metazoa; phylum Chordata; class Mammalia; order Primates; family Galagidae; genus Otolemur; species Otolemur garnettii. Next base: position 4,425,031 of record NW_003852523.1, read on the forward strand.
ATTGTCTCAGGTGAAGCTTCCATGGAAGGACTGAGGTAACAGGCAAGTGACCCTCTAGGTGGGGCGGACTTCAAAGACACCGGCCACCCTTCCATGCAGAGCCTACTAGAGGCACAGGGACAGAGCTGGGGCTCAACTAGGCCTTCCGCTGTCCAGCAGCCTAAAGGCACCACCATTTTGATGTGCAGAGCTGCCCCTGAGGTTGTCTGGGGCCAAACCAGAAGCCCTGTGTCAAGAGCTCGAGCGGTGGGCGGCACGTGGTGCACACGGCTCAGTGATGCTGCTGCAGAGTCTGGTCTTCACACCACGAAGCCACATGGCTGCTTCATCACCTACAATCACGAAGTAATAGTTGATAAGCTCTCCTTAAAATTTCTCCAAGTCATTGGATCCAAAGAGGCCACACGAGGCACAACAGGCACCTCACAGTGCTACTGGAGTTGACATTTTGATAAATGGTTCCTGCCAGGCCTCTCTGCAACAGAGAGGCCCTGGGAACTTGGCCGCCACTTGGTCACAGTAGGAAAATGGTTGGCAAGGACAGTGTCCTGAGAAAGAGGAAACCTAGAAGGGAAACTAGACCCTCCCGAGACTGTCCATTACATCAAGTGGAGAGATATCCGTTAGATGCCAGCTCAGCTCCACAGGCCAGGACAGTCACAGAGCGGAGCTCTGAGCAGCCGCCATCTGCCCAGATAGTAATGTCTGTGCCCAGGGCCTTCCAGTGCAGCCGAGGTGAGCACATATTTAAAAATGGTTAGGTCTTGCTCTATCTTTCACCTTAAAATGACAGACCCACCTCTGACACAGCTGGGGGAGTGGATTCCCGCCTGCCACCAGAGGCTTTCTACTCAGGTGACTGCAACTGAGTTCAGGTCCCCCCATGGAGAGGGCCATCTGCCTTCCTAGCTGATTTAAATGTTAATCTCTTCTAAAAATACCTTCACAGAAATACCCAGAATCATGCTGGACCCGATATTTGGATGCCATGTGGCCCCAGTCAAGTTGGCACATAAAACCAACCATTGCCACACCCACTGACTGCAGCCCTCCTGCTCTGAACTGGCTCAGGCACAACTGACATGTGCAAGTCCCCCAACCTCTGCCCACCTTCCCAAGCCCATCTAAGGATGAACAAGTCCATCAGCCACCACCCAGTCGGTCCTGGGACCTTCTCTGGACCTTTCTCTCACACCTGCATGCCCATTCACCAACACGTGCTGTTGGTTCCCT
>NW_003852523.1:4426528-4429847 GCF_000181295.1 Otolemur garnettii
CCTGTGCCCCACCCCCTGCTTATAGCCTGGCCTCATCTCTGCATTATGGCCATCACAGGCCCTGTGCCCCACCCCATGCTTGCAGCCTGGCCTCATCTCTCATCCATGGCCATCACAGGACCTGTGCTCTGGCCACGGCGCTCAGTGGGGTAGTGCCCAGCTGGAGACCTGCTTCTCAGGCCCCAGTGCCGTGCTGGGTCCTGGCTGATAAGATATGGGTGGCAGTTGGGTGCCCACCTCAGGCAGGGTAAGGAGCTTTCCTCCCCACCCTTTCCTGACAGAGGCAGCACCAGGGAAGTCTTGGCATCTGGGATCCAGCAGCCTGGGACCCAGAGTGGCCTTGTGAAGTATAAGCCCCACTCCTCTCTCGCAGAGGGTCCACCCCAGCTGTGCCTGTGAAGGAGGCTTCTTGGCTCCCTGAGCTGCTGCTGAGACTCTTTCCCAAAGTCAGAGTCAGAGGAGATGCTCTGTCACCCACCTCTGCCTTCTGCCTGCCTGGCCCTGCTCCTGCCCCAGCCCTGCCCTGGGCTTCCCTCCTTCTCTTTCTGCTTACTGCCCCATCAGGCCTGCAGGCTTCCTCCTGCCTTTGCTCAAACGCCTCCTCCCTGAAGTCATGGCCACTCCTGCTCCAGCTGCATCTCCTTGCCCTGCCTGTGCCTCTGTGTGGCCCTTGGGACCAGGGTTGTATTTTAGACACTGTGTGTTTATTCATTTGTGTTAGGCATCAAGGAGGGGCTGGGTCTCCTTTGCCCACTGCCACGGCCTAAGTGCTCTCTGAATGAATAAAGTCCTCTGAATGAATGAAGAGGACTGTGTGTGAGGAGTCGCATGGAAGCTTTGCACACACATTTACACATCCGGGGGCTGACTGAGCAGCAGACACCAGGGGAGGAGACCCACACTGTGTGTCTTATTGCACTTTTTGATGTTAGAACCAACTATAACCTATCTAGAAAAATAAATTTAAATCATTTTTAATCAAAAAAATATGGGCTCATGATGCTAACATTCTGGTATCAGGTAGGGTCCAGCGGCCAGTGTGCCACATGTGCTGCCCCTGCCAGGGTCCTCCCACCCTAGATAGATGCTTAGAGATGCCTTGGTTTGCCTGACCTGGTCAGGGCCACATGGTCAGCCGAGGAGGTTGGTCTTCAGTTTCAAGGTTTCAGCCTGCAGCAGATGGGGACGAAGTGAGACTCTGTGGCTAGCCTCTGGCTTAGGCTGTGACACTCTCCTGGCCCCTCACTTTAGACCCCGAATCAGCAGCTCCATATCCCAGGTGGGGCAGGAAAGGGTTCCAACAGGACAGGAAGGCCTGGACCAGGTACAGGGGAGGAAGGGGAGGAGGTGAACCTGAGGTGGGCCTGAGGGGAGCACGAGGGGGGCTGGGCAGGTGCACTGGGCATGTGTGTCAGCCAGGTGTGCTGGGCAGGTGTGCATGTATACCAGGCAGGTACACTGGCAGGTGTGTTGAGCACGTGAATGGGCAGTGGGAGGGCTGGTGCAGGGGAGCTCAGAGAGCCAGGAGCCATTAAAGCTGGATGTGGCAGGGGTCAGGTTGTGGCCTGCCGAGCTCCTGGGTGCCCAACTCATTAATGGCGTTGAATGCCACACCAAGGAGCTTGAAATCATCTTTGAAAGAGCTCACACTTAGATATCAGATGGCCCATTCATTCTTTTATTCATTTAGCAACTTGCAAGCATTCATGTTACACTTTCTTCCAGACGTTGCTGGGATATCAGTCCCACTCCTCGTGTTGAATGGGTTTTCCTTTTCCTCCCTGTCTTCAGAGCTATTTTAACAGGAATCTAGGGAAGGCTGCCCCAAGGGCTGACAGCAGGGAGTGATCTAAGCCCACACAGCCTCGGAATCCTTACAACTCCCTACAGCCTGCAGGGCAGGTGCCTCAGCCTGGAGATGCAGTGTTCAGGACACTCCCTGGGACCTATGTGGATGTGGGGAAGGCCCTGGTCAACCCGCATACTCAGTTTCTGGAAACATCTGAGTCTGAGGAGGCTGAGCTACCTCCACAAAGGAGAATAAAGGCACTAGACTATTTGAAGGAGACTTGCCTCCAGCCACAATGGAGGAGCCACATGCACTTTCACCCTGCTGCTTGGCACAGCCCAAACCCCAAAGGGACAGATATGTAGAAGGTGGTTTCAAGACACTGGGTGTCAGACAGTGTCCTGGGGATGAAGGATGACCATCCCCAGGAGACAGGAGGTGCCAGAGGTACCCAGCTGACTGCCTGAGCCTCCCTGGCCTGCACTGCAGGAAGGGGAAATGGAGGAAGCCCAAACACAGGCTGCCCTTTGACTTCTCGGAAGAACTAACTCCTGGAGGTAGGGGTGCCACAGCTACTGTGAGAGAAACAGTTGTGACCCCTGGATTCTGTGCCCACACATTGCCTTTTACAAATAAACCAGGACACGCTCAGTAATGAAGCCCACAGAGCACTCACGTGGCCTGAGCTCTCCATCCCCAGCACAGAGCTCAGGGCCACTCAGGGTGGGCCTGGGACCTCAAGTGAAGCAGTGGAGGGGCTGGAGTCCTTCCTGGCTCCTGCCTGCTGCTGACACTGCAGCAAGGGGTTACTGCCAAGAGTGTGAGCTGGTCATGAGTCCCATGGAAGGATATTTCTAGGGACAGACTAGCCAGGAAGCACCAGCTGGGGGTGGGGAGGGACTGTGTCAGGCATGCAGAGATGCGGCTCTGGAAGCTTGGCCAGCTGTCCAGGCCATGGAGGGAACACACCTCTCCTCGCCCAGGCATCTTGTGTGCAGAAGGCGACTGCCATGGGTGCCTGAAACTCACAGACCCAGGTAGGAGGCAGTGCAGAGGTCAACCAGTGGCGCCCACGCTCTGGGAAAGCGAGCCACTGCAAGGTGGAGAAGAATCAGGGCAGAAGGCAGTAAAGGGCTCTGACTTCAAGCTTCAAGCACTGGGACAGGGCCAGACGCTGTTGGCTACCAGGTCCCAGCTGCCCGCCGCCTCCAACAGGTGCTGCCAGCTGTGGCTTCTGCTGGCTTTGTGGAACAAGAGGGGCCATGATGCCAGGCAGCATTTTCTGCCAGGGGGCCAGGCATGAGAGTCCTAGCTCACAGCCCCTGGGCCTCTGCTGGACACAGCGGTGCCACTCTGTGCTCCATGAACGCGAGGTCTTGTGGGGAGTTTCCTCCCTGATCCAGAGCTGAGTCATCAGCCTTCCATCTTTGGACTCCTTAGATAAGCACCATCTCAAATTAGCCAGAAGAATAAAACAAGGAAAAACATTTCTTTATGATAAAAAGGAAGACAAAGCCCAAAGCTGCATGT
>NW_003852523.1:4430046-4431684 GCF_000181295.1 Otolemur garnettii
AGACCACAATCATGGATGAGAAGGTACTGCATTGTTAAGCTGTCCATTCTCCCTGAAAGATCAATATCATCTTAATCAAAATTCTAGCAGGCTTTGTTGTAGAAATTGACAAGCTGACTCTAAAAGTCAGATGGAAACAGAGAGGAGTCAGAGCCTGGCAAACACCCTTGAGTTTGGAGGGACTGCCCACGCCAGCTTTGCGCCCTGCATGGTAGGGGTCAAGGTGGTGTGGCATCCGTGTAAAGAGAAACAACTAGACTCACGAGACAGAGTGGACAGTCCAGAAATAGACCCCAACAGAAAGCAGAATGGTTTCCTCTCTCTGGAAAGGAACTTTCTGGGGTGGCAGTGTCTCTAGATTGTGATGGGGTTTTGATTACAGACTGTACACATCTATCAAAACTATCCAAATGTACACTTAAGGTCCCCGTGTGTTGCTGTGTGTCATCGCATGTCAGTGTAATAAACCAGTAATTCATAGGAAGGCCCCATGGGGCCGGGGACAGTGGCTGCTGGACATTGCAGAGAAACAGGGCAGGCAGGGAGGGGCTGATCTTCCGGTTAGGGTTGCCGCAGGCAGAGGCAGAGGGATCTCTGAGTCAATGTGTCTCTGTGGCTTTCTAGACATATTTCTAGTTATTAAGCTCAAAAACTTGGGCATGTTCCTTCCACACTCACCAGCATGGTGGGGCTTGGGTCAACTCCCTGTCTCTACTCAAAGCCAGAACGGCCAGTGTCTACTGCACACATCTTTAGGGCCCTGGAAGGACAGGACAGCACCACCTCCCCCCTTTCTATTTCAAAGTAATACTGTGTTGGGGGAGGGGCAGTGGGGCAGATGGCCAGGAGGTTGGGACCTGAGCCCTGGAGTCCTGGAGGGGCTTCTCTGGAGGACACAGCTGATGTCCTTATCCATATCCACCTATTGGGATACGTGTTAAATGCTGATGCATTAATAAATAAAATAAAATTCCGTAGGGCTGAGAAAGCCATCTGTGAGGTGCACACAGCCAGCTCTGCTCCGGAGAGTACACTGACGTCCGTAAAGGCTGGAGGCACTTATTTACTGAGCAACGAAGACATTACCAGACAGTCGAGGAAAAAAAAAATGTGTTTTTCCACTTTGGGAAACAGTCAAAGCTTTTCTATTCCACCAAAAATAGAAGTGGAATTCTAGAAAGCAAAAATAGGTGGGCTTATCCTTGCCTGCGACTCACAAATGCACACAGACCACAAATGCCCTCATGGCTCTGGAATGTGACTGCTTCCATGAGGTCGTGGGAAGAGCCGGGAGGGAAGCCTGGCCTGCAATGGCTGTGCCCCGGGGCTCCCCAGCTCCTGTCCTGGTCCTGGTATCCTTCCCTCCCAGCCATGGGCCCTCTGGGGCTACAGGGCACTGACCACCTCAAGCGCTATGCCCCTGGGGCTCCCCAGCCTCTCTCCTGGTCCTTCCCACCTAGTAGTGGGGCCATCGGGGGCTAAAGGGTGCTGCCCATCTCAGGTGTGTGCTCCCTCTGCTCTGTCCAGGAGGCTCTCTGAGCCCCTGCCCCTTGAGAAAAGGCTGTTGGAGCACTGGCCAGGGACACCGCTGCCCCCAACCTGCACAGTGGAGGTACGTTCCCCTGTAGGCCCCGGGTC
>NW_003852523.1:4432008-4432976 GCF_000181295.1 Otolemur garnettii
CCACAGCAGCCCCTCCCCCCAGCTGCTAGTGGGTGCCCCAAGTGTCCCTTCCACCACCTATTCCTGATATAGGGCTGAGAGAGAGGAGAAGAGGAGGGACTTTACTGGACCTATTCTGAGGTTTTTCCAGGGCTTGTTCCAAGTTACACTTATTCCAGAAATGCAAGTTTTATTTAACAATTGAACTTTAATCAACTTAATTCACCACATTACTATAACAAAGCAGAATAATCACTATCATCTCAATAGATGCAGAAGAAAAAATGTGATAAAATTCAGCATGCATTCACAAAAATAAACTCATAGCAAAATAGAAATAGAAGGGAACTTTCTTAACCTCATAGGGGATAGCTACAGACGAAAATCCCTGCAACAAATATCATGCTTCTGGGGAAGTATGGACAGCTTCCCTGTGAGGTCAGGAGTAAGACAAGTGCTCACTATCCACACTGCTCAGCACCAGCCAGCCAAGTACCCAGGAAGAAAACAGCAAAGGACAGAGCGACTGGAAAAGGAGAAACAAAACCGGCATTATTTCCAGACAAAATGATTGTGTATATAGAAAATCCAATAGAACCTACAGACAGCTCTTAAAATTGTTAAGTAAATCTGTAAAAGTTGCTGGATCCAAGGTCAACATACAAAGGTTAATCATATTCTATATAAACCGGAAACCAATAGTCACAAAATATGAATAGTAAACATTTTAAATCATCATTGAACACACCAAATATCCAGGAATACATCTAATAAAATGTGTGTGAATATCTATATAGAGATTATATAATAATGAGAGCAACTGAAGAATATTAGATAAATATAGGGATAAATATTTAAATAAATGTAGGGATAAATGTGAACTGAAGCATTCGTCAAAATTCAGGTCTCACCAAATTGATCCATAGCTTCAATGCAGTTCTGATAAAAGTTCTAGCAGGACTGGGGGGAAGTGATAAACCAATTCAAAA
>NW_003852523.1:4433195-4441723 GCF_000181295.1 Otolemur garnettii
CTGCCCTGAGAAGTGGTCCTGAGAGGCAGCAGTGAGCCAGGCCTGTGTGGACACTTGATTTATGACAAACCTGCCCTTGCAGAGCAACAGGGAGATGGTAATGGGTCAGCTGGAATCACATATAAGCAACAACACACTGAATCTGACCCCCACTTCACACTGGGCAGAATGCCATGCCAGGGGAACCGCTGCCTACATTTGAAAATAGAAAAAAAGAGAAGCATATCTTCATGACCATGGAGTAGTTGAGGTTTTCTAAATAGGACACAAATAACCCTAACCCATAAAAAAGTTGATAAATTGGATCACATTGAAGTTAAAAACTCCTGTGTGTCAAAAAACATCATCACAGTCACAGAAAGTTAAGCCATTTGTAGTGCATATAACTGATGCGAGTTTGTGTCCAGAATATACAAAGAACTTGTATAAATAAATAAATAAACCTTGCAGCTTCTTCACTGGAAAGGATGTGCATATGGACCACAAGCATGTGTAGAGATGTGAACCTCTCCAGGCAGATGTGAACCCTCTCCAGGGCCAGCTAAAACCACTATGAGGTGCCACACTATCCTCCACAGCCGACATGAAAAGGCCTGTGCACACCACCTGTAAGGACAAGTGGGCTCAGAACATCGCCTGCTGCTGGTGGGAATGTGAAGTGGCCTGACATTGCAGAAAATCAACATTCTCTACTGCAGCAGACCCTTGGCTCCCACGTGACTTGCTTGGTATGTGCCCCACAGAAACACGCACATGGACAGACCCAAAGGCATGCGTAAGAATGCTCATAGAAGCATTATTCATAATTACAAAAACAGGAAGCAACTGAAATCATCAACAGTAGAATGAATGAATATATTTCGAAATGCTAACACTCTGGAATACTTCAGGGCAATGACAATGTTTAACTCCTGCTGCATCCACATCCACTGGTCAGTCTCAGAAACACAGTATCATGTGAAAGAACACAGGCTACATGACTTCATCTATCTAGAGTAACAATAGGCACAATTAGTCTATGAGAAGTTAGGGCAGAGATTACCTTTGCGGTGTGGAGGCAGTGACTGGGGGTGGCACTCCACACAGAAGTGGTCTATGTCTTGTCCCAGGAGAGGGTTTCACAGGTGCGTCCTTTTAGGACTAATTTGTATAAAAGCACACTTACGCTACGAGCACTTTTCCCTGTATACATTGTACTTTAGATATTAAACAAAAAAGTTTAAAATTACATATATGATAGTCCCTTTTTGTAGTAAAGGGACTTGTGTGTAATAGTTGACTTGAGCCCCCTAAGATTCTAGTTTAAGACTATAAACCACAAGATCTTGAATACACAGTCATTCCAAGTCCCCTAGAGAGAAGGCTTTAAACAACCTCTCAAGCTGTCTGATTTGTCACTCACCCAAGTTCATTAGGTACAAGCTTAGTTCCAGCTGCTTCTAGAACAGCTCCTAGGGTGGGGGGAGAAGAAGGGAGGAGAAGGGTGGGAAGAGGGGAAGAGGGAGAAGACAGGAAGGGGGAGGAGGAGGGAGAGGAGGAGCAGGGCAGGAGGAGGGAGCACATGTCCATCCAACCTACATTTCCAGCCACCTCCTTCCTCTGGCCTGGCTCCAGTTGCCAATTACCTTCTAGTTCTCCAAAAAGACCACTAATGTAATAATTAAGAAATAACTCAGCAAAATAGAAAAAAAAATTCTTCTTACTGGTTCTAGACCACTATTCTCGAGTAATGTGTTATCAGAAGCCATACTGCTTTCATATCTGATTCACAAAAAAGTCCACTACCATTCAAAAGAAGTCAGTGAGGTTGCTAGTTTTGTTTTACCTGTCTAATTATACCCACAGTAATCCACAAAGAATTGAGGTGTTGGGTGTGTCTCCACATTCACTTGCTCTTACAATTTTTAAAAACAATTTTTCTTGCCTGAGTGTGGTGGGTCACACCTGTAATTCCAGCAAGTGGGCCGATCACCTGAGCTCAGGAGTTTGAGACCAGCCTGAGCAAGAGCAAGACCCCATCTCTATTAAAAATAGAAAAATTAGCCGGGTGTTGTGGTGTGCACCTGTAGTCTTAGCTACTTGGGAGGCTGAGGTAAGAAAATCGCTTGAGCCCAGGAGCTTGAGGTTGCTGATCCCTCATGGCATTCTACGGAGGGCCACGAAGAGCGACTCTATCTCAAAAAAAAAAAACCTCCCTAAACGTCATATACTTTTTAGAGTTATTTTAAATGCATACTTGTGTTGCTATGAACAGCAAACAGTATCATTTTTCTAAATTAAATGTGTTTGTTGCCCATGCATAGAAATCCTTTTTGGGATGTGTATGTGTCAGTCAATTTTATACCAGTGTCTCGTAGATTTTTATTCAATCTAGGAATTTAGCTGTAGATTTTTTGAATTTTCTGCATATGCAAACATCTTTCTTCCTTTCTAATCTTTACAGATTTTATTCCGTCCCCCTCCTTCTGTGTGCCTGGCTCTCTCGCAGCATTGAGCAGTACTGCAGAGGAACGCTCCCTGTGCTGCTTCTGCTTTCAAGAGAATGTTCTTAACATTTCGAGTCTGATGTTTGTTGTAGCAGTTTTCGTAGACCCTTTTTATCTGGTTAAGGAAGTTCCTTTTCTATTCCCAGTTTTCTGAGTTTATTTTCTAAGCATGAATTATGCTAGATTTATTAAAAGCTTGCTCTGCATCTATTGTGATGATTAGACGATGGTCTTCCATCTTTGCAGTAGTGATTTACATGAATGGATCATACAGGGCAGCAGAAAGTTAATGCTGGGGAGACCCAACCTGGTCAAATCATTATGTTAATAATTATGTTATCATTTCATAAATTGCTAGACTTTGGTATGCTGAGCATTCAGGACTCTCTAATAATTTATTCTGGATTTTGTTGTTGAGTGCCATTCTGCTTACATTTTGGATTGAAGGTCACACCAGTGTGTGAAATGAAGAGCGTCTTCTCTTTCTGGGCAGTTCTGTCCCCAACACTCTACAACCTTTTAAAGGTCACTGTGACCTCTGTGTTGCCAAATCTGATAGAGTGTCTGTCCTCACTTTATTTGGACTCCCCTCAATGGCCGGCTTTGCTTCCAGAAATGCCCTTTTCTGTTGGTTCTGTTGGCCTGCAGTATGCCTGCTCACCTGGCCTTCTGGGTGCAGCTCTGAGGGTAGAAGTTCTTCAGTTTCCCTCTTTCCATGCTCCATGCTCCTTGGGTGGGTGACTAGTGATCTCCATCTCTGCTGGCTCTGAGAACATCCCCAGCACAGCTCTCTTCTTGGGACCTGGGTCTTGTGTAAAGCAGCCCCCAGAGGCAGCCACACAGACCTCTGGCAGGCACCTCGAGGTCAGCACGGCCCCTGGCAGGCACCTCGAGGTCAGCACGGCCCCAGGGATACCTGGTTCCTTCAATCCCCATTATACAGCATCATCACCCTCTGCAGGCACCAACCAGCACCCCTCCACCAAAGCCACCACTAAGTCTAAACAAGTTCACTTCCAAAAACATGTGAATCTTCTCACTCCCGCTGTCACCAGCTGACCTTAGTTCCCCACAGCTTGGCTGGATGCACATTAGCTCCAGCGCAGGCACCACTGGCATCCACTGCCACCATCCCTCACCACCGGTGTGTTTCCTCCCCTCCCCAGATGTCCTGTGCATTGTGAGGGTAGCTGACCTGACTCTAGCTCTGGAGGTGGACCCCACCGTACTCAGCTTAAACTGGGGAATAAATTGGTCCCGTGAAGATCCAGATGGTGAAATTTCTAGCCCATGGACCCCATAAGCCCATCACATGTGCTTTATACTCCCTGACCCCCAAATTTTACTACCTAGAACTCACTCTTATCTGTGGGCTATGCAGAGACAGCCACGGACTCTCGTGTGCCTACCTCTGGTCTGACATGGTACATTCCACTTTCCCAGTAGTTTAGGGAGGGCAGGAGACCCAGATGGTCCAGCAGGGTGACCCTTAAATGGTGACAGATGCATCCTTTCCTCTCTGAATTCATGCAACATGGAAATGCTCTTTCCTCTGCCTTGGCGACTCTGGTCATCAAAGCTCACTCATCCTTGAAGGCTCAGCTCAAACTCCACTGGCTTCTGCAGCACTATCTTCCCAGAGCCACACCGCTGCAGCACTCTGGCTCCCACGCATGTGCACACCTCTCCGCATAGCCACGTCCTCTACCAATGGAGCCTCTGCATCCGTGACTTGGGCATGCCGTCCCCCTTTCACAGTGAAGAACAGACCCACAGCCACTGCGGGGGGCAGCCAGCTTCATGCCATCTGACCCTCATGCCTGTGTCCACCGCACTGGCCTGTTCCTGTCATCTCACTGCCTTGCTCCTTGGTGCCAGCCCCCCACTACCCTGTGTATAAGCACAGGACACTGCCTGTGGCTCTGGGAGGCCCTGGGGGTAACCAGAGTTCCTGCCATTGCCACTGTTCTCCCCCTAGGCTGGCTCCTCAGGAGGCCAACCTAGCAAGCAAGGCAGTCTACCCTCACAGCTTCTGGAGTTGTCTAAGTTCCCAGAGCAGTCATGGGACCCAGCACACACAGGCCACTTCTGTCTATGTGGTGACCACATAGATTCACCATGGGCACTGGGGGGTCCCCATCACAAGTTGGGCAGCCTTCACGCAAGGTGCCCACTGCCAGGTAGAAAAGCTGATTCAATGGCTTAGACCTTTTGGTTTTTGCCACTCTAGTCTCATTTTATTTTTTAACAGGACAGAAAGTGCTGTCTCAAATCACTGTACCACAGAATGTTTGTCACCTCTTAATAACAGCTTTATCACCCTGCCTTTCTTAGACATGATGGAATTAGTAATCTACTGTTGCTACACCTCAAAGAGCCTTCTTTCTCTCTCACACAGTTTCATCGAAAGAAACAAAGCAACGGACATTTTTAAAGACACATTTTTGGCTGTACACAGTTAAATAGGCTTCAAAGAACAAGAAAAGGGCTGCCTTTGGGACTCAGTGACTGATGGCTTCAGTCTGAGCACACCCTGACTATGACAGCAGGGTGGAACATGCTCTGCCAATCGGGAGACGGAAATTGAATCACTCAGATTACCCCGTGTGGCCAGGAAGGGTGGTCAGCCCAAGGCCGGGGGAGGAAAGGCTAAAAAGGCTGGCCATGACGGGCCTCATCCCAGGGAGCCCAGCATCACTGTGCTCAGGTCACATGACCCAGCCTCTGGATGTACAAGGGAGGGGGCTCCCAAATCAGTCATCTTCACCTGTAAACCTAGAGTGCTTTTTTTTCAGCTGAAAGGTCTCCTTTGCCCAGCCTGTGAACAAAGGCCTGGCAGGGGCGCCACTATGGAGCTGGCACCGTCCCCTCCCATCTACCGGTTCCTGGAGGGTTCTAGAAACCAGTTTGAAATCCACTTAGGTCCTCTCCCAAATCTGCCAGAGGTCTTTATCTTAAGATTGTTGGAAATCACCTTGTACCACTGTATCCTACCAGCATTTGTGGTACCTGCAGTAATTTCTGCTTGTGCAGGATAAGTTACGTGGTCATGCCATTTAATTCAACTCGAGGAAAAAAGTGGCCAAATTGAATTTCTAGTGTTGTGTAGACAATGTTTCTTAGCAGCTAAGTTTCACATACTTATACAAAACCTAACACCGTATCACAGGGCAGATAGAAGGAACCTAGCTAGATTCTGACACTTGAGCATTGGAGCATCATGTTATTGTCTGAGACTCTAAAGTGGTATTTCACAATCTGCATAAACCTAACAGTGGACAACAGGAGGCGGGGACAGGGCTGTAGCTCAGGCCAGGATGCTGCTGGCCATGTCCACTGCAGCTCCTGGCACCTCTGGAGACCTAAATTGTAGTACTTCTCAAAGAACCCGACCCCACAGGTACCAGTCTTCATCCTAGTGCACCAACTCCATGACACATGGTACCATCCCATGTCTCAGCTGTGACCACACACGGCTTCATCCCAACACAGAGCAGCAAAAGGTATGTTCTGTGTGCCATTTTTCCAAGTCAGGAGTGCGCTATGGTACAAACAGCCTCTGTGGGGGAGGATGGTGCTTGAGGCAGTGTAACAGGAAGGGGTCACCACTAGGCAGAGCAGGACAGGCCACCAGCAGGAGTACAGGAGGGACAGAGCATAAGACCGGCTCTATCTGCATAAGACAGAGCATCAGCCCCACTGATGGGTAGTGACCTTGTTTCCCTACAACAAAATGCACTAAAAAAAGCCCCGTGAAAGACTGCTATAGCCACAGCCTCCTCGAGCCATTGTTCCCTCTGTTCGGCTCAGGCTGAGACACAGGAAGCCTTGTGCAAGCAGAGACCAAAAGAGCTGTGCACACTGGCATCTGCCAGCCTGCTGGCAGTGAGTGACATGGCCCAGATCGTCCTGGAACCTGACCCTCAGTCCTGGTGAGTGGGCCCAGCAGATGCCCCAGGAAGTACAGATGGGCTGTCCCAGCTGAACCTGCACAAGCTGTGGCCCACAAATCATGGGCAGTTCAGTGACTAGCTTAAGTTTTGGGGGCTTGTTACACAGAAATAGATACCAAGTCTTTATGCACACAGTGTTTATTAAAGGTGGGTCCCTAGAAGCCTCCCAGCAGTCTCAAGTAGGGGGGTATGTTGCCCAAGTGGATGAGGTTCATCTCCTGTAGACTCCAACTCCTGGGCTTAAGTGATCTTCCTGCGCCAGGCCCAGTAGTAGGCACTGCAGGTGTGTGCCACCATGCCTGGTTTGTGCTTTCCCCCTACTTTACAAAGAAGGAAAGCAGAACCTGACTTCCACCCTTGAACGCAGCCTCTGTGCCCACTGCTCAACACAGATGCAGAGCAACCAGGCCACTCTCTCCAGCCCCTGGGTCCTCCCCATCAACAGCAGCCTATGTGCTGCCTGATCCTCTGCGCCCAGGGACCACGTTCAAGAGCGACCACCTCTCTCCTGGAAAACTTCAGTTTGTTTTCTGTTGTCCTGAAATGGTTATTCTGGTCTTTGAAAATGCCACATTTCGACAAATGCTTTTCATCATCTGTGTAAACATGATGCGGAGGAGCCCATAAATACAGTCGAACAGAAGAGCCAAGTATACTGCACACTATAAAAAGCTTTAAAACGCCTTTACTATCAAAATAAAAATAAAACCCACAACCTCACTTTGGTAACTTGGACTTTCAAATCTCAGTGAGACTCACAACCGAAACGCAGGGTCCACCTGCGGAGCTGCGGACCTGACCCCAACCCTAACAAGCTGGAGCGAAGCGGGAGGAAGGGGCAGTCAGAGCCCCTCTGCGTAGCCGGCTTCCAGCCCAGGGAGTGACCTAAGCCTGCAGACCCCTGCAGGGAGCTCGGCGGGGTCTTCGCTGAAGGGCAGGCCACCAGTTCGACTGCGCGGGCGGGCCGGGGGAGGACTCCCGACGCTCCGCACAGGCCAGGGTCTCCACGGACCAGAGCCGCGTTTTACTCGCCAAACTGGGCAGGGCAGCAGGTGCTGCAGCGCGGCCACGTCTGCGCGTCTCCCCGGGCCCTCCTCGCGCCCCGGGCTTTTGGTGCCTTCCCCTGGGCCCACCTCTGCTCCCGCCCCTCCCCGCGTCCCCCACCTCTGCTTCCCGCCCCTGTGTCTCGCACCCCGGCTCCGGTCCTACCCGCCCCGCACGGCACACCCCGCCGTGTCCTCACGCCTCCCTCAAGACCTGCCCTGCCGCAGCCGCCCGGGTCCTCCCCGCGTCCCGGGGAGCGGTCTGGGAGCATCCACAACACGGTCGTCGGCCCGAACAGGGGACGCGCGCGCGCAGGCGTGATGGCGCCAGCCCCGTCCCCGGCGTGCGCGCACCCGCGGCGGGGGCGGGGGAGGGGGCGGAGCCGCCGGCGGCCAGGCTGAGGCGCTGAGGCTGCCGTGACGGCGGCGGCGGCCGAGCGGCCGGGTTTGTGGCCGGCGCTCTGGACCGCGCGAGACCACAGCCACCGCGCCGCTGCGCACACCGGCCGAGGCGGGCGCCGCCGGCGGGGACCGCGGCCGGAGTCCTGGCGCGTGTGGAGGCCGCGCGCTGCGGCTGCGGCTGAGGTGAGGGCGGCGCGGGCCGCGGCGGCTCGGGCGGGCGCGGGCTCCGGACACGCGGGCGGCGGCTCCCGCGGCGCCGCGTTTATGTAAGCGCCGCCGGGCAGGTGGCGGGGCCGCCCGACCCCTCCTGTCCTCGCCTGTCCGGCCGCGCTGTCTGGCCGGGGTCAGGGCAGCGAGTCTGAGCCCAGGACCGCTGCGTCCGCTCGCTGCTCTGCGCTGCAGGATGAGGCTGCGACCTGGACGGTCCCGCGTCCTCCCGAGGGCGCCGATTCCGCGTGGGATGCTCCGCGCTCGTGGAGGAGAGAGCGCTCCCAGGATGAGGACACTGCGCTCCTGGGATGAAGCTGCGCCCGGGGAGGGGACACTGCACTCCTGGGATGAAGCTGCGCCCGGGGAGGGGACACTGCGCTCCTGGGATGAAGCTGCGCCCGGGGAGGGGACACTGCGCTCCTGGGATGAAGCTG
>NW_003852523.1:4441743-4445049 GCF_000181295.1 Otolemur garnettii
GGGGACACTGCGCTCCTGGGATGAAGCTGCGCCCGGGGAGGGGACACTGCGCTCCTGGGATGAAGCTGCCCCTGGGGAGGGGACCCTGCGCTCTTGGGATGAGGCTGCGCCCTGTGCCCGATATGAGGCTGTGCCCGGGGAGGGACACTGTGCCAAGCAGGGGAGGCTGTGTTCCTGGGATGAAGCTGCGTCCTAGACCGTCCCGTGTCCCTTCTGAGGGCGCAGTGTCCGCGCGGGATGCTCTTTGCCGCGGGCGGCCCCGGGCGAGGGTCTGAGCGGGGCCCAGGCCCCTATTGACGTGTCCACCGGAGCGCAGGACGGTTTCTGCACGGTACACGGGTGCCAGGGGAGGCGTCACGGGGCTGTGGATACTGGATACTCAGACGTGTTGGAGCCCCTAACCTCAGGTGTATTCCCGTCCGGATTTTTCGTCGGAGACCCACACCATAGTGTTTGGTTCGCAGTTAATATTTTTAGTCTTCACGTTTTGGTTGTTATATTTCCTTCTTGGGCAAACCATTATTGGATTCCATTCTCAAAATACAACGAAGAGTGGCTTGATATCAAACTTGCTTCTTTACTCTTAGTGCCATAATTAAGACGATCAAACCGTGGCTCTTATTGCGGATAAAATGTGTTTTAATCCTCTTTGCTCCCTCTTAAATTTACCCCCATGTTTTAGACCTTTGAAAGGTGCCACCCAGAGGTGCATTTTCTAAAACGCTGGGTTTTCTTAAGAGCAGCTCCTGGGAGATAGAAAAGCTAATTGTTTTTTGATTACCAGCTTTTCTGTGGGGCGGGAACTACTTTTACCTTTTTAGCTTGCTGAAGGCTTCCCAGAGGGAAAAGGAAGAAGGGGGAAAAACTAATAGAATCCTTCTTACGGGAGAGGATAAAGGGCCCATCAGTGCGTGGTTCCTCCAGCGGGCAGGATCCTCTAGGCAGCGACACCAACCACAGGGGCTCGGTAAATATTTGATGAGACCCTGAGCTGGGTGCCCTGGTCCTGGCCTGCGGGATGCATTTTCTGAGCTCTGCGTGGTGTTATCTGAGGGTTCTTGGGACTGGGTGTAGTCAGCTCAAGCTGCATCGAATTGGAAACTGTAGTTGGAAGGGTGAGGAGGAGGCCTGTTTGTGGGGGGGAGGTGGTGGAAAGGGAACCGATCCCCTGAGAAGTGATGCCACGTGCCTCTGGCGTGTGCCCTCTGCAGTCCTTCCTGGGGAGGACGACTAGCTGCGAAGTGGTAACATCATCCACAAACAACAGCTTCTCTCATAGGCTAACTTCTTTGTGAATTCACGTGTTGTAAAGCATTTGGACTGTGTACAGATTTTTGGAATAAGAAAAATTTTAATTTCTATTTGTCCAGTGAATGCAGGAACAAACTTACTCCAGTTGACAGATGCTTCTCTGTGTCCAACGAGGTGCTGGGCTTTCCTTGTTTAGGCCCTGCAAGATGAAGTGCCCCGCAAGATAGGCAGAGTTAAAAAATGCTACTGGCAGTTTACTAAGAACTTCTATAGTGTTGAATTTTTAAACATAAAATTAATAATTTTAGTTATGAAATTATAAAACTTCTATTTATAGATTTGAAATGAAGGCATGCAAATAGTACATTCAAAAAGTACATTCCACTCCACCCAGCCACTCAGCACTCCATGGTCCCTGCACACAGTTGTATATGTGATTTAAAATAATTTTAAATATTTCTTGCAACAGTGCTTCAGTGGATATTCTTATACATGAGTGCAAGCAGACCTACTAGTTGTTTTTTAATTAACTATCAGAATTCATTAGTTGTAAGTTTTATTTAAGAAATGTGTTTTATTCTCTTGAATGCTGTGATTAGCTCTGTAAGTGCACAGGACCAAAGAATGTAATTTAAACAGGTAGGAGGTAGTTAGACAGTATTCTTTGGAGAATAACAGGTAAGGTTATACATTTACCAGCCAATAAAAAAAATTAAGAAAAATTATCAAGTTTGGTGTGAAACTAAACAGCTGCAAGAGTTTTAGTTTTATTAGAAAATTTGATGGTTTTTCTGTGTCAACTTTCTAAAATAGGAATTTTCAAATCTGTAATTTGGTGTGATGGAAATGGTGGTGTGTTTAAAAACTCATTATGTTCATAATATGTGAGGTAGGAAAAGCAACTAGGAAAATTTAACTGTACCTTGAAATCATTAAGATTTCTTTTGTACTCAAGTGACTTTTCTTCCCAGTGTTACAACTTTTTATTTGAAGTGTGGTCAGGGAAAGTGCAGTGGCCAGCAGAGGTCTTCACGCTGGTTCCATTTGCAGTTTCGCTTTGTGGCTTGACAGCTGTTGGGCTGGGACTATTAATACCAAATTATTCTCACAGTACTGCAGGTTGATCAGTACTGCTTGGCCCTCTTCTCCACCTTACAAGATGTTCTAGGAGTATACAAAGGGAAATGACTTTGGTTTTAAGTTTACCATCTTTATGACGGATTTTAAATTAAGATTGAGCAGGAAGGGAACTGACAGTAGTCAGAGATGCCTCGTATTTTTATGGTAGTACAGTGAAATGGAACCTCTGCTTGCTTTTGGATTGATGATTTCTGAACCTGGTTTTGTTTCTTTTTTTTTTTAATTAAGTCATAATATACATAGATCATGAATACATTTATGCCTTTGTGGGATTCATCGTGTTGATTATTTGTACAAATTAGAGTGCTTACATCCTACTAATTAGCATAGCTTTTACCTCATTTACTTAATCACAGTATTAAGACATTTGTGTTCAATACTTGATAGATTTGACTTGTACCCTTGCAATATGTTCATTCACACTTTCATCCTGCAGGTACTGACCATGTGCATCCTGGAGCCAGGTGCTTTTCTAGGTCTGGAGATGCAGGCTGGCTCCTGCCCTGGTGGGGTCCATGCATAGTGGGTGAGGAGAACGGTAAACAAATGCCTGGTGTCCTAAGTGCTGTAAAGAGCAGGTGAGGCTGGGGGAGAAGGGGAGGTGAGGACTCAGTAGTAAGAGCATAAGGCCTCAGGCTTCCTTGTCACCTGCTAGTCACAGAAGGGAAGCCATTATGGCAGAGTGGACCTAAGAGTGGCAGGCAGGATGTGAGGCTGTAGAGGTAGAGGCTGCATCTCTTCAGAGCACGCAGGCTGTGGTGAGGACTTTAATCCAAGTGTGATGGGAAACCTTGAGAGGTTGGTAGGTCTGTC
Organism: Otolemur garnettii; assembly: GCF_000181295.1. Lineage (NCBI taxonomy): Eukaryota > Metazoa > Chordata > Mammalia > Primates > Galagidae > Otolemur > Otolemur garnettii. The sequence continues at coordinate 4,444,948 of NW_003852523.1, forward strand.
CTTCCAACCTCCCTTCCTAACTGGCTTCCTCCCTTCCTAACTAACTTCCTCCCTTCCTAACTAGCTTCCTCCCTTCCTAACTAACTAGCTTCCTCCTTTCCT
>NW_003852523.1:4445208-4482000 GCF_000181295.1 Otolemur garnettii
CCTAACTAACTTCCTCCCTTCCTAACTAGCTTCCTCCCTTCCTAACTAACTAGCTTCCTCCTTTCCTAACTAACTAGCTTCCTCCCTTCCTAACTAATTAGCTTCCTCCCTTCCTAACTAACTAGCTTCCTCCCTTCCTAACTAAGTAGTTTTCTCCCTTCCTAACAAGCTTTCTCCCTTGCTAACTTCCTCCTTTCCTAACTAACTAGCTTTCCCCCTGCCTAACTAACTAGTTTCCTCCCTTCCTAACTAATTAGCTTCCTCCCTCTCTCCCTTCCTAACTGGCTTCCTCCCTTCCTAACTAACTAGTTTCGTCCCTTCCTAACTTCCTCCCTTTTTTCCTTCTAGTTGACTTTAGAGCGTTTTGAACAAGGGAATAAAATAATCAGATTTATCTTTTAAAAGAATCACTTTGGCTGTTGGATTCTTAGGAACTCGTATTGTGCCAGGCTGTTCTAAGCACTTTACATATATTAATTCATCGAATTCTCATTACAGTCTAAAAGGTAGGCTTTACCGTTATTATTACTCCCATTGTGCAGGTGGGGAAACCTAGTCACAGAGTGGTTAAGTGATTTGCCCAAGGTCACACAGTAAGCAGCATGCAGCACGCACCCTCAGCTCCTCTCTGCAGCGCTGCAGAGTGACTGCAGACAGGAGTGGCATCCGCAGATCGAGTGGGAGGCTCTGGGGAAGCCAGGTGACCTGCCAGTGCCTCAGACCAGGCTCCAGGTGCTGATATCAGATTCAGCTGACTGTATGTCAGTATGTGTAAAATGCTCTTGTTTCTAAGTTGCGTTACTTAGTATACTACTAACAAATGGAAGGGCTGCCAATTAGTCTGTGACACAGTGCCTTCTCATTCTTGTGCTTTCATAACAAAGGAAAATATGAGGGAAATAAAACAAATAAGTTAAGAATTTCTTCACATTTAGAACCTGATTCTTTCAAATCAGCTTTTGACTTGATGTTTCGGCCATGTTGGTGCCATGTATGAGACAGGAAGAGGAGTGTGGGGCAGAAATTAAGAGTAAAGATTTGAATGTGTGGCACTTGAGGGTATATGGAAAGCCATGAGGACCTGGAGGCTGAGGTTCGTCCTTGTCAGCCCTCTCTGGGTGACCTTGAGCAAGCTACTTAATCTTCCTGTGCTTTGGTTTTCTCTGTAAATTATAAAGAAGAAAAGCAACTTGTCACAGGGTTGTTGAGATGATGGTAAACTGGGCTAATGTAAAGTGCCTGAAAAGTACCTGACTAGCAGAATTTAAGAGGGGTTACTTTGCTGATTGCAGCTGAATGGAGAAGTTTGGATGTGGATGGGAATTCAAGGTCCAGGAAGAGGTTGGACGTAAAATTCGTGTGCCGTTTGAAATAGTTGTAACTTTAAATTGCACAGGAAATAGTTCACCCTGTATATGACTCAGAGTCATTTGCATACTGCTGGCATTTGAGGCCAGAGGGTGGGCAATGGCATGGAGGACACAGAAGAGCAGCTGAGGACTGACCTGGGGGCTTTTGGTAAGGGGTCTGCATGAGGAGAGAGGGAGGCTCTAGCCATGCCATGGAAAAGTCTGCTGAGGAGGAAGAATCCAGGAGGACTTAGTGGCCTGGAATGAAGACAAGAGTCATCTCCTGTTGGGTTTGATAAGAGCAATGACCTTGATCAGTTTCTGGAGTGGTGGGGAGAGGATATGGGGTGGAACCTGAAGTGTGGATGACTCTTCAGAGGAGTTTTCTTTTTTCTTTTCTTTTTTTATTTTGGCAGAGATAGAGTCTCACTTTATCTCCCTCAGTAGAGTGCCACGGTGTCACACAGCTCACAGCAACCTCCAACTCCTGGGCTTAGGCGATTCTCTTGCCTCAGCCTCCCTAGTAGCTGGGACTACAGGTGCCTGCTACAACTCTTGGCTATTTTTTTGTTGCAGTTTGGCCGGGGTCAGGTTTGAACCCACAACCCTAGGTACACGGGGCTGGCGCCCTACTCACTGAGCCACAGGCGCCGCCCCAGAGGAGTTTTCTTAAAAGGGGAGCAGAGCTGTGGGCTGGTGGCTGGAGGGGGATGAGCTCAGGGAGGTTTGTATTTGTATTTTTAGGTGAGAGTGATGATGGCATGAGCGTGAGCTGAGGGATGATTCGGTAGAGAAGAGCTAGAATCCGTAGGAAAAGCGCTTGCTGTAGGAGCAGAGTCCTTGAGCAGGTAAGAGTGGAGCAGGGGGCGCCACGGCAGGACTTCTGCACATGGAGCCTTAGCTCACTCAAAGATGTTTTTAAGGACATGCCACCCTTTTGAAAGGCAGATAGAAAATGAAATAAGACTTTCTCTTCAGAAGCACTGGGAACCATGCCTCAGGACTTCGGGTCCAGCTGCTCACCAGCTTGTGGTGCTGGACATGGAACACCGGGGAGCATTTGTGCAGAAAGATGTATGTGGAAATGGACTCTTTCTTTGTTAAAAAATTAACTTTTCTCTAAAAGTATTATTAACTTGACTGTAGGTTGGCACATTTATTCACCAAATTCAATCCTACCCAGAGAACTAGAAGACAGGATCCTGATTCATTCTTGATTAGTCTTAAAGATCCAGAGAAAAATACCAGTTTTACATTGAAGACCAGCCCCGTCCTGCACTCCCCAGGAGGGCGTGTGTTGCTGCTTTGGGCCTGTGTGTAGACATGTTTCTGCTCCCTTGGGGCAGCTGCATTTGGTTAAACAAATTTCCCTATTGGTAAAATATCTTACCTGCATGAGTTTTGATTTCTGTGTTGTTTGTGGTTATTTGATTTTTTTAGGTTTGGAGTTTTGAAATACCTTCTCAGCAGTTCAGCCAGTGGGATGAAGTGGAAAGCCTGTCTCAGCTTCTTCCACACTCTCCCTCAGCTGTGCAGGGAGAGCTGTTTCTCAGCACTGAGACTGTCATCTGTGCTCATCCTCCGGGCAGGCGTTCTGGAGGAAGGACGTTGTGGAGAAGGAGAGGGTCTCTGCCTCTCTGAGCTGACATCCAGCAGGGTAGACCAAGCAGTCACAAGGGCACTGTTCCCCAGAACTACAGCTTGTCTTCATTTGGTTCAGTTTAGGGTTCTCTGGTTTCAGCAGGACACCATGCATTCATTCATTCTGGTTTTCAGTTTCAGTGCAGTGTTCAGTAAATTACATGAGATAGTCAACACTTCATTATAAAATAGGCTTTGTGTTAGATGATTTTGCCCAATGGCACGCTAATGTTAAGTGTTTGGGGCACCTTTAAGGTAGACGAGGCTGAGTTTTGATGTTTGACAGGTTAGGGTATTAAGTGTACTTTTGACTTATGATCATATTTTCAGCTTATCCTGGGTTTATTGGGGTGTAGCCACATCAGATGTTGAGAACATCTGTAATAGTGGTGTGACTGAGGAGATGAGGCTTGAGATAGGTGGCATCTGGGTATAGCTCCCACTGCAGGTGTGGTGTTCTGGGCAGGCCTCTCTGAACAGGGTGCCACACTGAGCAGAGAATGAGCTTGTCAGATCTGGATGGGGACACGCCCTGGGCAGAGACAACAGCCTGCTAGAGCTCCCTCTCAGTAGCGTTGCTGAGGATTGGCAACCATTGTCCGGTCAGAGATTGGAAGGTGAGCTTGGAGGGACATACAGGGCCCTGGTTGTGTAACTCTCGAAGTGTTCCCAACCAGAGGAGAAAGGAGGGCAGGAGTGAGGAGAGGAGGCCCAGGTTGGGGGCTTTTGCTGTGACACGGGGCAGAGGTGGGGGTGCTGAAACTCTTTCTTGGTGGGTAATGGAGGGTCAGAAGGGCTCTTAGGCTCTGACGGTGCTGAGTACTAGAAGGATCTGAGGTGGAGGCTTCAGGTATAGACATAATTTTGTATTGGATTCTGTTTGACTCTGTGTCACTTACTGCCTAGTATGTGATGTGCAGAATATTTATATGTAGGGGTACCCCTTGACTTACAATGGGGTTTGTAACTCGAACATTTTGTAAGTCAAAAATGCATTTAATACACAACTATCAAAATTCAAACTAAAGTTTCTACCAAATGTGTATCATTTTCACTCCATCTTAAAGTCAAAAAGTCATAAGTGAAACATTGTGAGTTGGGATTGCCTGTGTATAATGCTCAGGTCGTTCTTTCCCCACAACAGTCTTTCCTAGCAGGTCTCATTACTCCTACCTTTCAGATTAGGCAATTCTTACTAAGAGGCTTGATGATTTCTTAGGATGGTTGGATAATATCGAACATTTATTAAACTCTGACCATGCATCAGACATGGAGAATAGTGTGGCATCATCCTCATGATCCGAGCAGGTCACTATTGTGGGAACATTGTCATCCTTCATACCTGGCCTGGCTCTCTTGAGCACCTCTTAGCAGAGCTCTTTTCTTCTGCTCTTGGTCTCCATCAGTCCTTGACCAGCTAGATCCATGCCTTCAAGTGTCACTCTGCTCACGGTGCTGCAGGTGCCTCCATCTCTGAGCCCTCCCTGCAGCCTCCTTTCCTGTCCCTTCCTGCCATCTGGGTCCCAGCTCCACCCCTCTCAGCGGTGTGTGCAGCAGCCCTCACTGTGCTCCTAACCCACCACATACCCCACTTGCCATTCTGCTCATCCCTGCGATCTCCACCCACCACGATCTCTACCCACCATGCCCTCCCACAGTCTGCCCTGCTGGGTGGAAACCCCAGGAGGCAGTGCTATTGCTTAGTGTCTGTCTCAGGATCTCAGAACAGTGCCTGGCAGGTACTAGGCACTCATATGTGTTTGCTGGATGTGAGTAACTTTTCTTTACTTTTCCTGTAGGTAGTAAGTGGCAGAACCTGAACGGAGTTTGAGTGAGTCCGCCTCTGAAGACGTATGCTTTCTCTGCCTCTCGACGCTGCCCCCGTGTCCTATCGTACTTGGTGAATCAGTTGTAGATTTATGCCCCATATGTCTGTGTTATCTCCAGACTTCCACGCTTTTCTTTGTAGACTAGAAACATTTACAAAACATTCAAAATTGTTATAGAACCATAAAGTGCAACAAAGTAAATTAATCTGTTGAAAACAAGGAATCCACATCCTTAAAAAAAGCTATATCCTGCCAACATCATACTAACCCCTTTTATAAGGTATAGTTGAAATGTATCTTCTGAAGTAATGACAGTATCTGTTATAGTTGGAGAATTTACAGTTATAAGTACATCTTGACAAAAATTAGAATACTTTATATAATTCTGGGAGGTTTCAGGAGCAGCCAAATAAAATGAACATACATTTTATTTAACTGCGGAAGCTTAAAGGAATTAAACATTGGAGAACCTGTGGCTTATAAGCTGTTTGGTGGAGAAGCAAACAGGAAAATGTCCCAGAATTTGGGAAATTGAGGATGTAATCCCAGGCCTGCCTGTGAACCAGATGGTCTATCCACTTCCTGTCTATGCTGCAGGTTCCTTGAATGTGAAATGAGAGCAGTCCAGTTGGTGGTTTCTAAAGTTCAGTCTACTTCTAGAAGACTATTATAAGTAGGAGTAAATAATGAATTCCAAGTGTTTCAAGCATCATTCATTCAGATGTGTAGTCCTAACAGCAGGTGATGCCACCTCATGTCATGTGGCTGCTGAGATTCATGCCAGGCCGGTGCTTAGCAGTGTCCTGTCCCTTCTCTCAGACTCACTTTGTTGAATGGGGTGAGGTGTTGTGGGGGAGGGTAGGCCTTGGGAGTTGAGTGGCCTTAGGAAGCAGTATCTTGAGAGGTAGAGTAATGGTTTATGATTCTGCAGAAAAACAAGAAACATCAGGATCTTAGAGGTAGTCCTTTCTCCATTTTCTTAGTCTTAGGGGACTATACTGTTAGTTGTTTTGAATTAAATTGAGCAGGGATTGTTTTTCAGTTCTTTAAGTCTAGAGTTTATCATAAGTAGCCCAAGACAATTCAGAACTAGTTAATATTTAATTCACACACCCACCCCCCTGCCCACTTCTACAATTATAAAGTTAGAAACAGAAGTTGTAACAAACATACCAGGCAGGCTGGAGAATAAGTTTGCAAGTTACGTTATATTCCTGTGCCTTTACTGAAGGGCAGTGCACATAGCCCAATTTCTTTGTTTCTTTTTTCTTGAGTAACAGTAGGACACAAGTTCTCTAACCCACCTACTGAAAGGAATGCATTTAAGAATGTAAGGTATCTTCTTACAATCTTTCTAGGCTCTGGGGTCAGGCACAGTATCTGTGCCACGTGCACAGAGCATGGGTTCCTGGATGTGCTGTGCCTGGCTGCTGCCTCCTACCGCCCAGGGCTGTCCTGTCTCATCATCTTCCCTTTCAGGAGTAGGTTCTGCCATGCACCTGCTTTGTCAGATTCCTCTTTTGAGGTGAGGTGTTCTATGGGTACATTAGATTGGCAGGGTCTGTCTCATGTGTACCCTGGCTATGTGAGGTCAGGAAATGGGATTTTGATTTCTGACTTAGGAAAGGGTTCCTCATCCCAGAAGGGTGGCCCCATGTAGAGAAAAGGGGTTTAAAAGATGCTGCGTGGCGGTGGGTATAACTCCTGACCACTGTGTGAAGAATGATGCCAAACACTTGTTTTAATCTGCACATTTCCCTTGTCCTGGTCCTGAGCATGAGCATAGCAGCCTGATGTTCATCTAAATAAAGGTGGTAGTTTCTAGAGACTTGATGTGCTTGGACCACAGTTCTAAGAGCAATGATCCAATTGTTTACATCCACTCTATCCTAGATGTGAATGAAATGAGTCATATCAAATACATGTTTATTAATTATTACTCCTGACCATTTTGAATTTGATTCTTTTACAGAATAGATATCAACCCCAAATAATAGTGAAACAATTATTATTCTTGAAGTGAACCTCATTTTGCAATAGGCTTTGCTGTTTACTTTTGTGGAATACTTGAAAGGATTATCTTAATACACTGGAACCTTATTTTTATTTTTTTTTAAGACAGAGTCTCACTTTGTTGCCCTTAGTAGAGTGCCGTGGCGTCATAGCTCACAGCAACCTCAAACTCTTGGGTTCAAGCAATCCTCTTGCCTCAGCCTCCCAAGTAGCTGGGATTACAGGTGCCCACCACAATGCCTGGCTATTTTTTAGAGACAGGATCTCGCTCTTGCTTAGGCTAGTCTCGAACTCGTGAGCTCAGGCAATCCACCTGCCTCAGCCTCCCCAGTGCTGGGATTACAGGCATGAGCCACCTCACCCAACCTGGAACTTTATTTTTACTGAAAGGCTATCTTTTAAATTCATGCAATAAGTTTTTGTTTTTAAAACTTGAAAGTAGTAGCAAAAGCAGTAAACATTGAATAATTATTTTCTTCATATACACATGTAGAAGCTGGTTTGCGAAGTTAAGGCCGAAAAATCTTAACTCAAAAAACATAGAATCCCTAGGAACACATCATAGGATTTCAGAGCTACAATTATTTGGAATCTAAGAGTTCAACCTACATTTTGCCATCACTGAGACCCTGTGGGGACAGAATCACTTGCATAAAATATTTCAGCTGTTTTTTGGAAGTGATCAGATCACTGCTGGCGCGCCATTCCTTTATACTCAGGGTTACGTGACAGGTTAAAGCTGGCGCCCCACTCACTAGGATTTCTTCCCTCTGTGTTTTGGAGCCACGTAGTAGATGATTTTCACCCACATGCAGGTGAATGAGTGACATATTTGATCATTTCCTGGTGAAGCCTTCTATTCTTTAACTTTATTCCTCTAAGAAGCTATGTGAGGGAAGTGATCATATTTACAAAGAAAAGCTGGCATCGCACAGATCTGCAGGGTGTTACTGAGCATGTGCTCTCACCTGGTGCCCACACTCCGGCTCCTGCTCAGCCCACCTTGAGTTCTCCCTGCAGAGGCAGCAGTCGCACCGTGGCAGTGCACAGGTGTGAAGTGCCTGATGGACTTAAGTTGTGTTTATCGCTGGATACCCTTGCTGTAAGAAAAGAAGGTTTTTTCTTTTCTTTGACAATGACTTTGGGCTATGCTGTGGACTGGAAAAGACGTGCTGGGATTCATCAGACAGCACCCTTGGTGGATGAAGCAGGACAGGGCAGTGCCACGTGGACATAAGACCTGCCGCTGTGCCTCTTTGCATTGCGTCAAGAGTGGATCTGGGTGTTTTCCGGGCTTATTGATGGTTGAAGGAAATGATGCCCATTGCAAGTATGATGGTTTGAGTGTTCATCTTTTTGGGTGCTCTGGGCAGATAAGGGCAGAAACTAAAAGGAAAGGTGTTCTAAGTTAGAGGTTTTGTTTTCTTATGCTTTAAACAGCTGCTGTGAAATTGACTTTCTGTGAGTGGACAGCAGGTTTTCTTGAGTGTTAGCTTGTGCAGCCTTCACCACGGCTCGGTTTTAGAACATGTCCACTCCGTGATGTCCTCGTGTTCATTGCCAGTTGGTTCTTAGCCCTGGCCCTAGGCAGCCACGTAGGTAATCTACCTTCTGTGAAGTTTCCTTTTCTAGACATTCCATGTAGGTGACAACATGCCCTGTGCAGTCTTTCGTGTCAGCTGACGTGTTTTCTGGTTCACGGCTGTGGAATGTTGCAGGAGTTTGCTCCTCGGGGTGGCTGAGTGGTGCTGCAGTGTGTGGTCTGCTGTCTTTCTGTTCCTCACCAGGGATGCGCTTTGGGTTGTTTCCACTTCTTGACTGTTATGAGTAATGCTCCTCTGAACGTTAGCAAACACAGCTTTGGGTAGACATACATTTTTATTTTTCTTAGGCAGACTCCCAGGGGTTCATAGGAGCTTTGAAATGGGGTTTAAGGCAGAAACATTTGTTTGATATTGATAGTGCTAGGAGGGACCATTTAGTTCCAGGTGGCTTACTCTCGAAGTCTGTCTCTGGTGGAGTCTGAGTTGTGTGAACCTGTTCCCGAGATAGAATATCAGAGTTATAATGTCGAACAGAGCTGTGAGGCTTTCTTCAGACGACCGCCCTGTGTGTGGCGCACCCTGTTAGGTCCTTTGCAGACAAGCTCTCTCCCAAGGTTTGATTTTTCCCCGACTCATCAGAAGAGGAAATCAATGAAGTACTATTGGGGATATTAAAAGCCACAGTCAGCCTACAGAATCACATAGACACTTCCCCTTTTAGCCAGCAGCTTTATTTCTAGGACTACCTTAAAGATACAACTACAGCAATTTGAAAATACATATGGAATAACCTAAATATCCATATGCAGAAAGGGCTGAACAAACTGGTGCCTCCACACAGCAGAGTCCTCAGTGGAGCCAGAGACAATCTTTGCGAGTTGGGTAGAGGTGGTTTCCAGAAAACCCTGAATGGGAACAAGGCAGGTGCCCAGGGACATCTAGTGTGCTGCCCTTCACGTGAGAAGGAGGGATACGGAAAACACATGAACTCGGTATACTTGTGCAGAGGAGACCCAGGAGGGGTAATCCAGGTGGGAAATAGATTGGGCAGCGTGAGGAGGCGAGAGGAGGTAGGAAAGTAGATACCGGGCTGCAGGGACAGGGGTCGCACTGCCTTGGGTGTGCCCTTGAGTGCAGCCAAGACTTTGGAATCAGCAGTATTCCCCACTCTCCAAAACAGATAGAAAGTTAACATCAGCCAGGATGCTCAGTACCCAGAGTGGACGTAAGCTGAAACATGTACCTCTCACTGTAGTACAAACAGCAGGGCCACAGCCAAGGCGGGGAGGAGAATGTTAACCTCATGTGGGAAACCACATTGATTGAATTCTGCATGGCTGAGGACAGAAAGGACTACCCGATCCTGTGCTTGGAGGGTTAGGGTTTGCAGTGGGAAATGCCTTGTGTCTCTGTGTGTGGTGGAACAGGTAGGCAGGTTCGCAGGTTCACAGTGGACAGTGACAGCGGGATGCTCTGTCCAGAGAAAAGACGGGTGAGGGAAGGAGGGCAGTTGGAGCCCTGCTGTTGGGTTGGAATCTGGTACCAGCAGGACCCTGTGGTCTTCAACATATGCATGTAAAGACAGGCACAGGAGTAAATGTAGGTCTGTGTGTCCTGTGCGTGGGGTAGTGTGTGCCACATGTGTCTCCTCATTCCATCGTTAGGGCAGCTGGAAGCAGTGCCCTGCAGTGACTGAGCACACTTGAATGTCATTTCCCAAGAAAAACCAGCAGGTTCCTTGGAGAAGGTGAGCCTGCAGCCTCTAGTGGTGCTAGGAGGTAGGGCCCTGCTCAGAAAGAGTGGGGCACATTGCCAGGGCACAGGAGCAAACCTGAGGGAGGGCCGATGGCCACAGTAGGGTCAGCAGGGAGAGGAGAAGTGGTGGTGCGGGTGTGTGACGCATCGGGCATCAGTACTGCCCCTCAGAAACAACCTCAGGCGAACACTGTGGAAATAGAATAGTTCAGGAGAGCTTCACAAGTGGCTGGTAACATTAGTGGGAGAAGGTTTGACAAGAAACAGGATATTTGCCTAGTTTCAAAGTATCTCTTCCCCAGGTTATTCATTAAAAAGGGAAAAATGGTAACTTAAGAGTAGAGAAAACTAGCAGACACCACCACCAGGTGATCCAGGTTAACCTCACCTGCGGTGGGCGGAGTCGCCTGTGTGCTCCAACTGTGCCGGGCACGCCCTCAGTGCTCTTGCCTTAATCGCACAATCCCCCATCTGATCATGAGGACACACAGCACATACCAGGAGAGGAGCACCCTAAAATGTGCTCAGTGCTGGCTCGGTGCCCATAGCACAGTGCTTGCAGCACCGGCCACATGCACCAAGGCTGGTGGGTTCAAACCTGGCCCAGGCCAGCTAACCAACAATGATAACTGCAACAACCACCACCACAACAAAAAATAGTCAGGCACTGTGGCAGGTGCCTGTAGTTCCAGCTACTTGGGAGGCTGAGGCAAGAGAATTGCTTAAGCCCAAGAGTTGGAGATTGCTGTGAGCTGTGATGCCACGACACTCTACCCAGGGTGACAAAATGAGACTGTGTCTCAAAAAAAAAAAAAAAAAAACTCAGTGCTCTTAAAAAGTGTCTAGGTTATGAAAAACAAGAGGAAGACTGAGGCTCAGTCTGAGTGGAGAAGATGAAGGAGGCAGACCCTGGATGTGGCCTGGGGTTCTGGGTGGGACCCTGGAGCAGGACAGAGATGATAGTGAGAAAACTCCTGGAATTCAGACCAGGGTTTTTTACACTGGTGTTTATTTCCCAGTTTTGATGGGCCCTCTTCCCAGCTTCTTCTAATGCTCATGTCTTACAACATCCATGATTTTAGGAGAAGGGGAGGAAGAATGTATGAGAACTTTCTGTACTGTTTTTCTAAGTCTAAAATTTCAAAATAATAAGAAGGTGAATGATAAGTTGAAAACGGACAGAAGGTGGCAAGAGACCTGTGAGGTAGGAGGAGCCCCTGCTTCACCTTCCCACAGCGCGATGTTTACCTAGTTTATCTTTGGATTTGGTTGGTATTTTTGCCCCAACAAGTTTTAAATTTCTACATAGACATTTGTCAGTTTTTTTCTTTATGCCCGTTGAGTTTTGAGTCCCCTCTAAAAGCATTTTTCCTACCTCAGTCATCGTATTTTGTTTTCACGTTTAGTGTGTTGGTCTATATGAAATTTATCGTTGCCTTAGGCCCGATGTTTCATAGAGTGGTCTGCCCTTGGCCAGTGATCAGAAAAACCAGCCTGTGTCACAGGCTGAATGCTTTTTTCAGTTACGTTTCTAACTGCGTGTTACGGCTGTGCAGGAAATCTATTGATTTTGTTCACAGCTTGTCCTGGAGGTCTCCTGTTTTCTGGATAGAGGATCTTCCTGCAGACGTGCCTCTTCCTTTCTAATCTTTGTACTTTTTCCCTTCATTAATTTCCTAGAACTTTGGCACCACGCTGAATGTCGTGTTTGGTAGTAGCAGTGACTGGCAGGCTTCTCTTGTTCTTGCTTTAACTAGAACACGTCTAGTGTTGCATCACGTGTGATATCACTGCGGTGTTTACACATGCTTTTATCTGGTTTGGCATGTTACCTTCTCTTCCTTGGTTGAGAGTCTTTTTAAAATAACCCTCATGAATAGCAGTAGGATTTTAGGCATGCTTTTTCTTCATCTATTGAGATGATCATATGGTTTCTCCCTCCTAGCTATTAATATAGCAAATTGTATTAATAGATTTCCTGATGTTAAACATTCTTGCATTCTGAAGAAAATCGTACTTTTAACACACTGCAAGATACATTTGCTATTTAATACCTTCTTCTTTTCCAAAATGAGTCCTTTTTCACCCCCTAGCTTTTTCTTTCTTTGAGGTATAGTTTACATATTGGAAGATAGACACAATGGTATAAATGTTTACCACCTGGTTTTATACCTGGGAGGGGGAGGAAAAAGCTGATTTGTAGTGTTTGCCAATTTCTGTGATATCAATATTCCTGTAGTGGCCTATTGCAAGACACTAGTGAGCTGTTAGCTGGTTCACAAAATTCCTAAAAATGCAACAGTCATCTCCCATGAGTGGGAGCAGGTGCACCGCTGGGGCCTGACCTTGCAGCCTGACGACCTTCATGTCTGTGTGCACCTGCGTGGCCATCCTAAGGTCAGCTCAGGTCAGCACTCCGCCCCGACTCTGGGTGGCCCCTATTCTAATCTCTGTCACCATGGTGTTCTCACTTGACGTTGATTTTTAAGGCATCCTTATTTTCGCCTCTGTGTGCTTATACCTCTAAGTACACATTTTCTCCCTAAGAACTGCCTTGGCCACCTCATTTATATATAGTAAAATGCAGGGTTTATGGTGATTTTCATTGAAAAGGTGATCATCTGACCCCTAATTACTCTTGTGGCACTAGCTTTATTAGAAAAACAATGTAGGTTCTGTGATTACAATTTTCCTTAAGTGTGAGGTACTGGCATCATCTTACATCCATGTAACTCTTCCTCCCTAGTTTCAGCGGGACCTTTCAAAGGTCATTTATTCATGCAATCATTGAACAAGTATTTTTTGAGCACCTACTATGTGTCAAGCACTGTGGATGCCAAAATTATAGCAGTGAATCAGATTAACTCAGTGTCTTCACAGAGCACCTGCTCTGACGTGTCTTTAAGTCACGTGTTTTTCCTATTTGACCGTCCCTGCCAATTTTCCCCTTATTCAGACATCCACTCATTTTTGCCCCTGGTATTATCTTAACTCAACCCTAAATCAATCCAATTTCTTCCACTGCTTCAGTTTTGAAATCCCTGTGTTGATACTAGTTGACATTTAGCTTTACTTACATAATTATTTTCATTTTTACTGAGTTCTTATGATGAAAAGACAAAAGACTTGGCTCTGGTGATGTGTCTGTGAGGAAAGGTCAGCACTGGAAGGGCTGCAACAGGATGGTGATTGGGAACATCCGGTAGGTGACAGTTGGTGGTGCCCGAGCTGTTCTAACACAGAGGGTGGTGCAAGAGCTCCCAGTTTCCACCATGATGCTGGATGCTGTGAGACCTTGCTCTCCGCAAGCTGGCAAGGGCTGTCTGTAGCTCAGAGGGAGAGATGTGGGCACTGTTCACAGCTCCACTGGGCGGCTGTGTCTCCTGGCAGCCTGGTGGCACGCAGGCCAGAAGCCTAGTTGCCAGCCCCTATAGCACCCTTGGGCAGTTTTCTGTGTGCTGTGGCCTCCTGTGGAGTAGAGCTCTCCATCGGGCTGTGGCCACAGTCCAGGAAAGTGGTGAGTTTCCTGTGGAAGAAGGAGCTAAGAGACCCGGATGGAGTTGAACCATCGCTGGGGCAAGCTGGGAATTTGGGTGCAGGCCAGTGGGCCTCAGAGGTCCATCTGCTCATCTTTCCTGCTAAACTGATTTGGATTTCTGCTTCTTTAATCCTTTGCAAAGTTAATTCATTTTTAATTTAAAAATCAGTATTTTATTTTCATAAGAGAACATTGTTTTATTTATTTGGAGCAATGTAAAAGATCCTAGAGATCTTGTCTCCTCTCCTGGAGGAGGGTGCTGAGGAGCAGCTTATGTGGAGGTGCAGCCTGGAGTGGCCCTGGCCTGGCACGTCCATTGGCAACCTGGGCCCTCTGAGCTCCCTGCCAGCAGCATATCCCATCCTCACCCTGATGCCACAGGGTAGCCTTCACCAGCTGGGGTTTCTGTCGGGCCAGAGGGAGGCAACCTGGGGTCCTTTTGTTTACCTGGTGGCTTCCTGACTGCTCTCCTGTCCTCTTTACTGCTAGTCAATGACAGAGGTGGTAAAAGTGAATATAAAAAAAAAAATTTTTTTTTGTGACATTTATATTACCTATTTTTTTGTGGTTATACCTTGGAATTTAATCTTTGCCATGAAACACTTAGGGGGGGCATGAACTCAGAGCTCTCCTTAAAAGTGCTTTCTCTATTGTTACACTCTTACTGGATTTTAAAAATAGATACATTTTATTTGTTGGTACTTAAATTCACAAATCAGCTGACAAGACTGATACTAATAGTATCCTAACAAGACAAACAAAACATCTTTCTATGAATATCGAAGTAACAAAATTAGGGATTATACCAAAATACAGAGCTAACAAGGTAGAATCGATGACACTCTTTATAGTGTAAATCTAACCATTTACTTGAATATTTTAAAAATTGTTTGAATAAAGAAAGCCTCTGTTCCTATAAATAGGAGTGATTCAACATCATGCCTTTTTATGTGAGACAGGTCTTGCTCTATTGCCCTGAGTGCAGTGAAAGCAGCCTAGCTCACAGTAACCTCAAACTCTTGGTCTCGAGCGCACTTCCTGCCTCAGCCTCTTGAGTAGCTGGGACTGTGAAGTGCCCACCACCATACCTAATTTTTCCTTTATGGTAGAGATGAGGTCTCACTCTTGCATAGGCTGGTTTTGAATTCCTGGCCTCAAACGATCCTCCTGTCTCAGCATCCCTGGGTGCTAGGATTATAGGCATGGGCCACCTAGCCCAGCCTTGTCATCAAACATTTTTATATTTTTTACTCCTTTTTCTAGATATTAGAGCCTAGGTCTTAAAGATGTCAAACTACTACTATCACATCTTGCTTCCTAAAGTCAGGAATATCTAGTCTCCTTTGTATAGCCAAGAGGGTGATCTGTTACGTGGCCCCTGAAACCCTTCTGATGAGTCTCAGATCATGTCCCTCACCCCCTACCCGCCCCCAAATAGTCACACAATAGGCACAGTGAAAACCAGGAAATCAGGGCTCTAAAATAAGCAGTCCCACAGGAAGGAAGCGGCATGGCCACTGCCTATGCTGACTGGCCTCACCCCCTTCGCTGGTCCTTGGCAGTCTGAAGTCAGCCCCAACAGTGGCTGGGCTCTGCTTTGGCTTCCTCACCAGCTCCCAAGGTGCCTCCGAGACTGGGGTCGCTTCACAAATCCAGGCTTGGCTCTTCCAGGTCTGGTTATGCTCTCATTGGCGGGTTTCCAGAAGCCTCTGCCTGACGTCCCTGGTGTAGGAGAGGACCAGACATTCTGTGGGTATGAGCCCCCGGGCCACACTGCTGCTGTTCTGACTTGGGGTTTTTCTGCCTCTTCTTGCCTTTCATTCTTTGGTTCTAGAACTGGGTCTTACCCTGTCTGCAGTGGAGGTTTGGGGTGTTGGAAAGCCATGAATCTGCTGCGACCGAGGGGCGGCCATCTCTGACGTCTGCCTGTCTGCTGCCTGGCCGCCTCACTGCCACATCTTCCTGGTGCGTGTGCCTCACTCTGCACTTGTCCTGGGAAGAGGCCTGTGGAGCACGGGCTGGAAGAGGCACCGCACCAGCCCTGGGAATCTCTGGCAAAGGGAACCTGGAGGCTGCTGCTTCAGGGCAGGGGCCTCTCCTGGATATTTCAAGGACATCCTAGAACTTAATTACTTTGTTTTTTAACTTTGGGCATATGTCTCTTACCTGCCCTTTTAAGCACATGAGGATTGGGCCTTGTGACCTGTACAGCTGCAGTCCCCAACGTTTTTGGCACTAGGGACTGGTTTCATGGAAGACTGTTTTCTCTCAGGGTAGGGGACATTAGACTCTCATAAGGCCGGTGCAGCCTAGATCCCTTGAATGTGCAGTTTCCAGTAGGGTCTGTGCCCCTGTGAGAATGTCATGCTGCTGCTGATGTGGCAGGAGGAGCTCATGGAAGGGGCTGTAAGTACAGACGAGGCCTGGCTTGCGCCGCCCTCACTTTTGCTGTGCAGCCCGGTTCCCAGCAGGCCCAGGGGTTGGGGATCACAGCTGTATAGCACACAGTGGGTGCTCAGAAAATGTTTCATAAAATTGAATTAAATAACTTGCCTTATATCACTTTGCTTTTACTCATGATTTGTTAGTCATTGATCAACTTGTGATTCAGGTGGTATTTATATGGCTGTTCATATTTGTACATCTTTTATTCATGAAATTAAAAAGGTGATTTTTTAATTTTAAATTTAATGCTTTCATAAGATGACTTTTTTGGCAATTCTGGGTTTACAAAGTGAGGCTCTTTGGGGAAGTATTTGTCCAGAAACATCCAGAAGTATTCTTTGCAGCAGCAGTTGTTAAAGCACTGGGCTTAATGTGTGTTTTGAGCTTTGTTAAAGATCTGTAACTGGTGGCTTCTGTCAGGGCCTTATTATTGAGCTGTGGAGTGCTTCCTGAGTGCCGTGAGCTCATTTTGGACCCAATACAAGTTTGTTGACTAAAATTACCTTTATACTAGAAAATCTCCTATTTATTTTGAGTGTTTTTTTATTAATTCCTTAGGATGCTTCTGAATTACAGATTTGGGGGGTGCATTTTAGATGTTTTGGCACCACCACCACCATTAGCTACCTCCACATGCTACCGGGTGTCCCACCAGATGCAGACATCCTGTGCATGGAAACAGTTCCAGATGTGTTTGGTTTTTGTCTGTGCTCCCAACAGTTTCTGTGGTCCTGCTTACGGGCCCTGCTGAAGCCCTCAATGTGCCCTCAGGCAGCTGCCCCTGTGGGTGTGTGTGCACATGCTTGTCCCTTCTGTCCTCTCCTGAGTGCTCCCTGCACCATGTTGGGATAGAGAAAAGAGCCAGTGAGACGGGATCCTTGCTGTCATGGAAGTGGCTAGTGATGCAGCCATGTGTGTGTCACGTAGTCATGTGGACAGATGCCAGATGGCAGCTGTGACGGAGGAGGGCAGATGAAGACCAGGACTCGGAGCAGAGGGGCGGGAATTCCTGCTCATTCCTCTTCAGCCTGTCTGCTCAGGCTTTAGCCTCAGCAGCCCTCTGGAGTGGCTCTTCCAAATCACTAGTGACCTGTCTCTTGTCAAGGTCAGTGGCCAATGTTTTGCCCTGTCTTACTTGGAGTGTCAGTAGGATGGATGGACTGGCCCAGGATGACCTAGCTTGGTCTCTCTCCATGCCCCAGCCCAAGGCTTTCACCAGGAGCCCTGTGAGCCCAGCTGAAGGCCAGCTAGCCCTCCTGTTCCATGTATTGGTGTCTCGCCCTCTACCTTGAGCCCCTGGCTTTTTGTAATGTGAACCTGCCTTAGTTCTGGGTCCTTTCCCGGCTGCCTGCTTTTCCTGCTCCCCACAGAGGATGCTGGCTTAGGCCCAGCCTGGTGGTCTTTCTCTTCTCTCTTCTCTCTCTCTCTCTCTCTCTCACCCTGCCCTCACTATCTCGGCAAGGCTTGTTAGCTCTTCCCCTAGGTCTGTTCCATCTGTCCCCTTTGGTGTCCCAGTCTATGCCATAGTAGCTTGGTTATCCTGGGTCCAGACTTGCGCCTGCAGTCCATTCGTCATATGGTCACCAGGGTGTGAATCCTAGCTGACCTCTGAGGGACTCCCATCATTCAGGAGGCAGTCCTTTCCTTCCGAGAAAGTTCAGGTCCTGACCCTGGCCTGTTTCCCTGGGGTCCCTGGCTTGCTGCAGTGTGTCTCTGCTCTTTCTTTGTGGAGGGTTGCAGCTCACACACTGTTTACTTGGAGAGGCAGCACCCTGTTTTGGGGTACCTGAGACGGCCTCTTGGTTGTTTTGCACCAGTGGCTTCAGCCCCGTGGGGTCCACAAGGCTTGTGGAGGCACAGGCAGCTCTGCTTCCTGCGGCTCTGGCTCCTGTGGCAGGGCTGACTATAGTTCACCCTGCTGGGCGTCCCCCTTGGCCTGAGATGGGCAGAGCTGGTGTGGCAGGGTGGGCTTCCAACCTCGTGGGCCCATGTCCTGAGACATGAGCAACCTGGGCTGGGACAGCGGTCTCTGGCTGCCATCAGTGTCTGTGGATGCGTCGGTCTTTCTGCTCCTCTGTTCCACAGTGGGACCTTAGTGCTGGTGTTTGTCTCCTCAGGTCACATAGTGAGTGTTCTGTCTGTGCTTGGTGTTCCTGCAGAGAGGCAGGGGAGCAGCAGCCTAGGATACCTCAAGCATCCTTCTCATTGGCTAGAAAAGTGGTTACCTGGGAGTCTGGGCAGGGTCTTTGCTCTGTGAGGATCTTAGTCAGAACAGCACGGGGCCCTAGGCTGTGTGTCCAGGGGCCTGAGCTTGCACAGTAGGGCATTGGGGTTCTTTACTACTTCAAGTTCTGGACCAGTTGAAAGAGCCATGTATGCTGTGAACAGGCTCTGCATGAGTGGTCTGTGACCAGGTGGGCTTGCTAATCCTTTATCCCATATCAGGAGGACTTCCTGCCTAGTGATGAGCATGGCTGTGGACGGGCCCCTTCTCCGTAGCAGGAGAAGAGCCAAGCTGGTTGGCCAGGGTAGGCTGACCCCAGGAACTAAAGGGACAGGCAGGCACCTCCTTCTTCAGGGAAGAGCAAGTTGGCTTGATTCTCTCCATGGAGAGTAGGAGGGGCAAGGGACAGGAGCCCCTCTACTGAGGAAGGGTTGTCCATGTCTCACATCAGCCTAGTCTGGAAGCAGGGCAGTCTCTGTAGGTATGTCAGCATCTGCCTATCTCCCCACAGTCAGGGCTGTGCACCGCCCAGAGGCAGTGACAGCTGGCCCCTGCATCTCCCACTGTCTGCCTGCCCCTCCAGGGACAGTAGTCTTTGTTCCTGGAATTGCCCCTGCTATCCATCCCTCTGGAAAGAGCTCTGGTGACTCAGTTCCTTGAGGCCTTTGTGGTCATCCCAGGGGCAATCACACTGACCTTAGGCAAGGTCACCCAGAAGAGCTTCAGGGAGAGCAGGGAGCTTCTGGGGAAGCTGGTTTGGGATTTGGGGGAAAACTGTCTCCTTTTTTCAAATGTTCCTAAAGAGTTTTCTCTTCAGGTTCTGTTTTTTTTCCCCAGTGTTTTCTGTGGGGAGCTGGATGCAGAGGCATGTTTCTTTGGCCCCCAGACA
This sequence comes from Otolemur garnettii, assembly GCF_000181295.1. Classification (NCBI taxonomy): domain Eukaryota; kingdom Metazoa; phylum Chordata; class Mammalia; order Primates; family Galagidae; genus Otolemur; species Otolemur garnettii. Next base: position 4,464,436 of record NW_003852523.1, read on the forward strand.
CTGCCCTTCAGGTAAGAGCAAGGAGATGGGCCATTTTAATTCTTTAAAGAGCATTTTCCACCTTTACGTGGTCACACACAGTTCTTTGGTAGTGGAGAACAAAAGAGCACATGCCAGAAAGCTAAGCTTTTGAGCTTTGCTGGAGCTGGTGGCCCTGAGGGCCCAGGGTGACCTTGGGGTTTATGAACTGGCAGGAAGTCCACAGGGCCTGTATGTTATGCAGGTAGGCAGGGGCTCCAGACTTAGGGAGTTGCGCACAATGCCTAGGTCCTGGGCTGTGTAGCAGGATGGAAGACAGTGCCTTTGGAGGCAAGGAGGGCAGATGGCCAAGGGTCTGGGCAGCCTACCTGGAGGTGCTTGAGAGGCAGGCAGGGGTGGGGCAGCTGGGTGGAGCCACTTGCTTTACCCCCACCCCACCCCCGCCAGCCTGCCAGGCAGCTGCACAGGCCACCCCTCCAGGCAGGTGCCTCACAGGTGTTGCAAACTGAGCATCTGAAAGGAGCATTTTATTTCCCTGAATATTCTATCCTTCCTCTTCACAGTGAGCATCACCAACACCCACCGAGTTGCTGGAAACCTGGCAGTCGTCCTAGCATTCACTGTCACATCCAGTCCCTGAGCACATACTGCGCCTCCTGTCCCTGCGTTCACCTCCACTCGGCCCTCGGCCCGGAGGCCCCCTGTCTCCCTGATGCCTGGCGAGCCACTGTCATCTCTCCTTTGGCCTCTGTGAAAGCCTCCGCAGGCCTTGCACATCCCTCATTCTCTCAGTGCCTCCCACACGGCACCAGAGGTCGCTCTTCCCCCTGTGCTGCAGACCTCTGAACTTGCTTTGGCATCTAGAGTAAAACTGTAACTTCTTAGCCTGGAACCAGGCTTGACCCAGCACCCATCCTTCTCAACCTCCCTCAGACCACTGACTGTCCAGGTGCTGCCCACAGCTCCCTGGAAGTTTCTTGCTCATGCTTCTCTCACTGCCCCCTCGTGGCTTTCTCTGTGAGCTCCTTCTCTGCTAGGGGCCCCTTTTGCCTCTGCCCACCAGGTGACTGCTGGCCCCAGCACCTCCTGACACCCTGTTTGCATGGGTGTGCTCTAGATGCTCAAGGAAGTGGTGGTGTGCCTGGTCTCTGGAGCCAGGCTGCAGGGTTTGAAGCATCTTCCTAGCTGTGTCATCTCAGTACATTACTTACCCTGCTAGGCCTTTATTTCTCTGTCTGCAAAATGGGAAGACTCACACCTGCCTCATTGCCATGAGGACTAAATGATAAGGCCAGGTGTTGGTGGCAGTGTGGGTGTGCCTTGGTGGCTGCTCTTGTTATTTTGTCACACCCTGTTAGCCTCTTTGGAACACTGACCTGTGCCTCTGATCTTATGTATGCTTATCGTGTCCCTTCCAGGGCAGAGACTTCTCTGTGTAGACTGGGCAAATGGCAGAGCTTTTCCTTACTCTGAGCTCACTGGCTTTGCCTTGGAATTGGAGATGAGGTTGAGTTATTCTTAGTATTTTAGGTTTATAGGCCAGACAGAGTCCATTTTGTCTGAAACAGAATGACCCCCAATATAGGGGCATGTGGTTTCCCCAGCAAAACAGATACCCAAGGCAGTTTTACCAGCAGGTGGAAGCTCTAGAGAGGAAATTGATAGATGCTTGTGATTGAACTTAAGCCTTACGCAGATCATAACCTAACGGGGAGCTCATCCACGTCTTCCCTCAGGATTTCGGATATTGATCTACATTCCACCTTGAGAGAGGTGGCCAAGGAGTGTCATTTCCCATGAGAGAGCAGCATTTTCCTTATTTTATAACAAAGCTGTAATTGATGATCCTTTAATGCCTAGTGTAAACCTAACAGTTGAATTAGGATTTTTTTTTTATTTGAGATTGCTCTGTGGGCTTTTTACAAATTAATGTACTATTTGTTCAATGCAAAATAATGGTGTATCATTTTGAATTATTTAAATCAAAGCATAATTATGAAACGCACTGTGCAGTCTGAGACCCACATAGTAACCACTAGGAGAAGTGTTGTTCACAGACATTGTTCTTGAGATATGCCAGGTCCAGTGGTTCTGGGAACCCCCTCTAGCCTGGCCCTAAAGCCCTCCTAGACACTTCATGGACCAGCACTTGAGGGGGGGCTTTGTACCTCAAAGGGGGCGCTGTTAGGTTACCTTCTGGAAGCTGCTTGAGGTTAGTCTCAGGTTCTATTTAAAAATATTTAGTTATATAAGAAATTGTCCAAATGTGGATTTATAAAAACACATGTAGAAAAATGGTATGAAATTTATGTGAACTTAATGCAGCTTTTGGTCCTCCCTTTCCAAATACTTTCTCATGTTAAGAGATTTTAAGATACATTATTTTAAAGGTCACCTTTAACTTGTAAAAATTATTCAACAGTATACAGAAGTATAAAAAGCTGGAATTCGAGGTCATGTAAGGTTATAGGTCAGATGGAAATGGCAGCTGTGAGGTTCTGCTGAGCAGGACTGTGTGGAAGAGAGAGGAGTGGGCGGGCTACACAGCCTGGCAGTCATTGTCCTCCAGTCTCATGCAGCATCTGTTCTATCCAAAGACCCTGAGGGGCTGCGGGTTCCCAAGAGACATCTACAACAGCTGCCAGTGGGGTCCCTGAGGCACAGCCTCACTGTGCCCACTCCCCTGAAAAACAGGCTTCACACGCCAGTTGGTCATTTTTTACTTTATAAATTTAATGAACCAAAATAAAGGTAAAATATCTTCTTTTGATTCCCAAGGTAGTAGTGAGTACCCCAGTTCCTAAACCCCATCTTTAACTCAGTCAGATGTCCATCTCCTTTGAGTCTGTTCGTGAAATCCCAGGAGGTGTGTGTGACCGTGGTATCTGATGCTCCAGCTCCGTCCTGGTGGGATTCTCTGTTTTCTGGACCCAGTTCTGTCAGTGAGGTCAAGGAGTGGAGGTGGCGGCCGCAGGCGCCGTGTTGTCACGCTGGGGAGGCCAGGCCGGTGCGGCACCCCTACCCGAGGACGGGCCGCAGGGCCAGCGTGGCCAACAGGGCCAGTGGGCCGGGTGTGGGGCGCGGGCCATGGGCGTGGACCTCTTTGCGGGGCAGGGCCGGGCTCGCTGATGCATTGCCACCCGGGGTCGCAGTCGGGGTGGGTGCCGTAGCCTCGGGCTCTGCTTGGGTCTGCAGGAGCAGGGCCAGCAGCAGCAGCGCCAGTGTGGGCCGGGCAGCCATGGCGTGCGCTCCGGCGCGTCCCCTCACCAGAGTGACGGTCGCAGCTACTGCCTGGAGCGTCTGTTCTGTCGGGTCAGCTCGGGATCCACTTGAGGTCCTTTCCAGCGAGATCAAGGCAGCTGCCCCTGACTGCGACTGTTAACGGTCAGGCTAGTGCCAGGCGTACCTGCTGCGCGCGCCTTTAACCCCGCGCCCCTGCTCGCCGTGCCCTGCGCAGGCGGCCGGTCACTCACCTGGCTTCCGGGCTCGCGGATGTGGCCGCTTAGGGCCAGAATGCGGTCCTGGGGATCACGGGCAAACCTTGCCTTCCAGAGTACATGCACAGAGATTTGTTTAGAAAACCTTGGCGTTATGATTCCTTTTCCTTTAAGTATGCCTGTGATGTAACTAAAACATTTTTTTAATGCATCTCAAGAGTCTTCCTAGTATATAACGTGGAGAGTGCGCGCTAGAGATTGTGGGTCGCTGCAGTCCTCGTCTCTCATCCTTCTGCTTTTGGAAACTGTGATGGACTTCACCATCTTTAGAGCTTTAAACTTTTTCTTTCTATGCAGAAAGTGTGTGAAATTTTCCAGATAGTGTGTACTAATACACAAACATTGGGGTTTTTGGGGTGCCAGGTATGTTAGCAAACCAGCCTTGCTGATGGTTCCGTGGGAGAGATTGGGGCTTAAGGTCGTGTGCGGAGGACAGGTGGTATCAGTAGTACCATGTTTTTGCCAGACGTGGCTTATTTTACAGTGAGGGTGTTTTGTGTTTATTTTTACTTTATATCAGTCTTTAGTATTGTCTTCCTTTTATTTGGTGTCTACTTGTTATCAACACTATTTTTTTTGAAAAATAGTGCAGGTAGTTCTGGCTTCCTCCTTACTCCCCCTCTGTAGCTAGCCCTGCTTATGGCTAGCAGGAGGAAAGGCCCTATCTTCAGCATATTTGGGGGTGCTGTTTCCAGAAAGAAGGGGATGGATTCAAGGTAGCAAAGCCAGCTGTGTACCACAAGTGTGTTCTTCATACATGTAACGTGTGTTCCATAACAGAGTACATAGGAAATAAAGAGCCAGAGTGAATGGAGAAAAGCCTGATTCTAGGACTGGGTAGAAGATATCCAAGATGAGCCCAAGTACCTGCTAGTGCCAGGAAGTGCTAAGAAACAAAACTTAACTAACAAAACAACAAAACATAACTGACGTGGGGGCGTGTCAGAGGGACCCAGGAGCCGACTGAAAGGGCTTCTAGTGGCCAACCCTGGAACAATTCCAGCAACAAGATAAAGTGTAATAATATTGGATTATAGCCCAGAGAGTAAAATAAACCTCCACAAGTCCACATGGACATGAAAAATGACTGATAAATAATGGAGAAGAGACAGACCTCCTACAGAATCCCAAATAATGTCTGTAGACCTCGGGTCTTCCAGGGATGGAGCATAGGCCCCAGGCCTGAGTGTGGGCTGAGCACAGCGACTTCCTTCCAAGAGGGCGGTGTGCAGAGGGGAAAGAGTCTCCCTCCAGGGATAACCTGGCCGATGCCAGCCCTGACCCAGGACAGCATCTCAGAGACAAACTGTGTCTACATGCGTGCCCTGAGACCAGGTGGTGACAAAGGCAGGTCCCTTTGGCTCTTCCTCCCACATCCCACACCCCATAACCCACACCAACCCCCTGAGGAAAGCATCAGACAGACGTCACTTCAGTCAGGACTATCGCCTTCTCTTTCCACTTGGATTTCTGCCTTACCTGTTTCCTTGTGCCTGGTGGTCTCAGGTGGCCTTGGGTCTCTTTGAGATGTGACTGAGAAGTTGTTTTAGGGATGTGGTTAGCTTGGGTTTAACGGGATCCATTTATATGCACAATAGTCACTTCTCTGTAAGTTTGGTGCCATGCGGGTGTTGAAAGCTTGGACTCAGGAGTCACCCTGTGCAGTGAAGCCCATAATGGAACAGGGTCAGAGGAGAGAGGCCACTGTCCACTGCAGTCTTGTCATGGGGACCCTGGATGGACTTAATTCCAAGAAAGAAGAGGGAAGAGCCAGGTCAGTGGAGGTGCAGTGGGAGTCAGAGTAGGGGCAGGCCTCACTGAAGCCTGGAGATGCAAGGAGTAGGGGATGGGCCAGAACTGGAGGTGTTTCACAAAGAGAACACGTTCAGCGAAGATTCAGGAGATTGTTTGAGGAGTGTCCTGCTTATCTGTGGTGTCAGATATTGAGAAAAATTTGCGTGGACCTTTTCTTTTGCTCATCTTTCATTAGTGTTTGTGTATTTAATGTGTGGCACAAGACAACTTAGTCTTCCAGTGTGTGGCTAAAAAGAAAAAAGGTTAGACAACCCTGTACGAAACTCCTGCCATAGTTGCTAGCAGTTATCTCTAGCAGTTTTGGTGGTCTGTTTTGTCTGCATCACAGCGGTGTTGCAAGAGGTCACTGCAGCGGGCTTGATGCCGGGAAGTGGCAGGAGAGGCAAGCGGGGATTCTGGGGATTAGGGACTTGGCCTAGTAGCCAGTGGGGGGCCCACAGGGCTGCAGATGCCACCTGCTGTCCTGGTGAGCTCCCTCATCCCACTGCCTTCCTGGGAGACCTTACACAGAGCCACAGCTCTGAACACGTTCTTGGAAGTCTTTCTGGGATGACTGCTGGCTGCAATGGGTCTAGATTTTTATTAAATTAATAAAAAGTCTGCATGTTTCCCCTGGGGGTAATACTGCCACATGAAGCACTCAGATTCTGAGCATAGAGTCGGACAGCGGGGTTAGCGTAGAGATGAAGTGGTGGCACATGTGGGTTCACTTCCTAAGTGATTTCTGTTTCACATGCATCATAGATCTTTTGTATTTTAATATCTGACAGTGTAATTTATGATTCTCTAGAGAAGCTTTGTTTTCATTTTGGCCCATAAGTATGATAAAAGAGAAGGAAGGCCTGACTTTTCTGTATCCTTCAGCTGCTCCTGACTGGTCCCCATCTGTTCCTTTTCAGCTATAGCACTTTACAGATCACAGTTAATTGAATATATTTTAAATGAGACAACTCATAAATGTTAGCCCGAAGGAAATAGTGAATTATTTTGAACACTGTAAAAATGTAAGCATTTTATAACATTGCATTGTTTTTATGCCCTTTATTAAATTTGCTTCATACAGATATATCTTAGTGAGTATAATTTCTGAGTATGTAGATAATTCCAAGAACTGGCTTCATTAATGAAAAGATAATTGAGGTTGTGGGATGACAGGGGACCTACAATGTGGCCCACCCACTTATAGAGAAACTAGTGCCGAGAAACTCCTGCTGTCTGGGCCTAAGAACTTGGGTGAGTTTCCTTTTTAGAGTATGCCCATGTCTAGGAACTTTGGCTGAAATCAGCTTCTTTGCTTTTTTAATCTGTTTCGTTAGTGATATTATTGTCTTTGTTCTGTTCAGAAAAAAACAATTGTAAAGGAATATTAACAATCTAGTATAGCAATTTTTTGTAAGAACAAAAGCTACCCTGCCTTCATTTCATGTTTTAGAATTGTTTGCTTCTTAACTTAGGAACAAAGTTCTTAGATTCTCAAGCATTATCAATAGGATTTCAAACTTTCAAAGCTGTATGCTTTTTTCCCCTTTTCTATAGCAGTATTAATTCCTTTCTTTGCCTTTTGTGGCATTGTATCCCATAGTGGGCTTATTAAATCCCATGGGTGGTTTTTAAAAATAGGCTTCTCTCTACTTGGCTGTGTTGCCTGCTGGGTTTACAGCCCTCTTGTGATATTTAACAAAGCCCTTGTGTTTCGTGTGGGTTGTAGTCGTGTTTAACGTTGTAACCTAGCACTGGTATATAAAGTACAGATATCATCTGTTAATTAACTTATTATCGTGTGAAGAGTGATTATCATCTTGTCTCTAGAGCCACCCTCAGCACTTGACTTGGAGACAGAAGGAGGCACCTACATGTGGTACTGGAACACTTACTCCTTCACTGTCCAGACGCGAGTCTCCACTTTTAAACCCCCCCGGAGCTTTACAGGCCCCTTTTCTCTTATTCTCCTTACAGTGAGTGACTTGAGAATTAGTCAAAACAACAAACTAACTAAAAATGAATTTTACCAGAAACTTAAGAAAGATTTATCCTGCTTTATTTTTATAGACTGTGTTTAGTACTGTTTGTGATGGGCTAGGGTCTTTCTAGTGGGAGGCACACAAGTGCTTAACCATAATTAAAACAAATGCCAGAAGATAAAATACTACTGAGAATGCAGGTGGAAAGATGAACTTTCCAGATGCTAATATGTCTCCTCTGTGCCAGTTGTGCTTCTCAGAAGCATGGAGGAGGTGCTGGACTTGAGTGCCTCAGGACGGGCTTGTGGGAAGGCAGGAAGGAGTGGTACCAAACACAGATGTGTGGTTTTATCAATAAATATAAGGAATCCTAATGTACTCCCTGGCCAGGCTGATAAAGGACAAGAAAAAACAAAGGCATAAAATGTGGAAAAGAAGAAATAAGGCTGTCCCTCTTGGCAGTGTCCCTGGGAACCCCAGAATAGCCCTGTCCAGAGATGGCTCTGTAGCATGGTCCTGTCCCACTCCTGTCCTGCCCGATACCAAGGCTGGTGGCCACCCTAGTGCATAGTACAGCCCCCAAGAGCCAGTGACCAAAACAACTTGCATAATAACAGAATTCACAAAGGTAGCAGAAATTAAAAAATCAGTATGCAAATGTCAATAATAATATTCACATATAAAAAACAGCCATTTAGAAGATAGGAAAGAATTCCATTAACAGTAGCAATAGTTGAGACAAAGTACTTAAGAATACATGTTCAAAATCTACATGAAGAAAACACTAAAATACTTTAGAAAGTATTTAGAAAAGGGGCCTTGAACAGGTGGAAAGGGATTGCCTTGTTCTTGGTTGGAACATCTTGGCATCATTCAGATGTCAATTCTGAGTTAATTATAAATTTAATGTGATGTCAATGAAAATGCAAAAGCAACAAGACTTAATTGTTTTTCTTGGGCTGGGCATGTTGATTCTAAAATTGAAATGGCCTGACTACCTAGAAAACTCAGGGAGAGAAAGAGCTAAGAAAGGGAGAGTGGCCCTTCCAAATCATGCCCCAAAGCCTCTGTGGAAAAGTGAGACGGTGGTGCACGGACAGCCAGACAGACAGTAGGACGGGAAGTTCCGAAATACACCTAAATGTAGGTGGAGATCTAATGTACCATGAAGATAATATCTCAGATTGATGGGTCAAAGGCAGACTTTTTAAAATGAATGTTGAAACAGTTAGACACTGTTTTGTAAAAGACGTTAGGCTTATACTTTATACCCTATGTGAGGACACATGCCAAATGGATCAGAGTTCAGTGTGAAAAACAAGCCTATTCCAGTATTAGATGAAAACATAAGTGAATATAAGCTATTTCATGGTAAAGGCTTTTTAAAAATATTACTCAAAAAAAAAGTATTACTCAAAATTTAAGTGTAATGAAAGAAAGAATGGATAAATTTGACTACGTATTGGAATACAAATTTTTGACCAAGAACAAAATAGATACTGAAAGGTTAAAAAAAAATCAATTGTGAGAAAGTCTTTGTAGCTATCACAAATGTTTTTAAAGTTGAGGGGGAAAAAAGACCAAAATCCTAGGTAAATGGGCAGAAGTCATGAGCAGACGGTATGTGCACACACAACATGAAAATGGTCCGTGAGTGTCACTGAGGTGCCATTTCTCACACTGCAGGTGGGCACACACTGGGAAGTCACACTCAGAATGTCCTCACTCATCATGGCACCCTCGCTAGGTACACTCTTCACTGGGAATGATGCGTTCACAGTGAAGGCAATCACCTTTTCAACTTGGAAGAGAGCATTAAAGTTTATGATTGTTAATTTCTAAGTTTACTTGCAGCTTGCTTTGAAACGGATTTTATAACAAAGGCAGCACTATCTGCTGCTCCTTCCTTGGTCTATAGGCACCCATCGTGAGAGTGACGGGGTATTTGGGAAATGCCTCCTCACCCTGCTCCTGCGCACACAAGCTGCCAGGATGCCCAGCTCTGTTGTGGGTACCGTGGGCTGTTCCTCCTCCCTCCAGTCACCCTGTCTTGAACCTGAACCTGGGGGTTGCTAAATTTAGGATGTTCTACTCCACTACCTTTTTTTTAGGGTGGCTCTGTGTTCATTGTGGATTTTATAATACATTTTGCTAGAAGGGATCGAATACAGATTAAACATTGAACTTCGTAGGTAGTGGTGGGGGCTGGAAGTGGCTCCTCACGTTCTCTCTGGGAGGAGGGGGTGGACATCTGTTTTCACCCCGGAGCTCTTACTCGGAAAAGTTCTGACCTTTTTCATTTTTAACTTTAACTTTCTGTATTAGCTGGTGCAGGGAGAAAAGAAGCTCAAATTAGTTGGTTTACTTCATATTTATTTTTAAATAATGACCTTTTTGTTTCTAAATTTTGAGAATAAAATGTGAGATTCTTTTCTCTGCATAATTCTCTTCCCTGTTGAGAAACTGTTTTTAGTAATAGGCTCTGAAAGTGGTGGAATTAACCTCAGGGTGGCATGCATAGCATGAGGCAGACCTTAACATGTTAATCTGTTTATTCTGTGAAATTATTATTGTTTCCTATTTCTGGAAAGTGGTACAGGCCTATTCCAAGCAGTGGTTGTATCTTGTGGAACGACCATCAGCAGAGACCCAGGGCAGAGGGACAGGGCTGAGGTGTCTGTGGGGACGGAGGAGGCAGGGCTGCTGAGGATTCCTGCACTATTTGTTTTTGTTCGCTTTTTTCCTTAGGAGTTGAACTGAACAATTACTACTCACAAGAATCTATTTTAATTCCTAGGAAATTAAACTATTCACCCAGAGCAATTTGAGAAATAATACTAATATATTTAAACATTTATCAATCCCTTTGGAAATTCTCATATTCAAGGAATTGCTAGCATTTATTGTACTTTTAATACTTCTATTGCTGTCAGGATTTGTTTTATTTTGACTAGGTAATTTATTTTTGGCCATTATTTTAAAAAGTAATAAATATATATATAAAATCAAAGCTCATAGACAGTATCAGGATAACTGATTCCTGCTCTGTGTCATAAAAACAGTCGACTCATCTCTTTGTGTTTTTATTCTTCTGGAAGAAACTTGTGGGTGCTGTGCTGCTCTGCTTTGCCATCTGTCGTCTTTGGACACGCACGCCTTTCCAGCACCCCCCCTCTTGTGAGGTGACGGGATCGCCAGGGTCTTCCTGTGGGGCTCTCACTCTCTGGCACCTTGTGACTGCTGTCTGTGTGGCCGAGCGGCATTACACAAGAGGTTCACAGACCACGCGGTGTGCAGTGAAGACCACAGAGCAGACTCCTGGGTAAAGCTGCACGGGAGGCCAGAGTTCTGCAGCCCCAGCCTCCTGGTGCCCCTCCCACTGGCTCCTCTAGCAGGACTCTGGTGCATGATCGGTTTGTCACTTGAGCCTGTGTCTTGCAGCCCGGGCTATAGGTGTGCCTGGTTTTTTTTTGTTTGTTTGTTTTAAAAGGAAACAATCACTTTAATTTAAAAAAATGTATTAATTGGGCAGCACCTGTGGCTCAAAGGAGTAGAGCACCAGCCCCATGTGCCGGAGGTGGTGGGCTCAAACCCAGCCCCAGCCAAAAACTGCAAAAAAAAAAAAAAAAAAATATATATATATGTATATACATATATACATACATATATACACACATATATATGAAGATCTAGCACCTGATGTACACAGCTATGATTTAATAAAAAAAAAGGTACCCCATGATGGCATTAATGTATACAGCTATGATTTAATGATAAAAAAAAGATCTAGCACCTGAACAAAATTCAGACTTTATGTTTTACTAAAGAACTGTATTCTGTTCTCTTTTTTAATCCAATCAAGTTTTCATAATTATTACACTTTGCGCATCTCCATTTAAAAAAAAAGTTTCTCACAAGTTCATTATCCATGGTCTCATGAATACTTAAGATCCAGGTCAGAGATGCTTTAATGGCACCAGATGAAAAGTATACCCAAGTCTGAAGGTATAAACCACAAAGTTTCATGTTTTTAGAGGCAGAAAAGTTGATAGTTTAAAGTTTTTTGTTTTTCATTTGTCTTAGCAGTTTTATTTCCCAAAACGGATTTATGAATTGTAGCTGATCATGACGTCATAGCCTTTTCTAATGTTTTACATTATTGCTTTAAAAACTATCGTAGCTGCTTTTGACAAACTTAGCAATGTCTAAAAATATTTTGGAACAAGTACAACATATCACTGTCATATGGGATTTTGTAAGCAATCTTACTTGGGTTAAGAATGTGGCCTCAATAGAGAATTCTTTATCCAAAAGAGCACAATAAAAACATCCCCCACAATACATAAACCTATATATAAAATGTAGACTATCTCCAGTATTTTTCTTTTATATGGTAGCACACCAGCATATGCAAGAAAACATATTGGTGATGGGGCAGGGGAACTGATTTGGACAATGGCACAGTCAGGCATTAACACTCAAAGACCAGGTGAACACTGATTTTAGCCAGAAAAGCAGTATAAGAGTTTGTGTGAGGCGGGGTTTACATCTTCCATCCTCCGCTCCTGGTTGTTTCATCCAGCCTGACCATTCTCAGTCACGCTTCTTGGCCTTTGGAGTGGGACTGGGAAGGTATGGAGAATGCCATACCAAACTTTCACCATGAAAAATCTTAACAGATATGACAAAACTTTAAAGAAAGAGTAGCTGTATTTCAGAAGTATCTCTCCTAGTAATTTTTAAGAAAGCTTACCATAAATACTTCCAAAAACAACAGGCTCAACAAAATATTGTCTAACATCCTGTATATAGTAGTAAATATCTACTCAGGCCTGCCTGTTTGTTTTTAACTTTTTAAGAGACTTTATTTTTTAGAGCAGTTTTAAATTCACCAGCAACATGGAGCAGAAGATACAGAGATTTCCCACACACCCCATGCTGCCAGCGCATGGCCTCCCACGTTATCAGCACCCCCTCGAGAGCAGTGCCTTTAGTACAGCTGGTGAACCTACAGTGACCTGTTTTTGTCACCAGAATCCGCAGTGTACATTAGGGTCACATTGGTGTTGGATCTCCCACGGTTTTACAAGTTTATAATGACATGGAGCCACCGTAACAGGTGCAGAATAGTCACACTGCCCTAAAATTCCTCTGCGCTCCACCTGCGAGTTTTCTTTTGGCTTCATATACATGCAGTCAGAGGATGCATTTTTGTGTCTGTTTCTTTTGTTCAGTATCATTTGTGAGTCATCGCCCTGTGTTGCTGGCGCTGCAGGTCATTTTTATAGCCATGCACAGCATCCCACTGTTCCACCACCTTATCTGTTTCTTCTGCTGCACATAGATATTGAGGTCATTTTCAAGTTGGGGCTGTCACAGGTAAAACTTGTCTGGCCACACTGACACTTGTATCTTGGTGAAGAAGTGTAGGCATTCTGGATGGTTGGGCTGGCCTTGAGGCACACGTGTCTCAGTGGGAGGGATGATGCTTCCGGGTTTCTGGCGGGTCCCCTCTGCCCTATCGAGCTGAACCCGCCACTTGGCATCAATCGTCTTAGGAGTTTCTGTCATAAATTTTCGCCATTCTGGTAGGTGTAGGGTGGTTTTTCTCTGTAGTGTTGGTTTTCATTTCATTCCCCTGTTTATTGGTGAGACGTATTGATGAACTTCTTTCCTATGTTTAGTGGTTACCTAGGCTTCTCTTTGGAAGGCCCTTCACAGCACCCAGATAAATCAACCCTCAGGGAAGGAAGTGGCCTGGGGGGGGGGAGTCTCCACCACATCTCATACCTATATATTTTCTTTAAAGAAATGCCATTCTCCTGATAATTATAGAAATTGGCGGTGCCCATAGCTCAGTGGGCCACCATACACACAGCCACATACACAAAGGCTGGCAGGTTCAAACCCAGCCCAGACCAGCTAAAACAACAATGACAAACAACTATAACAAAAAAAATAGCTGAGCGTTGTGGCAGGTGCCTGTAGTCCCAGCCACTTGGGAGGCTGAGGCAAGAGAATCACTGGAGCCCAAGAGTTTGAGGTTGCTGTGAGCTGTGATGCCATAGCACTCTACCCAGGGCAACAGCTTAAGACTCTGTCTCAAAAAAAAAAAAAAATTACAGAAATTGGCTCACCAATTTTGAGTTCTACGTCAGATATCTTTTCTGGAATTGCCTGTTTTATTCCATTTGAAGCAGGCGGCAGCCTTCCTATCTGCCATAGACATGGCAGGAGGTAACATGGAGCCTCACACCAGACCTTTTGGCAGGCTGTCCCCGCCCCTGCAGCTGCTCCTACCCTCTCTCTCTTCCTCACTTCCTCAGCCTGTCTGGGCAGGGGCCTGGACTCAGTACTGGAGCGTTCCCTTCTCTTGATTGTTCCATCTGTGTTCTAAATGCCATTGGGTGGAAATAAGGGAGGGATGGATGTAAGTCACTCACATTACTTCTGGTGGGTCTGCCCTGGTGTGAGGGGCTGGCAGCCTCCGCAGACCTTGGTGCCCACCTCCAGTTTGGGGAATGCAGGCTGTGTGAGCAGGGAGTGTGTGACTCACTGTGTGAGCAGGGAGGCTTTTGAAAATGACAGGCCTACAATGAGTGACAGCCTCAAGGTGATGTGGGGACCAGGAAGCCCTGGGCAGATGAGGTCACAATCCCCAGAGTTAAGATTTCAAAGCAGAGAAGGTCTTGGGGAGAGTGAGGGATGCACTGTGCATCATGTGGGCTGGGCTGTGGGTGTCCTGGGTGCACAGCTCCAGGAGGTGCTGAAGGGCCACGCAGGCACCATGGGTAGACTATGGCCTTGGAGGCAGGATATCAAAATATTTCATGTGTTGACTAAACTCTGTTATGTTTTATTTGTTTGTGAAAAGACAAATCTATTTGCTTTCCTTGAATGCCTTCCCTTAGGGGTATTTGGGTGAGTAAAATGTGATAATGCATTTAAGATTTTTGTAAAATGTTAATTTTTTCAGCTTTATCCTTAGCACTTTCCTTGTCTGTTTTTAAAGGGCACTGAACGAAAGTGTCTGCAGAGTTTCACCTCGTCAGAAGCCTAGGAAGCTGCCCGGACAGTCAAGTTTGTCTGCCAGTGTCTCCTGTGCCGAGCCAGGTGGCCCTGCCCACAGGAGCATCTGCTCCACTTGAGGGCTCTTTACTCTTAGTCACTGCTGTGACGAGCTGCAGCCTGCTGGCCCTTCCTTAACAAATGTAAAGGTCAATTTTTTTCTTTTCTTTTTTTTTTTGAGACAGAGCCTCAAGCTGTCCCCCTGAGTAGAGTGCCGTGGCATTACAGCTCACAGCAACCTCCAACTCCTGGGCTCAAGCGAGTCTCCTGCCTCAGCCTCCCAAGTAGCTGGGACCACAGGCGCACGCCACAACGCCCGGCTATTTTTTGGTTGCAGCCGTCGTTGTTTGGCGGGTCCGGGCTGGGGATTCGAACCCGCCACCTTACGTGTACGTGGCTGGTGCCTTAGCCGGTTGAGCTATAGGAGCCGAGCCTGTAAAGGTCAATTTTAGCTTAGCTACTTTGTGAACTTTTCAGATTTCAAATTGGAAGTCACAATTGGCTTTCACATTTGTAGTTAGTCCACTGTTATGAATAGCATATATAAAAGATTTATACTCAGTTAAAAATATTTCTGAGCACCTGCTAAAGCACCGGAATTGAATTGGGGAAAACCATGTGATCTCACATGTCTGTGGCATAAAGGTTCCCTTAATGAATATTATTCGTAGCAGACATAGCCTACCAATCAGAAATTGCCATCCTGAATAAAGACTAGTTATTGGTCACATTTTTTTTTTTTTTTGAGACAGAGTCTTATTGTGTTGCCCTCGGTAGAGTGCTATGGTGTCACAGTTCACAGCAACCTCCAACTCTTGGGCTTAAGTGATTTCTTGCTTCAGCCTCCCAAGTAGTTGGGACTACAGGCACCTGCCACAATGCCCAGCTATTTTCTTGTCATCATGGTTGTTTAGTAGGCCTGGGCTGCAGTCAAACCTGCCAGCCTCGGTGTGTGTGGCTGGTGCCCTGCCCACTAAGCTATGGGCACCGAGTCTATTGGCCACATTCTGTTATCAAGCAGTGGCTTGGGCCTGAGAATACTTGGAGATTGTCTTGGCTCCTACTCTTTTTTTTTTTTTTTTTTGAGACAGAGTTTCACTATGTCACCCTTGGTAGAGTGTGGTGGTGTCACAACTCACAGCAACCTCAAACTCTTTGGCTTAAGCAGTTCTCTTGTGTCAGCCTCCCAAGTAGCTGGGACTACAGGCATCCACCACAAAACCCAGCTAGTTTTTGGTTTTAGTTGGCCTGGGCTGGATCTCAGCCCGCCAGCTCCAGTGTATGTGGCTGGCACCCTAGCCACTGAGCTACAGGCGCTGAGCCTTGGCTCCTGCTCTTAAAATGTTTAATACCTTTAGGAAGAACCCACAGTGTGTAGTACCAGAAAAGAAGCCTAACTTGTTATTCCTAACAACGTCCAGTGGCAGGACGCACGTATCACCACCTATGTTCCCGCACTCCCTCATGGCGTTCTTGTGCACAGAGACTGCAGGTAACCCCACAGTCCTGCTCTGGTGGTGTTTTGTTCATAGATGCTCAAAGGTCAAGCCCAACTGCCGTCTTCTGGACGGAGGGTCTTGGGCACCAGTACACAGAAAAGGCTTTGTATTTGCAGAATCTTGGGCTTCAGCCAAACATGTTTTTAAAAGGTTTGATTATACTGAAAGAACATTAAAACTGTTTGACATGACTTAATTTATGTTGATTAAGACCCTGTCTGAGTTCTCCCATTTGCTCAGTGGTTTGGTTGTAATCAACCTTGTTGAAGTTATCATTGTCACCTTGTCACTGTCATCACGGCCGCAGTAATGGCTGATGTCTGTCCAGCCCTATTTACTCCACGTGGGACTGGGCTGAGCCTTGGCCTATGTCAGTTCCCTCCGTCTTCGCTGCTGCTGCCTATGCCAGGCACTGTTGTAACCCCTTTTACCCGCAGGAAAGCGCAAGGTGCTGCAGGTGGAGTGTGGCCTCAGAGCCAGGGGCTGCGTAGCTGCATTTTTAAGCAGGCCAACTCCAATTCCGTGTTCATGGTCCCAGGCACTGGGTTGCACTGTGCTGTGCAGAGAGGGTAGGCTGCCTGGATTGGAGGAGGGGAGCAGTGAGCTTTCATTCAAAACAACAGAAACAATAGCAAAGCGGAATGACTTTTTGGGAGGTGTACTTCTTCACACCCAAGTCACTGTCCATGAACACACCAGCTTTGCAAACCTCCTGCTTTGTGAGGGCCCAGGAAAGGTTTACAATGATGAACTTTCTGGCAACTAACAGTATTGGACTTAGTCTCTTTCTTTACCTCAAGAAATGCAAAACTATGTGGTTTTGGATATGAGCGCTCCTCTGTTGGTAGGTGGGAGGAAGTGTCCACATTGGTCCTGTAGACTGTGGGTCGCAGCAAGCGAAGGCTGGGTCCGGTGTGTTGGCAGAAGCTCTCTGCAAAACTGGCTCTGTGGCCCACTGGCTTCCACCCTGGGCATCGGCTGGTCAGCATAACTGGCAGCGTAGTGGTGTCTGTGGGCCACTCAGTCCGTCCGTCAGAGTGCACAGTCTGTCGCTGGCATCCTGTGCCTTTACTCTTTAGTCAAATCAGCATTCATATCACTGACTTCCTGTGAGTCTTTTGACTTCAGTGTAATCTCCTGTTTCTTATCTCCACTTTTGAAGGGTATTTACTATATAAATGTTTACATGTATACTATTTAAACTTAATAGTTGAGCCATCTTTTTAAATTTGTATCAGTTATACAAAGGATTCTTGCAGAAGTCATATGTCTTTTCTGCTTTCATCTGTAGCGTGTGTAAGAAATTATTCATTTGCTCTAAAACTCAGATGTGCAGCTCAGCCGTGCTGCTGTGTGACACGTGGCATTGCAGTGCGAGCCCAGGAGCCACAGCTACATTCAAGGCCTTTTGTGTCTCACCTAAAATCTGGGACCAGGATATGGCCAAATTAAGTATTAAGGATACCTACTTATCTTTTAAGATTTTTTCCCCCTGCAAAGCAGAGGAGATACATATTTATTAATTATCCGATTTTACCTTCCTTGTCCTCATTACCCATTTTTGTTGGGTGGAGACTGAGTCCTTTGTGTGAAGTTATACAGCATCCTGGGATGAAAAGGTAGCTGTTTTCAGTGATGCCAATTAAATATCATCTGTTGTATTTCTTGGTGTCCCTTGGATGAAATTCCTTAAGTTTCAGTGACCAATACAGTTGCTGGTTTGAACTTTTTTTTTTTTTTTTTTTT
>NW_003852523.1:4482161-4501385 GCF_000181295.1 Otolemur garnettii
TTTTTTTTTTTTGTAAAGATGGGATCTTACTGTCTTGCTCAGGCTGGTCACAAACTCCTGGTCTTAAGCAATCCTCCTGCTTCAGCCTCCCAAAGTGCTAGTATTACAGGTATGAGCCACTGTGCCCAGACTGAGCTCATTTTTGTCTTATAAACAGGAGTAGTCTGAGAATTGGCCTGCTCTCCATCTTTGGTCTCAAGTGGAGCTGACCTGTGCAATCCTTGACATCCTCCCTGTGTCTGCCCTTTGCCTCAAATGCTAAGTCTTTGGAGAAAATGTCTTGCATTTCTGAGTTTCTTTTAGAAGGTTTTCTATTTTATTTAAGAAGGAAATATGCTCATTGTGGGCCATGTATATTTTACACAGATGCAAAACTAGGAAGGAAGAGACACAATTATTTCATTATCTGCAAGCAACTTTTGTTACTATTTTGTATGTTTCTTTTGTGTCTTTTTTCATATACATATATTTTGTTTGTTTTTTATCTTCTTTCCCACATGTGGTTGATACATTCTGGTTACTCTGTATTTCAGTAGGTCTGTCAGATCAGCAGGACAAGATATGTACAATTAGCATGGCAGTTGGCACCTGGAGAAGTTGTTTATATAAATATATACCATTATAATAATACAAAATTTAAAAGTAATATACATTAATTAATATACATTAATATTTTCCATGAATCAGAACTTCCACAAAGTCATGTTTTTCAGGAGAAATGGTTCATTATTTTAGTTTTCACTGTATAACAGCATTTTCATAAAAGCTTTGCTGGGGATGATCTGTGTCCGAGTCCCTGTGATGCCACAGTGAACACAACACTGTTGTCCTTGGCTGTCTTGCTCTCAGGAGGAGGGAAGCAGCTCTGTCCGGTGCGTTCTGCAGCCTGGGTCTTCTCCAGGGGCAACTCAGCTGCTGCTGGGGTGGGTCTGCAGGGGACGCTCTCTGGCTTGTGCTTGTGAACCTGTTCACTTTCCGTGCCGGTTTTTGAGGCATATAAAGTGTTCTCTGCGTATATGTAGGAAAAATATGGAAGGGTTCATACTCAATAGTTCATGTCAGCACAGACTCTGGTATTTGTGTGAAGGCTTCCTGTCACATGTATGAGGTTTCTGAGATGTCCATGCAACTTCTCCATTGTGGACACACTAGTACCTGTTATTTTTTTTTAATTCCACAGTAAAAAAAAAAGCTCTTTAAAAATTCTGACTTTATGTAACTAATTCAGCACCCATACTACTTTACAAGAGCATATTATTCTGTCTCGTAGATGCACTGCAGTTTATTTGGTGACCCTATTGATAAAGATTCCCTCTTAATTTAACTGCTAGAAAAATAACTGAGTAAAAACAAATTCCAGCCCATAAATGGGTATAAAATTCAGTTAAAGATTCCTGTTTTCTCTCCCATTCCCAGAGGCACACAGCTTGCAGTCTGGTTGAAGGCCTTTCTGCGTTACCGTGGTCCTGAGTTTCCGTGGTCCTGTTTGTCAGCTCAGGCAGGCAGTCACAGTCAGCACTGCTCCAGCTCTTAGAGTGTCTCAGAAACTTGGTGTCTCATGTTTAGGGTTATATTGACAAAGTTTAAAATACTTGTTGACTGTTTTCATCTGTATTAGGTGCTCTGTGCTTTTTCTACAAATTTAGTCTAAAAATTTTAGTATAGGAAAGCAGCATAGTATTGTGATAATATAAATAAGTTTCATTGTATAATCAAGTAGTATAAATGTAATTCCATATCACAAAACTGTCTATCAAAGGAGAATGTTCAGTTGGAAAGCCCCACTTTCTTTGTAGGTTTCTGTGCTGTTCCTAGCTCTTTCAGTTGGCCTGGTTTCCCATATCCCATGATGTTTGTTTCTTGGATTCTATTTTTGTTTTGCTGGAGCACCTCCTTAATCAGCTTCCTCATGGAATGCATGGCTGACAGATTTCTTGGGTTCTTATACGTAGTGTTCAAACATGCAATTATTTTGTTCTCATACTTGATCGACAGTTTGGCTGAGTCTGCACTTCTGTGTTCATATGATTTTTCCTTTGGAATCAGAAAATATTCTGTACTATTTTCCAGAGCCTAGTGTTGTTAATAAGAGGTCGGCTGTCAGTTGGCTCCTTGTTTTTTTGCTGATGAACCTTTTCTGCTCACTCCTCCTCTCCCTGCCTGTACGCAAGTGCTGATGATTGGATTTCTCATTATCCTGCACCCTCGGGGCTTCTCTTCTAGCCAGCCCAGCGTCCATGCCTGGATCCCCTTTTGGAGATTCTCAGTGCTTCTTTGGAGAGTAATTCTCAGGTTTCGGCCTCTTTGCTCCTTACGCTCCCTCCCCCGTCCTGTTGCTTGTCCTGCTCTTCTCAGCTGACCTGCCTTCGTCTGCCCTGCACCTGACATCCCCTTTCCCACTTGCTGCTGGTCACTTTTTAGCACCATTATGTTCATTATGTTTTAGCATCATTAGTTCACTCACTGCCAAAAGTACCTTTTCTGACATTTTGGATATCTTTTTTTTTTTTTAGCAATTTTTGTCCGGGGCTGGGTTTGAACTCGCCACCTACGGCATATAGGGCCGGAGCCCTACTCCTTTGAGCCACAGGCGCTGCCCCCTTTTCTGACATTTTGATGGAACCTTGGAAAAAAATGGAAAGACAATGCTCTGTATTTGCCCCCATTCTGAACTAAAAGCTGTTGAGATAACGGGAGAGTGGCGAGGTTCTGTGACTTGAGCACTCTCATGTGTTCTCACTGCTCAGTGGAAATGTTCCTCCGCATCCCCCGGTGTCGAGAAGCAGCTCAGAGAGCCAGCTGGTGAGTTTGTCAGCAGCATCTATAAATCCCTGTGAGACAGTCTGTACTTTACACATCATTTCATATTATAGAAGAATCTCCATAAACTTATAAATGGATGATAACTTTCTTACACTTGCCTTGATAGTGTGTTTGCAAGTCAGTTAAATTTCATATACTCTTAGCACAACATCAATAAATAAAATGTCACTACCTCAACAAATTTGTGAGAGGTTCTATATATCTGTTTTGTAAGAAAGATGAAGATGAGTTATGATATTTATAAGTCACTGAAAAATTATGGTTCAAAAAAGCTTGAACTTTCATCACTGTATAAGCAATATAAAACTAATGTGAAAATGATAAATCAAAACTAACGTCATAATTATATAAGCTTGCAACGGAAATCCATGACAAAGTAAAGCTGTCCTTGATAACAAAATGTTCTTTTCTGAGAACGAGGGTGTTGTGGACCCTGCATAGGGCATGACCAGAGCTCTATAGCTCTGCAGGGGACCCGCACTGCCTGAAACTGGGTCATACCTTTATAAACTCCAGCAACACCCCAAGTTTGGGTTATGAGCTGCAAATTGTAGTGCCCCCTTAATAGTTCACCCATAGTGACGGGTTACCATCACTCACCTTTACTTAATGAGAAAAAGAAGCCTATGAAATTTTGTTGGTTAAGCACCAGAGAAAGGGCAGGTTTGGGGTCAGGATGACTGTCAGGACAACTGACTGAACTCTCTGCTCCACAGGTCACTGTGAGATCAGAGGCTTGTGGTCTTGTGGGGTGTTGGGCCCTTTTGAGCATCTAATTAAAGCTGTGCACGTTTTCACTAGAAAAATGCACCTGGGTATGTAAACACACCGTTTTGCATATGACTTTACAGTTTTCACCAGCTTCTTGACGCCTGTTCAGGATCTCAGAACGCCCACTCTGGGTGGGAGCATGAAACACACCCACCTCTCCCCAGCACCCCCTAGAGGCCTCGTGGAGTGGAACACAGAGCAACAGGCTACACTGTCCAGGTGTCCAGAATCTTCCGAGGACGCCATTGCCAGCCACCCCGTCCACTGATGGATCTGAGCCTCATTGCTCTCCCCAGAAAGGGAAAGAGCGTGCAGAGGCTGTGGGTGCTTGGATTTATCTTCATTATTGGCAAAACATTTGGTTTCATTTTATCAGCTTGCTTGTTTCTTTTTCCCCCTCCTTTTTTAGCTGTCTTCCACAGATAGAGTGTGTATTTTGAGAAAAGTGTCAGGTTTATTGTGCTAATGGACATTTACAAAAATGCCAGTTCGAGTTATTGCAGAATCTAAGTTGAAGAACTGTTGTGTACAGCGGTCACTGTTAATATGGAGCATTGATTTATTTCCAAATACTGAGCCAACTGTACTTTGTTGATATGTATATATCCAATGTGGTGGTGAGGGACTGTGCTTTCTATATCCCTGGATTTAAACTTGCTAATTTGGGGTTAATGATTTTTATATCTGTGTTCATAGGAGTTGACCACTAGTTTCTAATTTCCCAAATATCCTTGACAGATTTTCCTACCAAGGTTTCATAAAAAAGTTGAGGATGATCCCTCTTTTTGTTCCCCAGAGTCACGTGTGTGAGGTTTGGTTTCTGCTTCATCCAGCTAGGGCTTCCGCAAACCACTTCTTTTATCTTCATTTTTTTTGGCTACAAGTTCTTTCTCTCCAGGATTACTTTCCTTCTTCTGAAACAGGCCCTTTGGGACTTCCTTAGTGGCAGACGCTCTCACGTGTGTTTTGTCTGCACACATCTTTATTTGTCTCTGCTGTGAAGAGATTGTTCTTGGGTACAAGATTCTGGATTTTCTCTGCACGTGAGGCTCTCGCCCAACTCTGCCGTCTGCTCTTCCTTGTGGCCCTGGGGCAGCTGGCTGTTGGCCTAGATTCATTTTTGTTTGCATTTGTTCTGCTGGGCGTGATTTGGGGCCCTTGTTTCTGGGAGACCCCCGTCTCGTTGTGTTTTCTGTCTCCTGGCGTCTGTGCTGCATGCCAGGAGGCCCCTCCAGTGCTGCTCTTCAGCTGTGTCTCGTTCTCTGTGAAGACACGGCCGTGGGACTTGTAACACTGCTCATTGTACTTTTACTTCTGGAAGGTCTGTTTTTTTGTACCAAGTCTGATGGATCATTCTTAGTTTTCCCACCTGTTTATCTCCCTAAGCCATTGTTTTAAATTCATATCTGGTCAGATCCAGCGAGTTGGAGGCTTTTCCCGGCTGCATTCCCTTCTCAGTGCCTGTCCACTTTGGACCTCCTTTGGTGGCTGCCTGTTCTTAGGACCAGTGAGCATCTCAGAGGAAGCTGCTGTCGAGAGTTGGGAAGAATGCTGCTTTGCCACAGCCGCTCCCATTTGTTTCCTCTTTGCTCTTGGTCATTGCCCTGAGCATACTGTGCCGTGCACTTTCTGACATGGTTATTGTCGGGAAGCAATGAGTCTGAACATACTTAACTGCACACTCATGTACTAGTTATTGATTTTATGCCTCTACAAGATAGAAAGTGAGAATATTTAGTTTTTGACAGAACAAAGTCCCAATTTCAAGTCTAATTAAATATCATTTTAAAAGGAAACAGTTGCTTCAGTTAATCAGCAGTGGTCACCAGCATGGCACAGTCAGTGCAAATAATCAGTGTACTTCAGCTGGACCCGTGACCTGCTGCTGGTACCGAGCGTGCCCATCCAGACTGGGCCTGATTCTCACTCCATCACCAGGGCATCTGAATTCCCTGTTGCTAGTTGGTTACACACCCATTATAGTCCCCTAACTTAGAGTCAGCTGCTTTCATAAGAGGATTTCCTGAGACTAGGAGCAGCCACAAAGTCTGGAAAGATGGTGGTGCTGGGTTTGCAGCTGCACTTTCAGCCCTGGGGACACTAGGAGTTGGAGGCCAGAGAGGCCACCGAGCTGATTGTCCCCCTAACTTCTGTTTTTCCCTTTCCACCTTTTTGGGCTGCCTCACTCCCTACTAATTTCATAGGACAGCTCTAGCTGGTGAGAAGAGGGACCGGATTGCCGCTCTAGGCCCACCCCTGGACCTGCTGCTCAGCCTCAGACCAGTTTCCTCGGGTTCCAGTCTCCTCTCTCCTGGGTTTCTCTCTCTTCTGTTTTGCAAGGAATATAAAACTTCTGGCTGCCTTTCCTGACTTTACTCGTAACCTTGTAACTGTTCTGCTCCTGGGGTTCATTAGCTTCTTTCTGCTATCAGAATTTCATGTAAATGGGATTGTCAGTATATTCTTTGATGTTTCTCTGATTTGTTAATATGATTACATTAATTGATTTTCATACACTGAATAACCTTTGCTTTCTCATCAACTCAGTGAGGCTTGATCACCTTTTAGAAGTATTATTTGATTGTGTTTGCTCACATTTTGTGTTGGGTATTTATTGATTGATTGGAGACTTTGCTGCCTAGGTATTACGCATGGTGCTGTCACAGGTACCTGTAAGCTCCAGGTCCTGGGCTCAAGTGATCCTTCTGTCTCAGTCTCCCGAGTAGCTGGGACTACAGGCCTGTACCACCTTGCCCAGATGATTTTTCTATTTTTTATAGAGACAGGGTCTTGATGCATTGCTCAACTTCATAGCCTCAGGCTACCAAATTACTGGATTACAGGTGTGAGCCACCGTATCCAACCTGTGCAGGATTTTTGTATCTTGTGTTTGAAAGACAAGCCTCTGCTTTTCCTTCATCATCTTCTTGACAGAAATGTTCTTGTTGAATATTAGGTTTGTCAACAATCACAAGGTCCATAAATGCAAAAGAGGAAATGAGATTTTTATTTCTTGTAAAGGGTGGCAGCCTGCAAGGGGGCGGTTCTGACAGTCTCGGAAGCCCCAGAGGGCACTTCCAGGGAGGGAGGGTGGGACAGACGCCTAAGCCCAGCAGGCTGGCGGAGTGCATGCGTCCAGCAGGGCACAGGAGGAGCGCTGAATGTTCATGAGGGTGGTCCTGATGCTGTGCGCTGCTCAGACACTGTAACATACGCCCGTGTCCACTCTGGGTGGAGGTCGCCATTTAAATGGGGTACAGTTCAGCCTTCTGCATCAAGAGGTGAAGCAGAGACACACAAGTGCACAGCCTCAGTGAAACCAGCTGAACCAGCCCACGGTCAGGGTGGAACCAGCTGAACCAGCCCACGGTCAGGGTCTCTCACTGGAGAAAGTTGCTGCCATCAGTGTCTTGTCCCATTGAGCTGTGGTTACAGCTGCTGGGATGGAGGGAGGGCATCAGCGTGTGGATGAGCTGCCCTGTTTGAACGTTGCTTATCTCAGGCAGTGCCTGTGTAGCTGCTGGAGAGGCAAGGACACCTTGTGGCAGGGGGAACAGGGCTTAACCTTTAAGTGTAGGATGCGAGGCCTGGCCTCAGGTCCTGTTTATAATTTGGTGTCTTGCTGCCACTAAGACTCCATTCTCTGATGTCTATTTTAATATTAATGCTGGTCAGTTGTGTCTCAGTTCCAAAAGGGAGGGGGTTCAGTTGGTGGGAGGGATTAGTATTTTATTTTAGTTTATAGGTTTAGGCCGAGTGTTCTTTGCATGGTGACGTTTGTTTCCTGACTCTGACTCTTTAATGTCTGTAGTTTTGTCACATTTTGTGTTTCTTCCTGAGTCAGTTTTGGATAAGTTGTATTTCTCTTGGAATTTGTTCATTATACCTAAATTTACAAACTTTGTGGAATCAAGTTCTTAATACCCTCTTATTACATGTTTAGTGTTATCAGAATTTAAAGTGATAATTCTGTTTTCGTTTACTCTTTCATCTGATGACCTATCTCAAAACTTAGTGACATAGAACAGTCACCACTTTATGATGCTCATGGCTGGCAGATCAGGGATTTGGTGTGCTGTGGTTTCCGGGACCTCAGCCAGGTTGTTTGAGTGTCTGCAGCTCTACTGCTGCTGTGGGCTGGGTTCCTTGCTCTTCTCAGCATCCTGTCCAAGAAGGTGTCTTGGTGACAGGCTGGCTGGCGTCTTTCTCTCTGCAGCTGCCCCACGTGGCTAGCACTGTCCTCTTCACAGTGTATCTGAGCTGGCTTCCCCAGGGAGGGTGTTCCAAGAGATAGCAAGTTGAAGCCCACATCCCTGGAAGTGCCACAGCCACTCCAGTGAATGGACCAGCGTGGTCACCTGGCCTGCTAGGACTCACAGGGCATGAGAAGGACCCTCTGCTCAAGGATAACAGAGTCTCAGCCTTGTGACTGCCAGTCCTCCCTGCCCTTTCAATTCTGAGGCTGATTATGTTGGGCTTTTTCCTCTATGAGCTCCCGTTATTCTCACCAGAGATCACTGGTTCACTGCATGTCTCCGCAGAGAACCAACATTTATCTTTGTGTCCCTGTGATTATGTCTGATTAATACAAGTTTAATTTTTTATTATTTTCTCTCTTTATTTTTCTTAGGGCTTATTTTGTTCTTTTACTGACTTACTGAGGTGGGTGCAAGCTCAGAGCTGCACCTTTCCCTGGGGTGCGGGCTTTGGCTGCACGCCATGTCATCTGACATGTGATCTTTTCTGCGTTTAATTTCTAAATATTTTCCATTTTCTACTGTTGTTATTTCTTTTGTCTGTACATTATTTAGAAGTATGCTGCTTAACTCTCAAACGTATGGGGGTTTCTAGCTACACCTGAGCTATTAGTTTCTAGGCTTGTTGAGCTGTAGTCAGAGAACCAGCCCTGTCTGATCTCACGAATTTGACGTGTGTGGAGATTGGCTTTATGGGTGGAACATGGTCTGTTTTATGTAATGGCTGAAGTGTCCTTGAAAAGGTGATGCAGGATGTTCTCTTGGAAGCAGGTCCTCCATGTGGTGCTGTGCAGCTTGTTACTGGGATGCTCAGCTCTTTGTGCCATTACTTGTGTGTTTTGTGAGCTGCTGTCTGTCCCTCCATGGGGAAGAGTCTCCTGCATCTTTGACCACCTTTCTTGCACCCTGCCTGTGATTTCAGTCCCAGGGCTGTGTGCTGTATACCTGCTCCTCCAGGTAACCCACACGGCACCGACTGCGGTGGGTGCTCCCCATGCCCTTCCTGGAGCAGGCCTGGAAGGGTTTAGTCGCAGCTCCAGTCCCAGGGCCATGGAGCCACAGCACAAGGAGGGTGGGTGGGAAATAATGAAGGCTCTTAGCACCCCAGCGCAAATGTGCTCGAACTAGGGTTACTGGTGATTGTTCTAACACTGCATGTTTAACCTACCCCTTCTGTTGGATATCAGTTTGCTTTGAAGGAGAAAATCTTAACATGACATGTTGAGGTTTGTGAGCACATTCTCATGTTGAAACATTCTGTTCAGCCGCTTACTAGTTGAGCATGTTTTCACTCCAAGTGGGAAGGACGTAGATGGGTTTTGTAGCCTCCGCCTCTGGAAGCTTGGTGGCCGGTCACCTCTGAGCCTGGGCTGAGCAGGGCAGGAGGGCGTGCGTTCCCTCTCTGCCCTCACATTTACACACAGGGCATGGTGTGTGTATGCTTCATTTTAAAGATAAATAGATCCAGAATTCTTCCTGAGAATTCTTTCTGTAGGATGTGGCTTGGTGGTCATTTGCCCTAGTGTTGAACTGGCCATGACCTGACTGTGGACTTAAGTGTGTGGCTCCCTGCTGTGGGCAGGGGAAAGGAGGGTGGGATTGAGTATTGTGTATCCCCTTAAAAATTCATAAGAATACATTAAAAATAACTTAAACTTGTATTTAGGAAGAAGACTTTTAATTAAAAGTATATTGTTGAGAGTTCACTTCTGAAATGATGAAAAAGCTTTTAATATTAAATTAAACGAATATAAGTAATTGAATCTTCTTATTCACAGAGAAGTCTCTCTAGTGGGCGCAGAGGACAGTCTGCCTGGCCAGAGGCGTGGTCCTGGTCACTGTTTTAGTTCTGCTCACACTGAAAGATCAGAGGAAAAATAACAACTAAACAGATTTCAAGGTAAGTAAAAATCTAATGAAATCTTACTGATTAAAAAATGACTTTTGCTTGTTGTAAACTGTTTAATTAGGCCTTTTGGCTTACCTTTTTAAAAAGAATTTTATTGAATAATTTCCGGCTCAGATTATTCTGAACCAGTAGTTAGTTCAGTTATGATCTTGCTGTGGTCTCAGATTACCTGTGAGTCTCTGTGGCCATTTCTGGAGAGATGTCCAGCCACTCTCTTTGGGGACAGGTCACGTTTATGGGTCAGGGCATTGTGTCAGGCACCAGGCTAGACTTGGGGAGAGCTCTTACCATCAGTTATTCTCTTTGAAAGGCTAAAATAAATTTTCTTTAGTACTTAACTTTTGGTGACAGTTACATGATTCAGTATTTCCTTTTGAAGAAGTTGAGATGACTATTAATATCCTAGTAAAGAGGGTGGTGCCTGTGGCTCAAAGGAGTAGGGCGCCAGCCCCATATACTGGAGGTGGTGGGTTCAGACCCAGCCCTGGCTAAAAACTGGAAAAAAAAAAAAATCCTCGTAAAGTCAGTGTGATAACAGGTTAATTTATCGATGGTCCAGCAGGGGTGTCCAACGTGCAGCCTGTGGGCCGCATGCAAATTATTGAGGACTCGTCTGCTCATCTGTGGTGTCAGGTATCATGGAAAGTAGCACAGACTTTTTTTTTCCCCTCAGCTTTTCTAAGTGTTTGTATATTTAATGTGTGGCCCAAGACAATTCTTTTTTCCCCAATATGGAGCAGAGAAGAAAAAAGGTTGGATACCCCCGGAAAGGGTGACTAGAAAGTCAAGTCTTAAATTTCCAGGGATGCTTTCTCTTGGGTTTGGATGAGTGAGAAGAAGAGAATGCTGTCAGAGGGCAGGTGCATGCTCACAGCATTCAGGTGTGTTTCTCTGCTGGTCGCCCACTAGCTGGTCCAGGGGTGTAGCGTGCCTATTGGTCTTGGGTGCATCCAGGTGCAGCAAAGACCAGAGCTCACTTGGCAGCTTACGTGTGAGTGGCTTGGTGGACGTTGAAGGAGAGGATGGCTGTGCTGCCAACTTGGGAGTCCTTGGGCAGCACTTAGTGCCTTGGGGCCAGGGGAGGTCTCCTGGGGTGCAGGCCTGGACAGCCAGGAGCAGCTGGAGGCCCCACTGAAAGGTTGCCGTCTTTGGGAGTAGAGATGCACCCACATCTGACCACTCAGTTTAGGGTCTGTGCCAGGAGAGGCTCTGCTTGTCATTTCTGCATCCGTCAATGCCAGCAGTTGAAGGTTCCTGACTCCCCAGTGAGAATTTGTTTTGTTTTGTCTTCAGCTGATGCTTTTTATTTTTTGCTCATGGGCTGTCAGAGCATAGGAAGGGCAAAATCACAGTTGCTTTTACCATTGCTTGTGCCGTGAGATGGAATTTTATTTTCAGTTGCAGCCCTTCAAGCTCAGTTGGTGATGGGAAATCAGTTTCTCCACAGCCAAAGGTTATCAAAAGGCAGTGAGAAATCAGAGCTGGACGGCAGCTGACAGAGACATCACAGCTTCTTGTTGCTAAGGGAGGTGTCATTTATGAGCACCTATTTTTAACATGCAAGTACAGCATTGTATTAATTATGCTGTCCGTGTGAATAGCAAGTATTTTTATATACTGTAAGCATGCATTGGAGGAATAAGTTATTTATGATCCTTTGCACAAATAAATTGTTCTTAAAGGCATAGGAAAAATAATCAGGCCAGAAGGAGGTTTCTAACACATGTGCTGAGAAAGCAGAACTAAAGGGCTGGGAATGATAAAATATTACATTATGAGTCATCTCTCCTCCTACTGATTCTGTGTTCATAAACGTTAGCTGTAGAATAGAAATTTTGTATTTATTTTCTTTCATAAAAAGAAAGCTAATTTTGGCAACAAATAGTTTGGTTTATTATTATTTTCCTTTTCCTGGGTGTTTTGAAATAAAAAATAAGTAAACATGAAAGATTTTGGCTAAAACAACGTCTCTCTCAGCGGCAGTGCGGCTTGTCCTTGCCACACCACGCATCTGACTTCTCCCCTGGCGTCTTTTTTGGGTCCTGCATTAGCGCTGACTGTGCAGTGAGACTGCAGTTAGCACTGTAGGTGTGGGGCTTTATTTTTAGTTTCAGGCAGGCTGGCTGTTTTTGCTGTTCTTACTTCTTGAAGAGACTGAAGTTCTTCCTTGTGTCTTGACACATGAGCTTATCTCCTGAGTCTGGAGCATCCTGGGTGGACTCGGTAGCATTCTAGATACTGCTCAGCAGCTCAAATGTTGAAAAGGCCCCAAAGAGACCTGGCCCCTGTTGAAATTGAGAAGCTATTCTCATCTGACTCATTGCCACCATGTACCAGACACTCTCTTTATAACAAGTATTCCCTCCCCTTTTCATTTTAAAATGAACGTCATAGAAGATACTACCTTATAAGTAATTATAGACGTGTACAAGGTTGGATGAGTTTGCGAACTCATCCTGGAAACAGTGCTGCACATCTCCTTGATGAATATCACCACAGCGACCTTGCGGGTGGCCTTTCCTTGGCCATCTGGTGACCATAATGATATTCAGCAATGAGGTACGTGGCACCTTTTCTAGGATGATTTTGTAAACATAACTGACCTCATATAAAACAGTATCATGCCAAAATATATTAATAATATAAAATGAAATTAGAAGTTCATAATACTTCTTATGTCACTGTGTAAACACTGAGGTCACACCCACTGCCCCCTCTGGGCACTACCGCTGCCCTATTCTGTGAACAGCTGGCCTGGCCCAGCCCCTGGGCAGGCTGGAGCAGGAGAAGCAGTAGCATGGAGCCCAGTGCTAAGAAGCAGCTGTGTCTTGAGGGGCTGGTGCTTTCCAGGAGGCTGTTATTCAAGGCTTATACAGCAATGTGGGCACTTTCCCTGGGGGGTCCTGGTGCTGCCTGCTGTCGTCCTGTCTGGTGGGGTCCTGGTGAGTAACTCCGTGGCCTTGGGCAGGGCTCCTTTGAGGTGTGAGGGTCGTGGAGGTGAGCAGTCTGGGAGAACTGTCAGACCAACAGAGGCTGTTAAGTAAAGTGGATTGTTACAGTGGCACTGAATTCTAAATCCTCAAAATCGTGGCAAAAAAATTGATGTATTTTCCTCTTTAAAGTGATTTATTAGCTAGAATAATCTATTGAGCAAAGGTGATGCCTTCGTATGTGAGTATTCCAGAAGATTACTGAAATAAGATAAAACTTTGGCTGAAAATGAGAAGTTCCTTTCAATATATTCTGGTGTGAGTCACGAGAAGGCTTGTCTTGTGGTGTTTCTCCTGATTCACTTGCTTCAGCTTGAGAGATGTTAGTGCACATCTGGCGTCCTTCTGTGGGCTCAGCAGGTGGGAACAGCCGCCAAGGCCGAGTTTGTGTGTGTCTGAAGCCTTGCGAGGAGCTAGGATGGCTTTTCTAGCAGGCTCTGTCATTCCCCAGAGTTTTAAAATCCTTCCTATTTGTTCTTCTATGCGGTAACTGGGGAGCCAGACCCAAGAAATGCCTCCCCACCAGGTTCTGCCTGCAGTCTCCACACTTGTGGATGAACCTCTCAATTGAGCCCGTCAGAGTCTCCAGAGCAGACACAACCCTGGGTGAGGGGCTCGTTTACAAATGGAACTTTACCCTGGAAGTGATAACAATGTAACCTAAAAATTGTACCCTCATATTAATTTGGAAAAATAAAAAAATGCTAAAAGAAATAAATCTGCAGAACAGGCCCAGGTCCCCAGTGCTCAGCAGGTGTGGCTGCACGTGTGGCCCAGACTGGGTGGCCGCAGTGGGAAGGGGATTCGTTTTCAAGAGCAACACTCCAGATGTGGGTTTGGTTGCACAGTCTTTTTGTCCAGTTATGTCCAAGTAAAATGACAGATTCTCCCCAAACCTGTGCAGTAAACTGCGTGTCAGTATAGTCTCAGCATGTTGTGTCTGTCCAGAATTTTGGAAGGTTAGGAGAGGATGATGCCATGGAAGCGGTGACTCACTGCCACTTTGTAGGCGGAGACTTCCAGACTGAGCGCCAGAGAGGGGTAAAGGAGAAGTGGAAGATGTCCTTGTGCACACTAGAAAATGATGATATTACAGGAGGCAGGGCCACGGCTAGCGTCCCGGCCAGCTCCTCAAGTCCTGCTCACTTCCTGTCTCCTAGATTGTGGATCATTAGTTTCCACAGTCATGTGCTTCTGGCCTACAGTCCTGGTGATCTGTACTCATCTCCCTGGTAGAACTGGTTAGTTGTCTCCAGGGTCAGCTCAGATCCAGATCGCCAGGCCCTGATTCTGTTCTTTGACATGTCAGCAGCTGAGGCTCTGACCTGTGTGTGCCCTCTGCACACACCTACTGCTCCTGCCCCGTGGCCCTCTCTACAACATGGCAGTTTGCTTCTCAAGGCCTGCGGGCAGGGTCTTCTCCGCTGTCCACCTCTCCCAACTTTTCCTGTCCTGCAGAGGCTTACCTGGTCAGACCCACTAGGACAGTCTCCCTCTCAATGAACTCAAAGTCAGCTGATTAAGGACCTTAACTGTACAATTTGTACAACTCCTTCCCCTTTCCCTTATGTGGCAGAACAGCCCAAGTGTCCACCAGGTCCCCCTGCCCCAACCTCCTGCACAGGAAGGGATTTTACAAGGCGTGTGCGCTGGGGGCAGGATGCCAGCTCCACACAGACCAGGAGAAGGATTTGTCACACCTGTGCCTGACAGTGCACTTGGTGAAGGGGGGTGCCTGGAGGGGCATCTGACAGACAGAGGCCTGGCCTGGTCTCTAGAGCTCATAATGCATGAAGTCTCCCAGGGGCTCAAGGCAGGACAGTGGATGTGGGGCAGACACTTGCACAGAAGTGGACTCTAAATGGCTGAGAAGCACATGCTCACGTGCTGAGCAAACCTCAAGGACCTCCTGGGGGGCTGGAACCCAAGAGTGAGGAGGGTGCAGAGATGAGTAGGTCTTGCTGTGAAGGCCACAGTGGGAGCCACAGATGTGGCGGGCCCTGAGCACTGGCCACACATGCCCCTGAGGCCGGTGAGCCCACAGTTTGGGCAGAGCCTTCCCTAAGCAGGGTGGGGGTGTTCTGGACCTGAGAGCTAAGAATGGCTCTGACATTTTTAAGCAGTTGTAAAACAAACAGAAACAAAAGAATGTGCAGAGGAGACTTACCTGTTGCCCACAAAGCCCAAGATGCAGAAGGATGCAGACCTGCTCCCAGGCTACACTGCGGGGCCTGGTCTGGGCGCCTTCTTCTGCCCACTCTGGAATTAGAAGATCTCAAGAGTTTCCAGATCCCAAAGGGGATTGGCCACTGCTGTGTTCCAACTCCCAGGGAGGAGTGACCCCTCCTTTGTGCATCTGTGCAGAGGGCTCATGGCCACTGTCTGCTCTCTGCTGCTTCTGAGGTCCCTGTGGTGTGATGTGGACCCTGGGGGACAGACAGCCATAAATAGGTAGAGAAAGTGACAGGTAATCTCCAGCTGAGTAACCCAAAGTAGCTCCTAGTGAGGCAGAAAGCCTCGAAGCATCAGCAGCTAACTTAGAGCAATAGCAGAAAGTCCTAAGGAGGGAGCCAGAACACAACAGTGAGCCTGCCCTGCCCGTCCCCAAGTTCATTAGATAAACTGCAGAAAAGCTTGAGTGTACTGGAGGTCAGAGGTGGCCCCCATGGCTCCTTAGGGTGGGGGGAGGATGAGCACTGTCTTTTGTCCAAAGACTCTTTACTTTGAGAGGCCCCAGCAGCAGTGGAATGAGGGAGCACCAGGCTGGGGCCTGGGGACTCCCCAACATGCCACGAAGGCCCTTGTCCCTCTGCTCACCCTTGGCCCAAGTACAGAGTGGCTGGTCGCAACCCCCAGTTGGCAGGAGGCCAGAACCAGTTCACTTTCTCTCCTGCTTTCCAACTCTCCCTGTCCCAGCTGTCCTGGCTCTGGCTTCCTGCACACTCCTGTGTCTGAGGGACCGAGGGGCACAATTACATGTCAGTCTTCAGCGTGTTCTGCAGACATGGATGGTGTGTGCCTTGACTCTGTTCTTCTCGGGTCTGGCATCCTGCAGCCCTCCTGAGGCAATGGGGAGAGGCTGCGGACATTAGATTTGGGGGGACAGCATACAGTGGCACAGACAAGTGCAGCTCCTGTGGGCTGTGAGGTCCTGGTCTTGCATTTGTCACACAGGCCTGGGGCAGTGCTCAGGAGGGACGGGTCTAACATCCTGGGCTCCTCCATTTCTGTATCTGAAAATGGTGTGCAGCCCTGTGGGTCTGGTGGAGCCTGGGGACACAGCTGGGACAGACAGGTCTGTGGTGACAGCTGGTGAAGGAGAGGGCAGGAGAGCTGCCACTGCCAGGTGGCATTTGCCATGAGGGGCAGAAGATCATACCAGAGGGGGTCCCCACGCCTGGGGGTCCTCACACCCAGAGGAGGTCCTCACACCTGGGGGCCCCCATACCTAGAGGTCACCACACCTAGGGGTCCTCACACCCAGAGGGAGTCCCCATGGGTGAGGGTCCTCACACCCAGAGGAGGTCCTCACACCTGGGGGCCCCCACACCTAGAGGTCCTCACACCCAGAGGGGGTCACCAGACCCAAGGGTCATCACACTCAGAGGGAGTTCCCATGGGTGAGGGGCCTCACACCCAGAGGAGATCCTTACACCTGGGGACCCCCACACACTGGAGGTCACCACACCTAGGGGTCATCACACCCAGAGGGAATCCCCATGGGTGAGGGTCCTTATACCAGAGGAGGTCCTCACACCCAGAGGAGGTCCCCACACCTGGGTCTTCACACCCAGAGGGGGTCCTCACACCTGAGGGTCCCACATCCAGAGGACAGTCATCACACCCAGATAGAGTTCCCACATCTAGAGGGGATCACCACAGTGGAGGAGCCCACACCCAGAGAGGGGTCACCATATCTGGGGAGCCCCATGCCCAGAGAGGGTCACCACACCAGAGCAGATTTCCACGGGCCTGGGCGCAGAGGAAAGCTACCTCCAGCCGGTGTCCACAGTGTCTGGGGGAAGCTGGTAGATATAGAACACAGGAGATTTGGGATTTTTTTTTCCATTTAAACACTTAGAAATGATCAAAATAAAGCATCAAGTTTGAAAAATTTTTAAAAAGTGGTTAGATTGTCAATTTGTGTGTTTTGTAGTTTTAAGTTTCCAACATAGTAAACAGCCACAAAACTATGACTTGAAGAAAAGAAAATTCAACAAAATATTGATTTTCAGGTATAAAATAAATACCAGAAGTTTTTAGGAGTTGATTGGTAATTTTTTTACCTGTTTCATGCTCTGACCATGACTAAATTTAACATAAAGAATCAAGAGACCTTTATGACCAGCGTGTAAAAAGAAAGAAATTAGAAGATTCATTTGCAGGTTCAGAAAACCTGACTTTACTGCTTTTCAGTGTTTCCTGAGTGCTTTTCTCCATGCAGGGACTTGGAGAGGTGCAGGAGTGCCCTCTTGTGGACACATTCCTTCTGCACGGGACCTTGGTGCTGAAGTCCCCACTGGCCTGGTGTTGCATGTTCTTAACTCCACTGTGGCCTGATGACTCACCTTCTGAAACTCACTATGGCCATGCCCAGGCTGGTGCAGGCCACTGGCTGCCTTTCTTTGCTCTGATGTCATGTGTGTGACCATCTGGGCATGGGCTGAGCTGTACTGGGTGGTTTATCTGTGGCTCTGTGTGTTCATGCCATCATGAGAGGGCCAGGTACATTGGTCACATTTAAAAGAATAAACGTACAGTGTCTCCTTAGAGCAGTGGTTCTCAATCTTTCTAATGCTGCGACCTTTTAATTCAGTTCCTCATGTTGTAGTGACCCCCCAACCATAAAATTATTTTTGTTGCTACTTCATAACTGTAATTTTGCTACTGTTATGAATTGTAATGTAAATATCTGATATGCAGGAGACCCCCATGGGGTTGTGACCCACAGGTTGAGAACCACTGTTCCAGCTAGTGATGTTGTCAAGGATGAGCCACGTGATTTAAGAGGCCCTTGTCCTCCTTAGGGGTGTCACTTTTGACAAGTTTTAGATGATTGTACTTCTGCATTAATTAGTATCAGGATCAGCTGCAAGTCTCCTAGACACTACATAGTAGGGGCTTAAGCAAGAGGAAGGGCACTTTCCATGTCAGGGTGCACCTGGGCTGTCAGGGCGGGCGGCTGCAGTGACTTGCTGAGGGCTTGCTCTGCCCTGCGCTGGCCGCACGTGAACTCACCCACAGGTGGGCGTGTGCTTGTGGGCTCCTGAGGGGGTTGCCCAGAGCGACCACGTCTGTCCCTTTTGGACAATCACTGCCTGTGACAGGGGAGGCTGCACACTTCATTCTCCATGGGAGCCGAGTGCTTGGCCACAGGCACGAGAAGGGAGGGTGGGTGTGGGGCATAGAGGAAACCTCTGCGCACTTACCGATTCTAAACACTGCCAACGCTGTTTCTGATTTGTAATCTTTCGACAGTATCTGTTGACTTGTAGTTCACATAGAGGATTTAGTTCACTTGAATTTCCCCTACCTTCCCTTCTTTCCTTGTGACCTTTAGGAATGTTTTTGGCTGAGAATAATGGAAAACATGATGTGCAGTATCTTAAACAACAGTGGGTTTATTCACTTACTTGTTACATAATAAGTGCCCCAAAGGTAGAGTCTGCTGGCGCTGTCAGCTCAGCCACGTCAGGGCTCCAGGTCAGTATCTCCACAGCTCATCACCATCCCCTCCTGGTGGCAGTGGGGCCGCTGCCACTCCTGGTGTCACATGTGCAGGAACCACTGAAGAGGGGCAGACAGTGCCCCTCATATTTGTCACTGTCATCAGAGATACTCCAGAAGCCTCAGAATATTGCTCTTATGTCTTATTGGCTAGAACTGTGTCTCATGGCTGCTGAAGTGATCAGGTCGACTGAGGAGACAGGTCTTTCACTCTGCCTGGCACAGGGCAGGGGACAGGGCCTGGGCACCAGTGCTGGGTCGGGCTGCTGAAACTGGTGACCTTAGGAGCTGTGAGCGGCCCACCTGCTCCATGTCCCATGGGTGCTGGCCAGGCTCTGGACTCCCCTCAGAGAGAGAGGGGGCAGAGGTGCTACCCAACCCTCCCCCTCATTATGAAAGCAGAAAATCTTGTTTTCTGTTCTGTAACCATGGTTCAATCCAAGTTCCAAATCCGTAAGTGGCATTTATGTGATTATGATAATTGCTGAAAGTCATGCCACATTTTAATTTACTTTATAATTGAATTGTGCTTTTGAGGGTTCAGTTTCCTCTTTGCTCTTTTTCCTGCATTCTCACATGGCAGGAAGAGTCCTAGCAGGGTGGAGACTGGTGTTGAGTTTGGACCCCACCCTCCCTGGACAGCCCCGTGCCCTGGGGCAGGTTGCCCAGCTTCTCAGTGAAGCCGTGACCGTGCCCTATTGGGATGCCAGTGAGGGACCTGTGAGCCTGTGCCCTGTTGGGATGCCAG